>NC_065451.1:18673344-19282967 GCF_917563875.1 Diabrotica virgifera virgifera
TAGCTGTGTTATGGCAGAATTAACTTCCTGCTGTAATATTATTGGTCCATAATTTACCTCTTCTTCTAACTCAAAGGTGTTATCTCTTTGGTCTTCAAATAGTTTTTCTAGATATTCTTTCCACGTTCTAATTTTACTCTCTTTGTCTAAGATGATGTTTCCGTCAGAATCAGATAGATTTCCTTTCTGTCTCCGCCTTAGTCCACCTGTGAGTTCTTTAACTTTTCTATGTACATTGTGACTGTCGTACATTGTGACTGTAGAGTCTCAATTTCTTGGCATCTCTCCATTGCTTCTCTAATTTTACTTCTTATTGGTATATTAATTGTTTTATAATATGTCGGGGTGATTTTTGGCATTTCTTCTTTCGTTCATTAGTCTCGGGATCTCATCACTGTCATCTATGATTTCTTCTTGGTTAATTTATCTGCCTTTAAGTGTTTATCCTTTACATTTTGAACTATTTCGGTCATCTGTTTGATCATTTGTTCTTCGTTCGATTCGTCTCCAGTTGCAGTCACTTGCTCGTTTAACGTGACTTGAACCCTCATTTTCGTATCAGGGTCTTTTAGCATACGTAGGTCGTATGATTGTAATTTCTTTTTCTGCACTATTTTGAATTTGACGCGAAATACTTTCACCAATGTAACGTGGTCCGTCTCTAAGTCTACTCCAGGATAAGTCTTCAAGTCTTGATAGATTTAAAGCTGTTTCGGAATCTTTTGTTTACTAAAATGTAATCTATTTGATTTCTAATAATTCTCCCGGGTTTGTCTTGAGAGGATTTCCACGTGTACAGCTTTCGAGGTGGTAATTGGAAAAATGTGTTGGTGACAACGAGTTCTGAGTCTTCTGCGAATTTTTCTAGGAGGTCTCCTCTCTCGTTTCTGACTACAAGTCCATGTGCGCCGATGTACTGCGTCTTATCTCCAACTCCAATCTTGGTGGTTATTTGGTTCTTATTTACCTCTGTCCTATTTATCTACAGGATACTCCCCATACGTTCTTTGTAGCCTGTTCTATACACTAATGTTTTCATTTCATGTTTTCATTTGCAACTATTCAATTTCTATTTATAGTGATGATAGTAAAATAACATTGTTCTAACTAAAGTCAACTAAGGTCAACTAAAGTTGACTAAATTGCAATATTTTAATTCTCTGTAATTGTAAGATTGTCACGAATCTACTATAATACCACGCAAATTCCATCTTACGATTTATTTGATAAGATTCTTATAATTTTATATAAAATGGTGTAAAATAAAAATTATACAATATCAATAATTTGTTGAAACCATTTAGTGAAATTAAAGAGTCTTAGAAGAATATTTTTTTTATTATTGAAGAAAAATGCTAAATGTGGATAAGGGAACTATTTGTCAATTGTTTGCTGCTGTTATAGGTAAGTTTGGTATTTTATTTTTGGTATTATGTACATACTTGCATAAAGTCCTTGTAATAAAATATATTAGATACCCATTTTCCTAAGTATATGTCCATAAAAATATATTATGTCAGGATGTTCTTTTTCTATAAATAGTCCAGGGTAATAAGGTTTTTTCCATGACACTCGAGCAGCCAAGGTACTGAAGCGTTTTTTCGACAGGTAATACCTATAAAAGCAAATTGTAACTATTTCCTGCGTAGGATCTGGCGGCCATTTTTATTTATAAACAATTAGGTGTCAAAAAATGGCATTTTTCACTTTTTTTTCAAATCAATGGAAAACAGGGAAACTTATGGTTTTTTAGTACAAATATCTTCGAGATTATGGAAAAAGCTTTAAAATGACGTATTACAAAGTTTTATATACTCATTTATTGTTAATATAATTGCGAAAAAAGGTCGGAATTGCAAAAAAAATATATTTTCGCAATAACTATTATAAAAATTAATGTACATCTTTGAAATTTTTGTCAAATAAGGGTTCTCTGGTGCTTAATATGTGATAAAAATTTCAAAGCGATTCATTCAATTGTTTCAATTTTATTCAAATTATTTATCCCAGAGAGCATTTTTTTAAATAACATAAGTCAGAAGAAAATGACGTTAGAACCATTCCACAGGTGTCAAATAAAAGAGCATGAGCTATGTTTTCAACTTGGTTTAAAAAAAGTGATTAAAAAATGCATTTATTAGTAATTAATAATTATGCAAAAGTATCGTAAATCTTTCCGTATAAACTTTTTATTTTGTTATATAAGAAATTATACATATTTATTACAATTTTTTATCAATTATGATATAGATAACATTACTTGGTAGTTGTGCACTTAAAACAGGGTAAAAAAGATAATTTTTTTGGAAAAAGTTATTCAAAAAGTTTATAAAGAAAAATTGACGACACTTTTGCATAATTATTTATTTAACAATAAAACACTGAAAACGTTTGTTTTCTATACTTCCACAAAATTTATTATAACTAAGTGACTACAGCTGTTTCGGCGGAGTGCCTTTCTCAAGTGATATAGTTTACAATGTGTTTGCCTTTTTAAGTCTTCAACTGAAGAGGTTGAGGAGTGGGGAGCTGTTTGTCTCGAGTTGGTCATTCAGAATTATATCTGTATTTTTCAGTTTATTAATTTCCATAGATTCTAAAAAAGATAGCTTAAGGCCTTTATTTTGAATATGTAGAATTTGAAACTCTTCATTGAAAGAATGATTATGATCTAGAAGGTGAAGTGCGTATGTAGAAGTGTCTGTTTTTCTATTGTTGAATGCCCTTTTGTGTTCTGCTATCCGTTTGTCAAAAGTTCTGCCAGTTTGACCGATGTACGTTTTCGGACAGTCACCACAAGTTAGTTTGTACACACCACTCTGTAGTTGCTTTCTCTTTCGGCTTTTATTGTTCTTAATATATTTGCTTAAGTTGTTGTTGGTTTTGAAAGCTGGTGTTATTCCTTTCTTTTTATGTATCTGGCTATCTTTGTTGTTATCTTGCCAGTATATGTGAGAGAGCAGAAGGTACTGGGTTCTTTCTGTGGTGGTGGATACACTAATTTCAGGGCTTTCTTATGGAGTTTTTGGTTTAAAATTTTGTTAACTGTTTGTTCGTTATAGCCGTTGTTTACTGCTATTTGTTTAATGATGTTTAGTTCTATCTCGAAGTTATTTTTTGTCATGGGAATTTCTGTCAGTCTATGTATCATGCTATGGTAGGCTGCTAATTTGTGTTGTGTAGGATGGGATGATGAATTGTGTATAGTTGTGTCAGTATGGGTAGGTTTATGATATACGGAGAACTCATGTTTGTTGTGTAGTCTGGAAATCGTTACATCTAGAAAGTTTATGGAGTTATTCTGTTCTGTTTCTATTGTAAACTCAATATTATTATGAAGTGAATTAATATATGATAGAAATTGGTCAAGTTGTCTGTTAGTACCTGTAAAGCATACTAGTATATCATCCACGTATCTCCACCAATATAAGAACTGTTTAAATACGGGATGTTTAGAAATTGTTGGTTCATAAATATATCTGATAGCAATGGGCTTAGAGGATTACCCATAATAAGTCCTGCACTGTTGTTTGTGTATATTTGATTATTGAATTCAAAATAGTCTTGATTTATGCAAATTTCAAGAAGGTGTAAAATTTCAGATGCAATGATCGGATTTGTACTATTATGGTCTAAAAGATTTTTAACTAAAACAAAAGTTTCTGTAGGAGGAACACTAGGAAAAAGATTTTTTACGTCAAATGAAATTAGTCTGGAGTTGTTGGGCAATTGAAAATGTTGTATTTTATTAACTAGTTCTAGTGTATTTTTTACGGTGAATTTAGGTGAAAATTTAGTGTATTCTGTAATAATATCTGACAGTTTTTTTGAAACTTTATATGACGGAGCTGTATAAAAAGAAACTACAGGTCTTATTGGGTGGTCAGGTTTGTGTAGTTTAATAAAAGAGTATAATTTAGGAGGTTGTGGGTTCATAATATTAAGGTATTTCTGTTCTGTTGGATATAGTATTGATTTTGAATTTTCAATGGCTAGTTTAATTTGTTTTCGGTATTTTTCTGTGGGGTCTTTGTTTAGTTTTATACTGTTTTGGTTAGTTAAAAATTCTATTGTTTTGTTATTATAGTCTCGTTTGTCGATAGCAATAGTAGTGTTACCTTTGTCTGCTTTTGTAAATATTATGTCATGTTTTATTGATTTATTTTTAATTGAAACGGCTATTTGGTTTTCTTTGAAACAGGAATTATTAGTTTCACTACATACATCAGTAATAGATTTTGAAATGATGCTTTTTTCTATGTTTTTGGCAGTTTTGTTTAACGCTACTTCACATTCTACACCTAAATATTCTAAATTTTTTTGATTATTATGTTGAGGCAAGTTGTGTTTGAATCCTTTCTCTAAAAGTTCTATTTCACTATTATTGAATTTAGTATCTGTTAAGTTTATAAATCTATTGAAAAAACTATGATTTGAAAAATTTGTTGTATGAGTATTGAGTTTTTTACTATTGCAAATTAGATTATTTAGTTTTTTACATTGTGTATTAAATTTTTTGTCTATTATATTATCTACTTCAGTTCTTACTTTAGAATCTAGGATATCAAATTCTATATTATCTAATCTATAATGTAATTCTGAATGACATACCTTAAGATAAACAGCTATAATATCTCGTTTTCTGTACTGGGTGCTCCTATACCGTTTCAGCCATCTGGTTTGACCCTGGTGGATACCTGCTATGGCAGCGGCACTGCGGTTGTTGGTTTTTAACTTTATGTATTTCGGGAACACGTGCGTGAAAAACAACGTGTTCCCGAAATACATAAAGTTAAAAACCAACAACCGCAGTGCCGCTGCCATAGCAGGTATCCACCAGGGTCAAACCAGATGGCTGAAACGGGATAGGAGCACCCAGTACAGAAAACGAGATATTATAGCTGTTTATCTTAAGGTATGTCATTCAGAATTACATTATAGATTAGATAATATAGAATTTGATATCCTAGATTCTAAAGTAAGAACTGAAGTAGATAATATAATAGACAAAAAATTTAATACACAATGTAAAAAACTAAATAATCTAATTTGCAATAGTAAAAAACTCAATACTCATACAACAAATTTTCAAATCATAGTTTTTTCAATAGATTTATAAACTTAACAGATACTAAATTCAATAATAGTGAAATAGAACTTTTAGAGAAAGGATTCAAACACAACTTGCCTCAACATAATAATCAAAAAAATTTAGAATATTTAGGTGTAGAATGTGAAGTAGCGTTAAACAAAACTGCCAAAAACAGAAAAAAGCATCATTTCAAAATCTATTACTGATGTATGTAGTGAAACTAATAATTCCTGTTTCAAAGAAAACCAAATAGCCGTTTCAATTAAAAATAAATCAATAAAACATGACATAATATTTACAAAAGCAGACAAAGGTAACACTACTATTGCTATCGACAAACGAGACTATAATAACAAAACAATAGAATTTTTAACTAACCAAAACAGTATAAAACTAAACAAAGACCCCACAGAAAAATACCGAAAACAAATTAAACTAGCCATTGAAAATTCAAAATCAATACTATATCCAACAGAACAGAAATACCTTAATATTATGAACCCACAACCTCCTAAATTATACTCTTTTATTAAACTACACAAACCTGACCACCCAATAAGACCTGTAGTTTCTTTTTATACAGCTCCGTCATATAAAGTTTCAAAAAAACTGTCAGATATTATTACAGAATACACTAAATTTTCACCTAAATTCACCGTAAAAAATACACTAGAACTAGTTAATAAAATACAACATTTTCAATTGCCCAACAACTCCAGACTAATTTCATTTGACGTAAAAAATCTTTTTCCTAGTGTTCCTCCTACAGAAACTTTTGTTTTAGTTAAAAATCTTTTAGACCATAATAGTACAAATCCGATCATTGCATCTGAAATTTTACACCTTCTTGAAATTTGCATAAATCAAGACTATTTTGAATTCAATAATCAAATATACACAAACAACAGTGCAGGACTTATTATGGGTAATCCTCTAAGCCCATTGCTATCAGATATATTTATGAACCAACTTGAAACAACAATTTCTAAACATCCCGTATTTAAACAGTTCTTATATTGGTGGAGATACGTGGATGATATACTAGTATGCTTTACAGGTACTAACAGACAACTTGACCAATTTCTATCATATATTAATTCACTTCATAATAATATTGAGTTTACAATAGAAACAGAACAGAATAACTCCATAAACTTTCTAGATGTAACGATTTCCAGACTACACAACAAACATGAGTTCTCCGTATATCATAAACCTACCCATACTGACACAACTATACACAATTCATCATCCCATCCTACACAACACAAATTAGCAGCCTACCATAGCATGATACATAGACTGACAGAAATTCCCATGACAAAAAATAACTTCGAGATAGAACTAAACATCATTAAACAAATAGCAGTAAACAACGGCTATAACGAACAAACAGTTAACAAAATTTTAAACCAAAAACTCCATAAGAAAGCCCTGAAATTAGTGTATCCACCACCACAGAAAGAACCCAGTACCTTCTGCTCTCTCACATATACTGGCAAGATAACAACAAAGATAGCCAGATACATAAAAAAGAAAGGAATAACACCAGCTTTCAGAACTAACAACAACTTAAGCAAATATATTAAGAACAATAAAAGCCGAAAGAGAAAGCAACTACAGAGTGGTGTGTACAAACTAACTTGTGGTGACTGTCCGAAAACGTACATCGGTCAAACTGGCAGAACTTTTGACAAACGGATAGCAGAACACAAAAGGGCATTCAACAATAGAAAAACAGACACTTCTACATACGCACTTCACCTTCTAGATCATAATCATTCTTTCAATGAAGAGTTTCAAATTCTACATATTCAAAATAAAGGCCTTAAGCTATCTTTTTTAGAATCTATGGAAATTAATAAACTGAAAAATACAGATATAATTCTGAATGACCAACTCGAGACAAACAGCTCCCCACTCCTCAACCTCTTCAGTTGAAGACTTAAAAAGGCAAACACATTGTAAACTATATCACTTGAGAAAGGCACTCCGCCGAAACAGCTGTAGTCACTTAGTTATAATAAATTTTGTGGAAGTATAGAAAACAAACGTTTTCAGTGTTTTATTGTTAGATA
The DNA here is from genome assembly GCF_917563875.1 of Diabrotica virgifera virgifera. Classification (NCBI taxonomy): domain Eukaryota; kingdom Metazoa; phylum Arthropoda; class Insecta; order Coleoptera; family Chrysomelidae; genus Diabrotica; species Diabrotica virgifera. The sequence goes on from NC_065451.1 coordinate 18,680,515, forward strand.
AAATGAACTTCCATCAAGTAACGGTCGAATCCATCAATTAATTATTTATTACTAATAAATGCATTTTTTATTCACTTTTTTAAACCATGTTGAAAATGTAGCTCATGCTCTTTCATTTTACACCCGTGGAATGGTTCTAAGGTCATTTTCTTCTGACTTATGTTATTGCAAAAAAAATGCTCTCTGGGATAAACAATTTGAATAAAATTTAAACAATTGAATGAATCGCTTTTAAATTTTTATCACATATTAAGCACCAAAGAAACCTCATTTGACAAAAATTTTAAAGCTGTACACTAATTTTTACAACAGTTATTGAGAAAACATTTTTTTTGCAATTCCGACCTTTTTTCGCAATTATATTAACAATAAATGAGTATATCAAACTTTGTAATACGTCATTTTAAAGCTTTTTCAAGAATCTCGAAGATACTTGTACTAAAAAAATCATAAGTTTCACTGTTTTCCGTTGATTTGAAAAAAAAATGGGAAAATGCCATTTTTTGACTGTTAATTGTTTATAAATAAAAATGGCCGCCAGATCCTACGCAGGAAATAGTTATAATTTGTTTCTATAGGTATTACCTGTCAAAAAAATGCTTCAGTACCCTGGCTGCTGAAGTGTCACGAACAGGGTATATTTTTGTCTTATTACCCTGGCAACAGAAAGATATTTACGCCTGTTTTATCTACTATGAGAAAGCATTTGATACTAGCAAACATGACAAACTCATAGAATTATTACATCTTTCAGGACTTGACACTAAGGACATCCAGATTATAAAAAATCTATATTGGAATCAAACAGCCCACATAAAGAATGGACATATGGTGAGTGAAAACATAACCATTTCTAGAGGGGTTAGACAGGGCTGTATTCTTTCGCCACTGCTTTTCAACCTGTACACGGAACAAATATTTCTAGAGGCACTAGAAGAGTACAACGAGGGCATCAACAGATGCTAAAGTAGTAAAGCAGTACAGATGATGCTAAATAGAGTAAATATAACTGGCAACCAATTTGGACTGAATATCAATAGAAAGAAAACTAAATTTATGGTGATCAGTAAAAAGAACATTCAACATATCGACCTGAATATTGAAGCCGAACGTATTGAAAGAGTACACCGATTTAAATATCTGGGATATACAGTAAATGATAAGTGGGACCCAGACGTAGAGATTAGGATCCGAATTGAAATAGCAAGATCCAAATTCATAAAAATGAAAAAGCTCTTAAGCAACCGCAACCTAAGCGTTAACCTCCGATGGCGCGCCACAAAATGCTATGTACTCTCTACGCTACTTTACGGAGTAGAAGGGTGGACGTTAACAGCAGCAACTATAAAGAAGTTAGCTGCTCTAGAAATGTGGCTGTATCGACGCATACTGAGAATTCCTTGGACAGACAGAGTGACCAACACAGAGGTATTGAGACGAATGGGTAAAGAGTTGGAATTGTTAACAACTGTTAAAAGGAGGAAAGCGTCATACCTGGGCCATGTGTTCCGTAATGATAAGTACAGTCTGCTATAGCTTATCGTCGAAGGCAAGATTGAAGGTAGAAGAGGTTTGGGCAGGAAGAAGAAATCCTGGCTGAGAAACTTGAGAGAATGGTTTCAAATACCAGAAGCTGCGAACATAATACATGCGGCACAAAACAGAGAAACCTATCGTTTGATGGTCGCCAACCTTCGGTAGAAGACGGCACATAAAGAAGATTACCCTGGCCTAAAAGTATTGTAACTATCGAGATTTGATGGTAGTCAATATCTCTCGGTTCTTCTTTGTTCTTCTAAGGACCTATTCATTTGTGTCGTAAGTTGTCGTAAGAGGTACGAAAAAAAATGAAAGGTAAAAGTTGGAGCATAGATAGGAGCGTATTTTTAGAATATTTTTAAATATACAGGACGACCCATATTGAGCGGGTGGAACAAATTTATGTTTTTTTATAGAATACCCTGTATATTTTTACATTTTTGAACTCTCGTCGATGTTCTCGTTTATCTAATAGGTATAATGTTTTACAATTTTATAACAGATAAATTAAATCTGATTCAAAAGAGAGCATATCGATTATCCAGACTGGTTCGCATCCCAAATGAGGAAATAAAAAGAACAGGAAGGATTTACAATACCCTAGAGCCCTAGATACAATATGTAGAATCCAAACAGCTTTTATGGTACGGGCATGTAATGCGAATGAATGATTACAAAACAAGCGTTAAACTATGTTCCATGAAATAGAAGGATAGGAAAACTAGTACTGGAATGGAGAAAACGAATCAGAGGAATAATGAAAGATAGAGCCATAAATAAGGAAGAATGGAGTGACCTAAAAAGGTGTATATTATGGTACTAACGCTATTTTATGGTACTTTATTGTTTAAAGCTTATTCTTATTTCCTATACCTATTGCTTTCATTTGTGAGTCATTCGTGATTTTCTGAACCAAACATTAATTGCAACAAAAATTACGTGAAATGATATTAGGTTGGCCGTGAATTAAATCAAAAATAACTTTTAATATTTGTTGTCTTTCTCTCCATTGTACCTTTAATTACTGCTACACTAAACTCGGCTTTGGAAAGAAAGATAGTCGAAGCTAGTTATGCAATTTGAAAGAAAGTTATGAAATTATAGAATAGAGAAGAAGGAAGGAAGAAGAATACAATAGAGCACCGGCTAAGTAAGCGCGAAAAACAAGAGACTAAAAATAAGGTGGGATTCGAGAGCCAGAAAAAGGAATAAAATTAAAACAGATTTCTTTCTGAAATAATTTGGGCGTGAAAGAAGGAGAGCTGGAAGAATAAAACAGAAATTAGATAAATAAAACAGACAGAGATCCTGAACAAACTAAAATGGAGGGCGCCTGTCTTACTCTTCAGCAAATTAACAAATACCTATATAGATTAATAGTCGAGGAAATGAAGCATTTTGGCTCGCAATTTTTTCGTCCAGCATTGATTTACTTGAAGTTTTCACAGAATGTAGGGAATAGTCCGTAGATCATTTTCTATATCATGCCGCTGTACGCTAAAACCTTGGGGGTGGTTGCCACCCCATCTCGGGGGCGGGAATTTTTTATTACTTTTTAACCATGTATATCGATGTAAAAAGTAATTCTACGAAAAAAATGTTTTTTACATTTTCTTCGTAAAACTAATATTTTTCGAGTTATTAGCGCTTGAAAGTAACAGTTTTTTGATGAAAAAATCGACTTTTTTAGAGGGTTTTTGAAAATACCTCGAAAAATATGCATTTAATCAAAAAAACTGTAGATATCAAAATTATATCTTTTAGTAACAAAAACCAAATTATTTTTTTGTAATATCTTAAGACTAATACAAACCGAGATACGACATGTTAAAAGTTAGCTTTTTTTGTCAAATGCATAATTTGAAATATTCAAAGTAAAATAACGGAAAAACTTTGCATTTTTCGAGAAAATCTTGAATAATATTTTCTCAAGCATACAGTTAGGCCTTTTAAAAAATTATAATTTTAAGCTTATAGCCTAAAAATTAAGCGACTTATGATAAAAAAAACTCTCGGTACCTGCTTTTCTCTATGAAAAAATTAGTAAAAACAACCCCCTAACTACCCTCCTAATTAAAAATTGGTCTTCACTTTTCTGTAATTCATTTTATAGTTGTATTATCAATACACCCTAGAAGTTTGACCTATTTAAAAGGGCTAATTTTAGAAAAATTGGAGTTTAAAAAAAATAAATTTTTTGGAATTTCCCATTTTTTACCATTTACTTCAAAATATCTCCGAAAATACTGGAGATACCAAAAAAATGATACACTACTAAGTTGTAGCTTTTTTAATAACTAAAATTACCTTGTGCATAAATTTTCATGACAGTGAACAGTTAGCGAGATATAGCTATTTAAATCCTCTATTTACGAGCAAACACCCCCTTATTCGAGCCTTTTAAACCCACCCTAATTAAAAACTAAGAGATCTTACGGAATTTAGTTTACACAATCTTATAACTCTTGAAAACTCCTACAAAGTCCTTATTGAAAAAACTTTTTATCGCCAAAAATAAAGGGATATGTTTATAAAAGCAATTTTTTTTCGAAAAATTCGGATAGTTCGCTTATGGATTATTTTCAATGTATGTATAATACCACAGAAAAGGATCATATACTGGAAGATGACTTAAAAACTATTTTTATTTGTATTTGTCCATATTTGTAAATTTGTATTTCTGTGTAAATAAATGTTTTTGTAATTCTTTAATTCTATTTTTTTTTTCTGTATAATCTATTAAAATATCTACTTTTAAAAACTGTAATGTTATTAAGGGTGGTTTTTAAGGATTGAAATATTATGATATTATATCCTAAAGTATAAAATAATCATTATTTAACCAATCAAACCAAATCTTACCCATATTAAAGTTTACAATGTTTTTATATAATTTTTGACACTAGGGAGTAGTTTACACCCCTAAAAATAATCAACGCCCTTAAGCATGATATAGAATATGAAGTACAGGGTGAGATGATACTAATCCCAAATTGTTATGTAAATCGATGCAAGCCGAAATTATTCTTTTAGGATAAGTAACTTTTTTATATATAGCTCCAACAAGGGTGGTTTTAAGGGCTGAAATATTATGATAGTATATCTTAAAGCATAAAACAATCATTATGTAACTAATAAGAACCAAATATTGACAATATTAAAGGTTAAAATGTTATTTTATAATTTTTTACAATTAGGGGTAGTTTTCACCCTTAAAAAACCAAAAGCGTACAACGGCTCAATAAAGAAAATGAACTAGAGCGTATAATGAGGCTAATTCCAAATTTTTGTACAAATCGATGCTGGACGAAAAAATTGCGAGGTTTTGCCATTTTTTCAGCTTCATTTCCTTGACTATAACTAAACTTTCCTAATATAAAATTTATGTTGTTTCATTCTAAACCAACTACCCTTTGAAGTGAATTTGGAAAGAGATATGTAATAAGCAAAAACGAATTTTACTAAATTATTTATCACAATTTTCATAAATATAGTACAATTTACAAAAGAAAATATACAATTTTACAGTGTGATATATTGTTATGCTCTGTATTTCTCTCTGTTATGAGATTGATCAGCAAATTCTTATTTAAATTAATTACTTAATTATTTTAATTATTACTTATGTAAAACAAAACCAAAATTAAATTAAATTTCTAATAAATTTTATTCTCAAGGCTATTTTAATTTTAATGCATTACCTTCGGTTTGTGGCTTCTGGTATCTCTAGTTGCTTACTCCATCCAGGATAAAACAAGGAAATTAAACACACTCGATGTCATATAAATGTTATAAATATTTTTTATTTATCAATATACCAGGGGTCACCAATTAGCGGACCGCGGTCCGCATCCGGACCGTGAGCCAAGGGCGCCCATATAAAAATTTTTAGGGGGGGCCAAACGTGAAGATGTTGCACATTACATTTTGTATATTTCGGATGATAATATATACAGTAGACGCTCTCTATAACGAACACGGATATAACGAGGTTTCGCTTATAACGAGGTACACTAGGTGTCCCATGAAATTCCTATTGAACTATAACGAGGCATATTTGGTTATAACGAGGAAAATTTAAATCGAAGAATACTTGTCTTTACCTGTTTTTAGCGTTGTAATGGTCATAAATAAATAAATGCCCCAACTACCTGTACATCGAAATGCCCAACCTCTGTCTTATTATCGAGGCCAGTGCTGTAATAAACTCGGCCACCTGTAATAAACAATTGCCTGTTTATCGACCGATATTGAATACTATATGAAATTTACAATTTATGGCGGCGAAGTCTCATATTGTTCACTGTTCAGGTTGACCATCGACATCTAATAAACTACGTAAGAGGCATCAAAACATTTCAATATTATTATTGTTTGATTTAACGAGATCCGCTTATAACGAGATAATTAATCCACCATTTCAGTTCTCGTTATAGAGGTAGTCTACTGTAGTTTAAACCACCTAAAAAACCTAGTTTGAACCCTGTTGTGAGAAAATATTCATATATTTAAACACTAGACCAAGTTTTTAAATGGAAATGTCATGGGTACCTCAAAAGTTGCACCTCTCTTTAAAACCCGTTTGAAAAGAATACAATGCTTGCAAAGCCTTCCCTTCAACTTTGGCGAGCAGACTAACCATGAGTATGTGTCGAACCAAGTTTTTACTTTAAAATCTTAAAAAGGAGCCCCCTTTATTTTTGCAGATTTAGAATCCTTATGAAAAATAAGGCACACATATTCCAAACATTTTTAGAATCGTTGATAGATGGCGCAAATAAATCGCATTTTCCGAATATAGCGCCATCCGTCAACAATTCTAAAAAAGTTCGAATAAATGTTACTTATTTTTTGAGGAGGAAACTCAATCTGCAAGAAAAAACGGAGGTTCCTATTTAAGATTTTAAAGTTAACTCTCACCCCACCTCCAGAGTGTGGAATGAAAAATCCTGTTTGGTGTCATTCTATAGATTTTTGAAAAATATTAAACACGTGTTTTTTAGTTTTTATTTGGAAGTATATTTCTCGAGATATTAGACCGTTTCTATAATTTTGCTATGGTATCACGATATACCGTTTTTTCCGATTATAGCGCTATGTATCCACTATTCGCAAAATGGCTCGAATAAAATTTGCTTTTTTTACAAGGAAAATCCAAATCTGCAAAAAAAATTAGGGGTTCCATTTAAGATTTTAAAGTTACCCCCCGCTCCACACCCAGGGGTTGAAGTGGTGGACTTGTTTAGTGTCATCGCATAGATTTTTGAAAATTATTGAACACGTATTTTTCAGTTTTTCGATCCGATGTTCATTTCGCGAATTATTCGACCTTTCCGCTACTTTTGGGACACCCTGTATATAACACTCATTCATCATGAAAGATCACCTGTTTTTCATTTAAATAAAATTGTTCTGTTCATCATAATGCACACTTTAAAAATAATCTACTTACTAAAAAAATACTTATGCAAACTAAAATTTGACTATGTTCAATAAATTTAAAAAATTATTTTTCAGTATGAATTTATTTCAAAATATAAAATATAATTACTTTATACCAGTTCTCAAAGACAAATGGCTCATTAGTGATTATCGGTCAGATATCGGATTTCTTGCTGATATGGTTTTTTTTGCAGTATTATAAATGATTCATTTAATTGATAATTTCGGCGGGCGTAATTTCGGTCGGTAATCCCTTGGCCTACCTGCATAAATCAAGGGGTACCATTTATGACACGGGTAATTTCGGCCGAGGGGTTGATGTTTACGATGAGATTAAAATATTGGTAATTACACTCCTGGGGTACTCTACACTCTAATACCCGAAAGTTAGGTTTTGACGAAGCGTTAGGTCTTCCTCCTTTGAAAATTGTACTGTGTAATATATAATATAATATATTAATTTTTTAAAATTAGCAAAATTTCGGTTCAAAACGAATAAGAAGTAATTAAGAAGCAACTTAAAACCTCCGGCCGAATTTACCTACCGGCTTTTAGTACCTGCCCTTTTTCCGGCCGAAATTACATCCGCCCGATAATTTTGGGTGTTGATTACAGTGTATATGTTTCCCACGCCTCTAATCCTCTAATCTCTTTCAATGTTTTCGTTAATAGCATACCGTGATTGTGGGAAATGTGTATTATGCATAGTGTGACCAACTAGCCCGAAAAATCCGGGACATGGCCCGAATTACGAAGTCGTGTCCCGGCGTCCCGGACAAGGCTTCCGGGCCATCCGAATTTTCAAAGTTTTGCTAAAATTATATTTTGAAATTTTGAATACGTTATTCTTCTAAGAATTCACATCAGATTGAATTCGTGGGACAAAAAAAAGTCGACAATTTCTAGAGTGTAATACTAACACTACGTCCAAAACCCATGCATTTTATATCGTGGTATTATAGATTATAGTTCTACGGACTATAGGATATCCTAGAGAACTCCTATAGTTCTATAGGACTGACCGGGTCACAAATGAGGGGGTCCTTAGAAGAATGGGGAAGAACCGAAAAGTACTAACCACCATCAGATCTCGAAAGTTGGAATACTTTGGACACATTATACGAAATGAATCAGATATGCCCTCCTACAAGCCATTCTGCAAGGAAAAATATTTGGAAAGCGAGATCCATGAAGAAGAACATCCTGGTTAAAGAACCTCAAAACCTGGTTAAACACAACATCTGTGCAGCTTATTCGCGTTGCTGCAGATAAAGTGAAGATTGCCATGATGATCACCAACATTCGTCACGGATAGGCACGTCAAGAAGAAGAAGATAGTTCTATAAATACTAAAATGGTCGATTTTTTCGTTTCTGTATTTTAATTATCGTTTTCTTAAAAAATGGCCCGACTTTTATTGAAAAGTCCCGGATTTCAGGTATTTTTTTCAGCCTTGTCCCGGATTCGAGTGACTTGGAGTTGGTCACACTAATTATGCACATTCCATATAGACCACTGTCGCAGACACAAAGATTTTCTGTTAAACTATTAATAACTACCCAATATGTGAATTTTTTTATTAATAAATATGTTGTTTCCAATTTATCTCTCAAAATTATCCAATAATTTTTTGACAAAAATACGTTTATGTAATATAAATTTAATTTTTGTTCTTTCCCGAAAAGTTAGGGGGGCACGCCCCCCCCTCCCCCGCCCGTGTGTATGGGCGCCTATGCCGTGAGCTACTTTTGTGCGGACCGCCATTAAATTCAGAATATAGCGTTTGGCAATTTTGAAAATGTTTGGCCATGAAATTTTATATTATGTTTGACTCAACTTATGTGTGCGAAGCCACTTTATCAAGAATGAACTTTATTAAATATCAGTACAGATCTCAGGTAACAGATGAATATCTCAACTCCCCAATGAGAATCAGTTGCACCAAACTAACTCCAAACTTCAGACAGGTTGTACATAATAAAAAATGTCATTTTTCTCACTGATAATTTTATAAAGAATGACAAATTTTCTGATTCGGTTTTTTTTTGTGGATTCCTGTTCAAAAATGTCCTATTACACAAATAAGAAGGGGCCCGGGATGCCGGGCAAAACAATATTTTTATACAAATTCAAAATTACCTTTTAGCCCCGAAAATTGTATTTAAAAAAAGGTCTCTTGTCATTTTTTTCAAGAGTTGATGGTTTTCGAGTTATAAGCGATTTAAAATCTGAAAAATGTGAAAATACCTACGCATTTCCGAGGTTAGAAAACTCATAGGTAAATTATTAGTTTTCAGGTTGCAACGTGCCTAAATTGAAGTTTATAAATTCAATTTCAAGATTCTAACGAGTAATCGGGACTTACTTCAATATAGACCGTTGTTTTTTAATTGTTAATTATGCGAGTCCACTCGACTTCTAAGTAGTCGCACATCGCAATTTATGGTGCGTCTCTGTCGCACTTATTATACATATTATTATTATACGTACATACGCAAAAATGCCCAACAAATACTTAGCATTTATTAAAATTTTATAATTTATTATTACATATTTTTTTCTTAATGATTTATTTATTTATTCAATTAATTATTGCCAATGTGCTAATTAAATACGCCAATAAAAACAAACGGTCGAAATTGAAATAAACCCCGATAACTCATCAGAATCTTGAAATTGAATGTTTAAACTTTAATTTAGGCACTTGAAAACCGCAAAAATAATAATGTAAAAATGAATTTTAAAGCTTCGAAAATGCTTATTTTCGCATTTTTCAGTTTATAAATCACTAAAAACTTGAAATCTATCAAGTTTTGAGAAAATTGAAAGAAAATCTTTTTTGTTTAAGATGACCCAAAATGCTAAAAACATATTTTCGGGAGCAAAAAAGGTGATGTTTTGGATTTATTAAAAAACTGTTGAAAACAATTTCTGCCTAAAAATTTCGCACTGCACCCTTCTGATTTGTTTACCGAATTGTAACAACCAGACAGGTAGTGTTAACTCCGGACCCCGGAAGTGTCATAGGTTTTCGAAACGGACCCTCAGGAAATGTAATTGGTGACCCCTGCAATATACCATAAAAATAAGATTTAAAAATTATACTAAAATTCAATTCTGTTGCAACTCTTTCTCATCTAATAAATTTAGCTTTAATTCTGATATTTCCTTTGTTTTAACAAAAATTTTATTTAAATAATTCGTTAGACTATTCTTACAAAAATTACTAAATTTTACATTTCTTCTTTTGAATTGATTACTTATTTCTTCTTTAAATTTTGGAATGACTAAATTATGCTATAGAAATGCTCAATACAAAAATAAACAAATATGGTGTGGATATAAAACGAACTCTCTCCGTTTCACAAAAATCTGACTAACCTTTTTGTTTCTTCTTTACCAGGGCCGGCGATAACGGGCCTGCAAGGGATGCACTGCAGGCGGGCGCCCCTGTTTGGGGGGCGCCAGAATGAGCTTTTTCTGTTGGTGTTATGCAAAATACTAAAATAGAAAAATGTAATTTTTTAAATGTGGTTTAAATTCGTCTTAATACCCTAATCTGTGTTTGTTAGTTTTGCATATTACACAATTGTAAAATATACAAAAATATGCAATGCCTCATAGAATTCTTAAGCGGGCTCCACACTCTCGGCAAAGTTACTTCGCCAAAGTTGACTGAAGTCCGAAGTACCTCTCTACACACTCGTTCTACTTCGCGAGGAACACATTCAAGCGGTGCGATACCGACAAAGATCCCTTTGACTCGGACGCGCCAGACCGACAGAGAATGGAAGTAGAACGAAGTGAGGCAAAGTTGCACAAGGTGGCCGTCTACACTCTCGTACTTGTTGAACCTCGATCGACTTCGGCGAGAGTGTGGAGCTCACATTATGTGAGCCCAGTGGGTCTCACTATTCCATTAGAACAGACATACTGTCCCCGAGGCTGCTGTTGTACGAGTATCTGTGTGTATGTGTGTGTGGGTGGGGGGCGACTGTGTTAGTTTTGCAGGCGGGCACCTTATACCTTAGCGCCGGCACTGTTCTTTACTTCTTCTTCCTGGATTGCGTAGTCCTCGATTCTCCCTCACGTGTTCCTATGATGTAGCGAAAGGTCCTTCTCGTCCAAACTGCTTCACAAACAAACAAACAACGGGACTCGCTCGAAATCTCTATTCAGTTTTTCCTCTGCTCGATATCTTGTGCAAATTGATACCCACCGGCTACTCGTTCTAGACAGAAAACAGGAATCTCCTCAGACACAAGGAAAATTAACTTCTCAACTCGGTCAACGATTTCGTTTCACTAAGATTCTGCTCGCAAAGCCCAATTTCACCACTTTACACCGACTTCTCACTTTTTAAAAACTGGACTGTACTCTCCAGACATTCATTTCACAGTGACCATTTTTTCTCTCCTCAAAATCAGACGCAACATTCTCATCCCTTCCATCCATCTTTCTCCGCCAATCACAAACATCCTCCATACCCACTACATTCCATATTTTCATTTCTTAAGAACCAGAACCCATTTATTTTGTATACAATTTTTCCATTTTGTTAAATTCTAGGAGATACCAAATTACTTTTCGTTGTTTCAAAATGCTAAACAAAAAGCCTTATATTCTAAACCCAATAAATTTGTTTATTGTCTCTCCTTCTACGAATAATTTACAAATGTCCTATTGTCGATTCCAACGCGAAATAAAATGTACTTTCTAGTCTTCCGCACATTTGTCTAAGTTCGTTCAAGGAACCATTAACAAACCACCTTGAACGATTTCACTTTCCGCGAAAACACTGCTTGGTAACTAAATTATAATATTTACAATTTTTGGTCATATACAGGGCGATGAAAATCTATGATCTCGTGGTCTCTGATATAAGTTTATTTTCTAAATTTTTCTCCAAAAAAATTCTACAACAATATATAGTTGGTAAATAATTGAAAATAAAAGCCTTAGTGAGATTTGATGGTTTAAAAATAGAACAACCCATAGTTTTTATGTTTGTACTGTTCATTGAAATTTAAATAAACCCAAAAATAACGTACAGCAATATTTGAGATATATATTTTGCCGCTTTTTGACCAGTAGCGATAGAAAATCCTGGATAAAGTCTCCCTGAAGACTTTAGTTGGCTGATATTCACATCAGCGATCACCACACCGTGGTAGAGACGAAATTCAATGGTACGTGACCCATAAATTCACGTACGATAGAAGGAAACCATTCGATTTTCGGAAACGTCTAAGCATAGACCATTCCAGACAGCCTCCAACCAGAAAGTAAACCTATTTACTTTGAAGAAACGGAAAGTTTCCAGGTACGGAAAATATGTAGAAAAGCCAACAATAACCAAAACCAAAAACCATAAGACCCAACTCCAAAATCTAAACTCCAAAACTCCAAAATCCAAACAAAAATCAAACCCTGAAACAATAGAATATTGTTTATGATTTCGAACACTGCAGTGACAATTTTTTATCGGGATAGAAAAAGAAATCAAATAATTATTACCTTGTACAATGGATCTTCTCACAAACGACTGCTTGCCACCACAGCAAAATGAAGACAAATTAGATAATTCAGCAGGGTGCATTCAGCAGACGCAATCGCTGACTAATCGATTAGTGATTTTCTGCTGAATGCCACATAAATTGTCGATTAGTTATCATTCGATGACTTATCGGTCGCCATTTTAAACATCGGGTTTGAAATATGATTACTTAGCGAATCGAAACAAGATTGACGTATGACGTGTAACGCGTGTGACTAACACGTGTATCATGTATTTTAAGACTGATTTTAAGTTATCTGTTATCTTAACAAAACAAGAATTGAATGCAAGGAAGACATATAAATCACGCTGATAAAATAAATCAGCAACAAAACAAAAATGGAAAAATGTGACAGTTGTCATAACCTATTTCTATTTCGTATGTACATGATGAAAGTATACCATTCAGAAGAATCGTTAGCGATTACACATCGCTAAGTAATCGATTAGTCATCACAGTTTTCTGCTGAATGCAGCTATTAGCGGTCTTTCCAAATAACGAACTTTACAAAAACTAAACGATGTATAGAGGTGGGAACGGATATATTTTTGGTAGAGGCTTTGTAACTGTAACATTACAATCCTTAGAATGCGTGTCGTAATATTGGGAGGTTATTATTTTATTCAATAATATTTCCAGCTTTCCAACGTTTTCGATTTCGATCTTTCTACTTTTAGCAAACATTATGGCAATATCCGACGGAATGACAGTAGGATGGACGTCTCCAATGATACCTTATTTCCTAAGTGAAGAAAGCCACATTAGGATGACAAAACACCAAGCAGAATGGCTAGAAACATGGTTGCTAATGGGTGCTGTAATTGGTTTACCTTTCACAGCCTATTTGGTTAACAAGATTGGGAGAAAAAGATCTTTATTGCTAGCTTCAGCGTTGCTTGTTGTAGCTTGGGCGATAATAATTTTTGCCAAAATTGTCACCGTTATTTACGTATCCAGAGTTTTATCGGGAATAGCGGTAAATATGGCCTTTGTAGCAGCACCTTGTTATATCGCTGAAATTGCTGACCAGAAAATTCGAGGATTTCTATCAAGTGTTATATATTTGATGGCGTTAATTGGTATATTAATCATTTATACAACTGGACCTTTCTTACCTTACTACATTCCTCCAATTATTGCAATTTGTCTTTTGGTAGTAGAACTGGTTGTGTTTTCCATGCTTCCAGAAACGCCGTACTATTTGTTGTTTAGTGGCCAAGAAGAAGCAGCAATTAGGTCTATCAAGTTTTACAGATCCAGTGGTTCAGTAGAAAAGGAATTGGCTGCTATCAAAGCAGCTGTTGAGAGACAAGAATTTGATACTGATAAGGGTGGAATCAAGGATATATTAACAGTGAAAAGCTACCGAAAATCTTTGTTAATTATGACAGTTTTGAATTCAGCTCAGCAATTTAGTAGCATCAATATTATCTTAATGAATATGCATCTAATTTTAGAGTCGGCAGGTTCAATTTATTTAGAACCATCAACAACGGCCATTGTTTTTGCCGCCATTATGTTTTTAGCTGCTAGTTTAGCATCTGGAACAGTTGATAAGTTCGGACGCAAGAAGCTTCTTTACATATCAAGCATTTTAACAGGGTTATGTCTTCTTACTTTAGCTATTTATTTCCACATAAAAAACGCTGGTTACGAATATAATCATGTTAGTTGGGTGCCCTTGGTAGCTGTCATGGTCTATGCTTTTGTTTTTAAGTACGGTTTGGGTATGGTTCCGATAGTGATTACTGCAGAAATATTCGCTCCAAAGATAAAAACGTTAGGAATGGCTTTTGTAGATGGAGTTTATGATTTTTCTTCTATAATTGCTATTACTTTGTACAATTATTTGAAGGATATCTACGGTATACATATACCTTTCTATCTGTTTTCTGCATGTTCATTTCTAACGTCGTTCTATATTATTTTCTTCATCCCAGAGACCAAGGGAAAAACTTTAGATCAAATACAACTAATGCTTGAAGGAAAACATAAATAGTATGTTGTTTTAGATCTTAGATAAAATCATCTCTTCATATCTATCCATCAAGCTCTGTTAAATTTCTATATTCAAAAGAGTTTTAACTATCATCCTATCATTGTTTTTATTATCTTTATTTTAAGAAGCAAATTTTCAAAATGTATTGCTCCATGAAATATAGGTATCAGCCTAGGAATAAATGAAGAAAAAACGAAATGCATGGTGCTAGAAAACACAGAAAGAGAACCTGAAGATTTGCTAAAGTTAACAGCGTTCGATGGAAAAGAGTATAATTTTAAAAAAGTCAAGCACTTTACATCACATATCTAGGTGTCATAATAGACGAAAAAGGACACGAGCAAAATGAACTAAAGCACAGGATAACAAAAGGTAATAGAAAGGTCGGCAGTTTAAGAAAATTATTAAATCAAAGTACCTACGCATCGAGAAAGACGAAAATCAGAATATACAAAACCGTAATAAGAGCAAGAGTCACCTATGGATGTTAGATTTGGGTGCTAAATAAAACAGAAGAAGAAATAATAGAGAGGTGGGAACGGAAGTTACTGAGTGCTATTTTCGGGGGAAAACACGGAAGACGGCTAGCAAAGAAGAACCAATCAAGCATTATGGATGGTTTACAAGGAGCCAAGTATAACTTAGTTCCTTGGTGACAAAGTATTCATGTTGAGAGAATGGATATGACATAGAATGCCAAAAAAAGTACTGCTAAGAAAACCAGTTGTGACAGGGAGACGAGGTAGACCAAGAAAAAGATGGCACGAAAAGTTTGACGAAGATATTATAGGATCTATGGAAATTACAAAATGGAAAGAGAAGGCGAAAAAATAGTATACAGTAGAGAATCATAGTTATAGCAATTTTTACATTGACATTAAATAAAATTATAAGATATTAGTATTAGGCTATTGATTATATTCAAAATAAGAGAGCTAAAAGGAACTACAACGTTAACAGGATTTTATTGTCTCATATGGTCAAAGGACGTCTAAATTTGAAAAAACCGCGGAGTGCTACCATTTAAATTGGTGCGTTTTTGAGAAAGGGGTGAATTAGTCCCTAGGCACAGGGTGAATTAGGGAGAGTTCTATGCACTTATGGTACAAACACGTCTACAGGAAAATTGTTCTAGGTTAAATTTTCTATTGAAACAATTACATTTTAAAGTCAAAATTTTTTTTTTTTACAAAAATATGTTCAAAAGGAAAGCAAGAAAAAAACTCGAAAGAAAGCAATTTTGCTTTTTGCCCCATAACTTTTTTCCACAGGGATATAGGTATAGGCATTGCTTTAGCAAAAAATAACTTCCATCCTTCCTCTTTAAAATGAAGTTTGGTAAAAGTCTCTTGGATTTACAGTTTCCGAAATAGAATTTTTAAAAGTTCGTCACTCACAGCATTTTTGGGTCATTTTCCCCATTATTTCGCAAACATTGTTCTGTAACTTTTTTTTACGTATTTCTAGGTATATGCAATGGTACATTTAGTAGAAAGGGAAGTCAATTACCTTTAAAATGGTCTATTGTATAAGTTTACACAACTCTTTTTAAGCAAGTTATACTTTTTCAAGGATTTATACTTTTAATAATTTCTGATATTTTAAATGATTATTTTTTAAATTTCTCAATATGACTTTTTTCTTGTACATTTGGGTATATACATTGTGAAATAAAAAAAGCTTATTTTCTTTACTTTAAAATGGTGTATTGCAAAAAATTCTAGGACTATTTTTAAACAAGATATCCAAGGATATCCGTAATTTGAGAAAAATTTTAATTTTTTTTTTCAATTAGAAGAATATAATTGCATATTATAATATAATTTTTAATTCCAAATAAGTTTTCTTAATAACACTTTGCGATATTGTGAAACTAAAAGGTACTTTACTCTTGAGTGAAATTCATATTTTTTAACATATCTCGTACACTATTGATAAAATTTTATATCTGATGATTGCATCTTAGGTTTTAGACTATGCATAGCATTTTATAAAGAATATTTTTTTTTCATTAATAATAATTTCAGTTAATAATAAAAAAGTTTACCATATGGTTCCAACTTAGTGGTTCCAACTCTTGCATGCCATTAGAATGTGGGGTACCTCAGGGTTCAGTTCTAGGCCCTTTATTGTTTCTAATATACATAAATGACATCTCTAGTCTGAACATTAAAGATAAAATATGTCTCTTTGCAGATGATACCAGTATTACTTGGAGTAACACGGATAGCATGGATCTTCGCAATACCATAGCTACAGACCTAGTCACCATTAAATCGTGGTGCGATTAGAATCTCCTGTTATTTAACGTTTCTAAAACCAAAGTCCTACCTTACAACAGTATGATGCAACAACAGTCTAGAGGTAGTTGAATCGGTGAAGTTCTTAGGGCTTATTGTGGATAAGTCTCTAAAATGGAACTTGCACATTGATGCCTTACACAAAAAATTAAGTTCTGCTTGTTTTGCGCTAAGATCAGGTGCTACGGAAATGAATTTGTCAACATCTAGGACCGTTTATTATGCCCTTTTTGAGTCTCATCTTCGGTACGCCCTTCCATTCTGGGGTTCGTGTTGTGCGACTCAATTTGAGCGTATTTTTAAACTACAAAAGAGAGCTCTTTGCCAAGAATTCTTTAAAAAATTTAAAATATTAACTCTTCCTTCTTTGTTTGTTTTTGAATCCGTTTGTTTAATCCGCAAACATGCATCAGAAGGTCCAGAGAGACCCACGCACAACTACCCCCTTAGAAACGTGGAGCATAATCTTTATCTCCCAACCCCACGGTCTGAGCTGGTTAAGTGCTCTATACTATACAATTCGAGAAAAATGCACAATCACCTGCCATCTAACATCAAATCTATTGCAGCATTTCCCGCTTTTCGCAAGGCCTTGAAAGCTTATTTGCTTGAGAGAGCTTTTTATACAGTGAATGACTTTTTTATAAACGATTTGAATTCAGCAAATTGACTTGCAGGATTATTACTTTCGAGTACTTTTGTACATATTTACAGCGACATAGATCTTTTGATTTACTTTCCCTTTCCCTTTTCCTCGTTCGCCTTCTTTTTGCTCTGACGTTGTATACATATTGTTTGCAAAATTTTTAAAAATTTTTAATGTGTACTTAATAACTGTAAAATTGTATTTAAGTAGTATAACTCACGCCATTTATTTGGTGTCTGTTTCTGTTTTTGTTTTGTTTGTAGTTTTTATTATTTTTTGTTTTTT
This sequence comes from Diabrotica virgifera virgifera, assembly GCF_917563875.1. NCBI lineage: Eukaryota > Metazoa > Arthropoda > Insecta > Coleoptera > Chrysomelidae > Diabrotica > Diabrotica virgifera. Next base: position 18,698,284 of record NC_065451.1, read on the forward strand.
TATTGTATTTTTATTTTGTATAAGCTTTGTCCACAAATTGGAAAAAATTTTTGACAATAAAGCATACCTTTACTTACTTACTAGTGGGACCTATTGCATGTGTATTATATATGTCACATTTTAAAAAAGCATATCTTGTTTAAAAATAGTCATAAAACTTTTTACATTACACCGTTTTAAAGTAAAGAAAATAAGCTTTCTTTTTTATTGTACAATGTATATACCTAAATATACAATAAAAAAGTTATAATGGGAAATTTAAAAATAATCGTAAATATATCAAAAATCATTAAAAGTATAAAAGTTTGAAGAACCATATCTTGCTTAAAAATATTCATAGAGCCTTCTACAATAGACCATTTTAAAGTTCATTGACTTTTCTTCATATTAAATAAAACATTGCACATACCTAAAGGTACGTAGAAAAAAAATTCAAAACAATGTTTGAGAAGTAACAAGGAAAATGGGCCAAAATCACTGTGACTGGCGAACTTTGAAAAATCATAATTTGGAAACTGTAAATTATAGAGACTTCTACACAACGTCATTTTTAAGAAGAAGGATGGAAGTTTTTTTTCTGTGAAGAAATGCCTTTACCTATATCCCCGTGAAAAAAGTTATGGGGCAAAAAACAAAATTGTTACCTTTCGTGTTTTTTTCTTGCTTTTCTTTTGAACATTATTTTTGTAAAAAAAATATTTTTGACTTTATAATGTGATATTTCAATAGTAATTTTATCCTGTAATAATTTTCCTGTAGACGTGTTTCTACCAAAAGTGCATAGAACTCACGCTAATTCGCCCTGTGCCTAGAGACTAATTCGCTCCTTTTTCAAAAACTCACCCATTTAAATGGTAGCACTCCACGGTTTCTTCAAATTTAGACGGCCGTTGACCATATGAGACCATAAAATTCCGTTAACGTTGTAGTTTCTTTCTACAATACATAATCAATAGCCTATATGTACTGTCATGTGTATTATATAAAATTGTACCATTGTAATTGTAAAATTTGTAAAGCACTAGGACTACATGACTTTTTCCCGAATTTAGTGACAAATATGAAGAGTTTTTGTAGTATTTTGAAAATGCCTATATTAGAGGTCGTGAATTAAGAAATGACCGTAAGTGGATCCAGCATTTCCTACAAACTTATGGAATCATCGTCCAAATGCAGCAGATAGTTATATACTTGGTTATACTGTATGGATGTTGGTAATATAAATTGTAATAATTATTATAATAAATACATTATTGTTGCAGTGGTTATTATTTGTTTCATTATTATCCAAACTTAGTTTTACTAACTTGTTGAAGTTATACTTCTTTACCGGCGATAGAGGGTGAATTTTTATATGGTAAAACCTAGCGACCGGGCGCATGCGCATTATAACTTTATTCTGATTGGATGTTCAGATGACATGTCAAAAATTATTCAGTATGGCGGCTGTGGCACAGCTGTAGTTAGATTATTTATGGTTGTTGCGTTTTAAAATTTGTGTGAAAAGAAACAACAAACAAAAGTTAGTTAATAGTTATACTGCCTTTTTAAATAGTTTTCATATACCTATATTTTTGGACTTTTGGACTATTTTGGACAAGGAAAACTCATTCTAATTTGGTAAGTAGTTTTTATTATAATCATATTGTAATTATACATTTGGATTAGGTTGAAATACATACATTTATTTTCTCAAGAATGCGGATTTTAGAGAGAAATCCCAAATTAGGTTCGATTTTTATTTTTAAATTATGATTTTTTGGCGTAGATTTATTTATCTAGTAGGTATGTAATGCTTTGATTTACATACTTAATTTGATTACCAACAAAAGTTCTACCAATCTTCATCTAATATATTATTTTCTTACTGTTTTGTTATATTTTTATATTTTCTTCTACAAAATTTAAACTACACAATTTAATTTTCAAAACAACTGTCAAACAGTAAAACGTTCAGTTATCGTATTTTTCCACATGATAAATAATGTGGGATTGGACGAGTAAGTCTACGCTTCGTTTACGAATCAAAGCGCCACGAAATTCACGGGTTCAATTCCCGATGCAAGTTTTATTTTTTTAATGCAGGTTATGATTGTAAGTATATTTGTTATATAATTTTTTTTTTCAGAAAATGCGTATTTAAAATTTTTGCCAACAATTATTATCGTTCAGAAATCATTTTTTCTTTGTGGCATTTTTCCATGTGTTTGTGTGCGTTTTATTCTTTTATTTTTTTTTTAATTTTTGGTATTGTCTTAAAAATCAGATAATATGTAGTAGAAGTATAACTTCTTACGTGCGTAGAAAGTACACACACATTCGTGTTTTTAAACAAGGAGGAGGAAACTCAAAAGATAGATTTACACCCAATAATGTCACTAGAAAAATCACCATATTCATCTTGTTCTTTGGTTAATCATATCGGCCTTCGGCGGTAATCCATAACTGTTATATTATACTAATATGTTGCTAAAGAGTTCTAAAAACAGCTGTTTTTTTTTAAATAGATACAGACTAAGAATCTAAAAATTATAGGAATAACGCAGAAAACACAAAAAGTCGCCTATATAACTTAATTAACCTATAAAGGGACCAGCCGGGTAAGATGCTGAAAACTGCCCCCAACTCGATTCAAATTCCATATAGGTCACCGTTAAGCATATATAGTGAAACTAACTTTCTGAAATTTTTAGCCCCCTAGGTGGTAATGTGATCCACCTAGAGCGTAATTAGGGTTTTTATGTTTTTATGTTTTATCTCAGCCGCATCGAGAACTAGCGAAAAACTTTAAATAAAAAAGTTGTAAGCTTTAAAAAATTCTGTCCGAAAATTTTTTTTTTTAATTTTTGGCGGGCAATTTAAATTTAACAACGATTTTAAAATTCTAAATGAGTATAAAAGAATAACTAAGACATTCGTTTTCACGAAAAAATATATAACGTGTATTTTTACATAATATTTCACCCTGAATTTTTTCAAATTTTTAAAATTGGTGGAACGCACCTTTAAAAATAAAAAAACCGTATTTTTTCGTTTTTTATACAATTTTTTACACATTTTTCAAAAAAGGTAACACCGTCACTAGAATAGGTAAAAAACTGAAAAATAATTGGGTTTTGCTTGAAAAAAATTTTTTGTAATGCCATCCATTTTAAAGATACAGGGCGTTGAAGAAAACAAAATTTTACACATTTTTTATGATTTTGCCGAAACTACTGGCAACATTGTAATAAAATTTGGCGAGTTTTAAGAGGTAGTTGTTGTGCATTTTTTGACATACAATTAAGAATTTTATATTTATCATTGGCGCGCATAGGGGTAATGGTCTGAAATTAAAAAAAAAAGATAGTACGCCACTGACATATTTCAAATTAACAATCGCTTTTGAATTCCTCGTTTAATTTGTGACAAAAAATCTATCTTCCTATTTTTTCATACAACGCGCCATTTTTATTCAAAAAATAAAACATCTTAACCCTTACAAAGTATTCGAACTTCTTTCTATTTACATTTACATAAACTCGTACATCCATTATAACAACTAATTCGAATACTTTGGAAGCGTTAAGATATTTTTTTGCAGCAAAACGGCGAGTCGTATGAAAAAATGATAAGATAGATTTTTTACCGAAAATTGAACGAGGAATTCAAAAATGATTGTTGATTTGAAATATGTCAGTGGCGTACTATCTTTTTTCTTTGAAAAGTTCAGACCATCACCCCTATGCGCGCCAATTATGAATATCAAATCCTTAATTGTGTGTCAAAACATGCACAATATCTACCTCTTAAAACCTGCCAAGTTTAATTACAATGTTGCCAGTAGTTTCGGCAAAATCGTAAAAAATGTGTAAAATTTTGTTTTCTTCAACGCCCTGTATCTTGAAAATGGATGGCGTTACAAAAAATTTTTATTCAGCAAACCCCAATTATTTTTCAGTTTTTTACCTATTCTAGGTACGGTGTTACCTTTTTTGAAAAATATGTATAAAATTTTTCTTCGCTATTCTATCCATATTAGCTCTTGTAAAATTTATAATCCAAGTTTGGACATTCACAAAGACCTTCAACAAGTTTGGACATTCACCAGAGGTAATATGGCTAGGACAGACCATCATCATGGTTCAGCCAATAGCGTTCATTGCTGGATATAAAACGCCCAGTTTTATGGGAAATATTGTCTGCGAAATGCTAGATCCAGATTCCTTGGCTGCTAAGCCCATGAGTCAGTCATCAACGACTATATTCCATATTGTTGGTGACAATAAACCTCCTTGAGGGTAGCCCTTAGTTGCGTTCATTTATAACACGCATAATTCTTATTGTTATCTTTCTTACTGTTCTTGCATACTTTCCAGGTTTCCTTTCTTCTTGTATCCTACTTTAAACCTGCCTTTTGATCTTCTCTGACCAATTCCGTTAGTGGTTAGTGCGTCCATTATAATTTAGCTTAGTTTTTAAAACTTTTGATAATATAGATTCCCATTTTGATTGTTGTTTAGTTTTTTACCAATTTTGTTTTAGCTGTTATTTTTCTCAATTACTTGATCTGTACCCAGTTTAGTATGTATATTCTTTATTGTTGTGTTATTCATCCACTTTCACTTGAATATTGGTACACATCTTGAATTGTACTTTAGTTTTAAAGAATATTTGGAATGATTTCTTGATCATCCATGATAGCCAAAGAAAAATGTACAACTCCAGTATAGAGCTCTTGTCATTTAACTGCACCAGGACTTGTAATTAAAGGTAGAAAAATTGATAATCAAATTTTAGAAACCATATACATTTATTTAGATTTATTTCTCAAACAAAATCATCAATGCATCATGCATCAATTACAATTATTAATATATTATGTTCAACGGTGGTTCTTCATTAGTAAAAACTATATGATTCTATTGTCGGTTACCAATATTACAAAATATTTCTCTTTTACTAAATAAAATACCACCATAAAACATTTTACAATTATATTATTATATGGAATGTTTGAAATGTGAATGTCTACATCAAAACTTTTTCGAAATCATCAATCATAAATTTGTCTACTGCTGGATATAATGCTTCCATAGTGCTCTATCGTGTACAAGTATGAGATAAAATAGTTTTAAAAAGTACTTACTATCTGAAAGTGAAGAAATAATAATTACCGAAAGAACTACAGTAGAACGTCGATAATCCGGACGTCAAAAATCCGGACCGTCAATAATCCGGATTTGTATCTAGCAAAAATATCTGATTCCTTTAAAATAAATTAAGAACTTAGGTGCGAAAAACGAACCTCTACCGCAGTTCAAAAATATTTTACACATTTTTTAAAAGCCCAAATAATGTCTGATGTTTTTTACTGTACACATGCTGCTATTATAAATTAATTACAATACAGTGTTTAAACATAAAAAAAATGTTTTGATTAATTTCACCTCTATTTTTAGACACTTTACTGTACAAGAGAAAACATACAATTTTAAAACGTTTGTTGTACTTTAATGTGTATACTGGCTTTTTTTAGGTAATTTCGATATTCCGGATAATTTGATAATCCGGATGGGGTCCGGTCCCAACTAATCCGGATTATTGACGTTCTACTGTATTAACAACATAAGATACTATGTACATGACACAATGATTATGGCAATATCTGCTGAACTCCAACTAGTACGAAAATAAGACAAGTAGTTTCTGTGAAAAATATGGACTAAAAGTGAATATAAAAAAAGACTAAATATACGATAATAACAAAGAAAACAAATATACAAACAACCATACATTTGGGAGATGTACCAATAAAAAGGGTTGAAAAATGCAAATACCTGCGAACCTGAATTTCAGAAAATAATGATCAAACAACAGAAATAAGGGCAAGGATAAAAATAGCAAGAAATCCATTTGCAAAACTGAAATAAATGTTCTACAATACAAACCTTAAATTAGAACTTAGAGAGCTCTGATTGTTACTTGTTTTCTAAACTACAACACTCAAAAGCTGGATATTGAAGCAAGAACACATAAATAAGCTACAGCTCAGTTACAGAATGATTACCTATTCTAAATGGAAAATAAACCACAATTTAACTAAAAAAGTGATTTTATTAACGTTTCGACGTCTACATCGGACGTCGTTCTCAAAATACAAAATATTAAATTGTGGCTTATTTCCCATTTAGTTCCCCTTTCCTTTAATTACAAAAATGCCACAAGGAAATAGCTTCAGAACAAAATTACAGAAGGATGCTTAAAATATTATGGACATAGAAGAAAACGAACACGGAACTAAAAGTATTGCGAAAAACAAGCAAAGAATAAGAAATAATAAACAATAAAAATAAGAAAGTTACAATACCTGGGAAACGTAATGAGGGGACAGTGATATTAGTATGGTATAGCTAGACCCAAACCCAGACATCCAAAGTGAAAGTTATCCTCCAACACCAAATTATTCTATTTGGTCCACATAATGTTCAGAAAAAAGTCACACCATTTTGAGCGTCGGGTTTGGGGGGGGGGAGAAATCAGTAAATTCGTAGTTTTTTAAGTTTTTCGTAAATATTTTTAAAACTATACGATTTAGCATAAACAACCTTCTATACAAAAATGTTCTACATTAAATTTGAAATAAAAAAGGCTCTATGCATAATCTTTCTAAAATGAACGGTTTCAAAGTTACTGAGGTAGTATAGTATAATTGGTCCAAAAAAAGGCCTAACCTAAAAATCCAAAGTAAAAGTTTTCCTCCAATACCAAATTGTTCTATATGGTCCACATATTGTTCAGTAAAAAGTTATACCATTTTGAGCGTCCGGTTTGGGGGGGGGGGGAGATGGGGGAGAAATCGGTAAATTAGTAGTTTTTTTACGTTTTTCGTCAATATTTTTAAAACTATGCTTTACATGCTTACAGCTTATGCTTACAAAAATGTTCTACATAAAATTTAAAACAAAAAAGGTCTGACACATAATAGTTATAAAATCAACAGTTCCAGAGTTACGGAGGGTGAAAAGTGGAGGTTATCGATACTTTTTATATTTTTTGGGCAATTCCCTACTGATTTTCTTTAACAGGATTGTGTTTTATAAATCAAATTTGCTATTTCAGTGCCGATGGTATGTTAGTGATAAGCCCTTGAAGAAACGTCAACCTCACCACCCAAAATTATCATCAATTGCCCAAAAAATATAAAAAGTATCGAAAACCTCCACTTTTCACCCTCCGTAACTCTGGAACCGTTGATTTTATAACCATTATGTATGGGACCTTTTTTGTTTTAAATTTTATGTTGAACATTTTTGTATAGAACATTGTTTACGCTAAAGTATAGTTTTAGAAATATTGACGAAAAACGTAAAAAAAACTACTAATTTACCGACTTCTCCCCCATCTCCCCCCAAGCCGGACGCTCAAAATGGTATAACTTTTTACGGAACCATATGTAGACAATATAGAACAATTTGGTGTAGGAGGAAAACTTTTATTTTGAATGTCTGGGTTAGGCCTTTTTTGGACCAAATATACTATACTAATTATTTATATGGGAAATAAGCCACAATTAAAATGAAAAAATAATTTTATTAACGTTTCGACGCCCAAATCGGGTGCCGTTGTCAAAATACTACTTATTTCCCATATAAATAATTAATCATAAAAATGCCACAAGGAAATAGCTTCAGAACAATACTATACTACCTCCGTAACTTTGGAACCGTTCATTTTAGAAGGATTATGCATAGGACCTTTTTTATTTCAAATTTAATGTAGAACATTTTTGTAAAGAGAGTTATTCATGCTAAACAACACAGTTTTAGAAATATTGACGAAAAACGTAAAAAAACTACGAATTTACCGATTTCACCCCCCTCTCCCCCCAAACTCGACGCTCAAAATGGTGTGACTTTTTTCTGAACATTATGTGGACCATATAGAACAATTTGGTGTAGGAGGATAACTTTCACTTTGGATGTCTGGGTTATGCCATCTTTTGGATTAATTCTATCACACTATATGAAATGCTAGATTGATAATGCAGCAAAAAATAACAGGAAGGAGTGTGAAAAAAAAAAGAAAGAGTCATGGTTGAAAAATTTAAGGAACTGGTTTAAATGCAGTCCAATAGAGCTCTTCACAGTAGCGGTAGATAGAGTACAGATAGTGATAATGATATCCAACCTCCAATTAGGCATTTAAATTAGGCCCCGAAGGCTTTCGTGAAATACCAGCAGGAACAGGAAAGGGAGAGGAGTCCATTGAGGTTGTATTATAGATATGTGTCTAATGAAACCAGTGTCAATGTATGTACATTGTCAGTTCATGTCAGCTAATGTATTTTCATGTTTCAACATTTTGTTCTCTTTAACTTTGGACTCCTTCCCCATTTTCCTGCCGTCTATCCGCCAGTAGAAACTGTTTCTAAAAGAAAAATTAATCGCAGATATTAATTATTAAGATAATTAACAAAAAAAAAGAACCATTAGTGTAAGCAATTTTAAATTTACACGGTTTTTGATTGTAGACATTCAATTCTCAATTGTTTAACAAAACAATTTCAAAAGCAGGCGATATTAAATTTATTTTATATACAGATATTTAAAATATTTATTTACCTTAGTCCACCACTTTGACTAATAAAAATATCTTACATACCATTTTCTCTGCCGTACTAATTGCGTATAGACATATTTGACATTTATAATAATTTGTGCGAACGAGTTCCACGAAAAATGAAATTGATCTTCGCCAGTCTGATATTAATACTGTAGTAATTGGCAGTAATAGTATAGTCTTAATCTTAATAAATATTTCAGTTATCCAACAATAATAAATATGTATACTATATAGAGTTCACAACACTTGACGAACGTCATTTATATTTATAGGGGAATGTAACAGTGTTTGGGGCTTAAAATAGTTTATCAAACTCAAATCGAGTACACTTATCAAATTTATATATTCTTTGTCTTTATTTACTCTTTTACACATTATACGAAGACAGTGGCGGCTCGTGACCTCAGTATGCGGGTAGGCGACACATATACCTTTATATATACTCTATACTCTACTATACTCTACATATTATATACTCGTATACCTATATACACAGTGTGTCGCATTTAAGATGAAGACACCCCCCAATTGCGGCTCTCAAAATAAATACAGATTTAAAATTTTGCAGTCAAGCAAGTGTCGCGGTTCACATTTTTTTAAGATAGTCATAGTCAACTCAAATTTAAATTTTAAATGCTATCGACTACGAATCTACAAACAAGGCGAATTTTCGATATTTTGCTTCGCGTTAGAGATATCGGAAAAAGTTATTTGGAAAAGTTGTTCCAAATATTATTCTAACCCCACGTACCAAATTTCATGGCAAAATTCGCACTTTTATTTTTTTCAGTATTTGTAGTCAGGATCCTAAAACATACAATTGGCTATCCCGAGATGCAGCTCGGGACAACCATTGTCGAAGGCGCAAAAAAATGTAGCCTAACCTAGCCCCAAAAAGTTCCCGGAAATTCTCGTCCACTACTGCTAGACAAGCCACAGTTACAGCGTTGTGCTTAGCGTAAAGAATGAGAGACGCATATCATTATGTTCTGTTCTTTAGGCGGATTTGAAAAGTGCCTGATTATAGGGTAGTGCCATAATAGAAGTGAGTAGCACTACTACGAGGAGCGTACAATAATTACAACTTCGAAGAGAAATTAAAAAGTAGCTTTTTATTTTAGATATTTACGTATTGTGTCAAAATTTATAAATTACAATTTGGAAATAAGTAATTTATATTGATTTATTATTGTATTGTACATTTAAAGAGGTTAGGCGGCGCCTACCTTGCCTACCCCGACGAGCCGCCCCTGTACGAAGATTGTCACTAAAGCTTCTAATATTCGTTCACAGCTTTTATTTACATTACATAGAGTTTTGCCTTTGTATTTCTTCATTGATAATTTTAGATGGAGAACGGGCCCAAAATAACACCTGTTGGCTGTAAAAATTCTGCGGTACCTACTGTTTTAAGTGTTGACGAGCGCTATATACAAATTCATCAACTGCTTCGATGGCATCGATTTCTATAACAAGTCTTCTTCTTTTTGTGTAGACATGACTCTGTTATTTTCAATGTGCCTCCAGTAAGTTATCATTCCATTTATTGGTCTTCCCACTGATCGCCTTCCTATTAGGGAAACGGTCTGATACGTTACGAAATCATTTTTGAACTCTTTAATTATTTTTATAATTATTTTCTTTTAATCGCTTAATTAAATCTCTCTAATTTGCTCGTAATTCCCATTTATAACTATTATTTTCTTTTATATTTTAAAAATTTATTTTACGACGTCATACCTGAACACACTTAAAACTACCTGTTAGTTTCATGGGTTGGTATCGGCGAATATTCTTTTGTGTTCTGAGAGGTTGACGTCGTACTCGAGGAAGAAAGGAGAAGACACTTGGCTGCTGGCTGTCGAATTGCTTAGGCAAATGGCGGGTTGATAATTAAAAATTAGATACATTTAATTAAATGTCTTTAGTGCAATGTTAAAGTGAAAAGTTACCACACATTATTTCTGGAATAAGGATTGAAGTACCATCAATGGAATCTGGATAAAAATCACCCGGTAAAAAGTCTATTTTTTCTAATAATTTTTTAGTTGATGTTTTTATGGAAAATGTGAAATATTAGTTTCATTGTTAAATTACCTTAGTCAACCTATTAGGTGAAGTTTATGTAGATTATTTAGATCTTTATTTATTATCCATTCAAGGAAAATTATATATTAATAGATTTTTTGGTTAGACATAACCAAACATATGCAATTCTCAATTAATATTGGAAATAATTATCATTTCTCTGTAGGTATTAAACTGATTGAACATCCAATATTTTTATAAATTCAATATATTTTCTAAATATCATATTTTGTATTTAAATTCTGCCTCAAGGTCACACTCGTACCTTTTCACATTTGATAAGCCTTGCTAATGGATGTTTTTTATTGCTGTTCATTCTAAAAACCTCTTCTTCAGTACTTCTTTTGCTTTTTTTAGTCACACATGTTCGATTGGAAATTGAAACTAAGACTGGGAAATGTTTGTTTTTAGCCATTTGGGAGAAATATTAAAACCTACCATGAATCCTTCGACCACCTGGAAGGAGCCGATTCCAGCCACAGTCACAGTCAAGTCACTCTACAGTTTGGTCACTCGGGGAACAAGCTTTCTCGAGCGTTCCAGCTCCATTTCCGTCGCTACATCTGGACCTACAGGAGGTACAGTTTGGCACCAGCCTGGTGCTCATTTTCGGGGATGCAGCAGCAACCTTTTACTAGTCGTTTGGGTTTGTTTGGGAACAATTAAATTTCGTGATTTTAGTAACTATTGTTTTATATCTCAGACATTTGGTTGATGCACTATGATTATTAATTATTTTTTTTTTTAGATTTAGCTTACTTTTTTATATAGCATATTGAAATATTAGTGTATTTAGTTTCCAAACTGTTGTATCTACGGTAAGTTCTTGTGCACAAGAAATAAGCCAGAAAATTATTAGGTTTTTATAGTTTATTGTTTATTTAGGTCGATTTCATGTCATTATATAAATTTAGGTTGTATTGGTTGCTTGTTTCCCAGATATTTCGTTGATCATTTACTTATCTTCATTTATTCGGTCAATTCAAGTCGGTTGTATATTTCTTCGCTTCAATTTCATTCAGTAATTTTGCTTAATTCATTGTATTATATTTTTACTTAGACATGGTCAGGCTTGTGCCTGCTGTTTTTATATTATTTGTCATATTTTTCGGGTTTTAATTTAGTTGTACGTAGCAAGCATACTATAACCATTTGGTAATGGTCTCATGTGAGTTGTACCCTATACAGGGTGATCAACTTCTGCGACAAAGTCCAATATATCTGTTATTATAAAATATATGAAAAAAAGTTGTTAATAAAAGTTATAGACACCTTTAATGTACACATTTTAAACTTAGTCAGACATATACAGGGTCATCCATAACACGGTGCCAAACCAAAGTTATGTTTTTTAAATGGAACACCCTCTATTTTATTCAAAATCTGGTTTCTCTACATTTTTCTGATTAAAAAGATATAACACTTGTCTAGGGTTATACCGAGCGTTTCAAAGTTATGAGCACGTTTATCAAGAAATCATACTGATTTGATCGCCCTGTATGATTCTAACAGTATAATATAAACTTATTTTTTTACTGCTGTTGACTGTCAATATTAAAGTAGTTTTGCAACAACGTACAATTTTTTTATCACTACGCAAATTGTATACAGGGTAAGTCAAAATGCAAATAAAAGATTTTCTTCATATTTTTAAATGGAACACCCTGTATTTTATATTACCATCGAAAAGTTCTTTCATTATACTTGCATATCTTTTAAATATTCCCTATACCTAAAGTGATTACTTTTCGAGATATTTTAGTTTATTTGTTGATAACTCATAGATACGTTTATTATAGTAAATTAATTACCCTTAATATTAGAAACCTCCAATGAGTTTGTTAATGATAATTAAAATTAGACTGCATTTCATTTTTTCTCCAAGTTTATGGTAAATTCTATACAATAACGACAATTTTATATTTACTAACAAAATGATATTAATTTTCCGCGAAGAAATGGGAACTATAAATTGCTGCAAGTTCTTGTTTAAGGTGGCTTTGAAATACATAATTGACACAAGAACTGTCAGATGTAAGATTTTAATTATCAGTACGTTTTTATTTTTGTTATTGATTATAGTTGTTTGCCATATTTTTATAATTGTTACCTAACAATGAATTTTAGTCATGAAGAAATGACAGACATGATATGGATTTTAGGAGAGTGTTTCAAAAACTCATTAGTTGCCACAAGAATTTATAAGGAACGGTGTTCATAGCGTCAACAACCAAATAAGAGAGCATTTGACAACTTATTAGACAGGTTTAATCGTACTGGTTCTGTTTATGAAGCAAAGGAAAAAACAAAATCATTATTATTGATGAAAATGAATTAAATGTTTTACTGCCTGTTACAGAAAATCCTCATGTATTCAAAATATTACAAGAGAGCAAGATATAAGTTATGGATTTATCCAAAACATACTCAAGAAAAACAACATGCACCCATATCATATACAATTACATCAGGAACTTGTTGGGGATGATTTCGAACGAAGAGTACAATTTTGTCAATGGTCACAACAACAAATAGTTATACAGAGAGATTTTTTTGAGTTTGTCCTTTTTTTTGGAGACGAGGCAACAATTTTCATTATTATTCCACAACCAATCCGTACTGTGCTCAGACACATAGTCAAACGAGATGGTCCTTAAATGTTTGGGGTGGAATCATAGACAATTACGTTATAGGTCCTCTTTTCTTTGAGGAATCGGTAAATGGCAAGGTTTATTTAAATTTTCTAGTGAATAATTTACCTATTCTACTTGAAAATGTACCATTAAACATCCCAACATATGTGGTACCTTCACGACGGAGTCCCTGCTCACCACAACGCACCTGTCAACGGTGAGCTCGATGAACTATTTCCTGAAAGATGGATAGGAAGAGATGGACCAGTTCACTGGCCACCCAGATCACCAGAATTAAACGAAGTTGACTTCTTTTTCTGGGGTTATAATAAAGACGTAGTGTATAGGACACCTCCAACAATAGTTGACGATATGAAAATAAGGATTCAAAACGCCTTTCAAAGTGTCACACAACAAATGCTTACAAACATCAGTAGGTCTTCCGAAACTCGTCTCCAGGCTTGTGTAGACGTTATGGGAGGTCATTTTGAACACCTTTTATAACATAAGAAGTACGTTGAACATGTTTTTTATTTAATTTAGATTTTTAATAAATTTTAATAAATTAAAGTATTGTTATTAATCACTAAGTAATACATGTTGTTATCAACAATAAAACTAAAATATCTCGAAAACTAATAACTTTAGGTATAGGGAATATTTAAAAAATATGTAAGTGTAGTGATAGAACTTTTCGATAATAATATAAATTACAGGGTGTTCCATTTAAAATTATGAAGAAAATCTTGTATTTACATTTTGACTTACCCTGTATACAATTTGTGTAGTTATAAAAAAATTGTACATTGTTGAAAAACTAATTTAATATTGACGGTCAAAAGCATTAAAAAAATAAGGTTATATTACACCGTTAGAAACATACAGGGCGATCAAATCAGTATGATTTCTTAATAAAAGTGCTCCTAACTTTGAAACACTCAGTATAACCCTAGACAAGTGTTATATCTCTAGAATCAGAAAAATGTAGAGAAACCAGATTTTGAATAAAATACAGGGTGTTCCATTTAAAAAAACATAACTTTGGTTTGGCACCGTGTTATGGAGGATCCTGTATATTTCTCACTAATTTTAAAATGTGTACATTAAAGGTGTCTATAACTTTTATTAACAACTTTTTTTCATATATTGTATAATAACAGATATATTGGACTTTGTCACAGAAGTTGATCACCCTGTATATATGTAAGAGGTATATAATTTTGTAATATACATATAACAGGACTGTTGTTATATAGTATATCCTGTTAAAGCATAACTTTTGTCATTTTAGAGTCACATAATATGCATTTGGTTTAACTCCGAGAATGTTAAAGATCTAGTAGTTATTTTTAATAAATATTTATTTATTTTGTATATCATTTATTCTTATTATTCCTTTATATTTACATTTACTTATATATTTATTATATTTAATATTTGACATAAGTGTAAGATACCTGGAAGAGTGATCGAAGATCATTTTCTTGGCGCCCATGATTTGTTAGTTTTATTTAATTTGTTCTTCTTTAGCAATTATTCACCTTTATTCATTTTCAGAACATTATTCTTATCTTAGTATTTTCCTTTCTTAGTCATTATTACTATCTACTTAGAGCAACCGTCTTCGACAGGCATGCAAAATTGGCTGTATCCATCCTTGAGTGTCAGTTGTCGTTCTCTTGCATCTCTTGCGAGCTAACTCTATTCAGTTTGCCTCTGTCTATTCATATATCTATTATCAGTTCATCCCACTTACTCCTTTCATCTTATCATTTTCCCACACTTATACTACTGGAAAAGTAGTATTTCATTACTTCAGCTTTTTCTTAGTATTTTGCTTACTTCAGCTTCAACGGAGAAGCCCCTTCATTTTGTTAATTTAGCATGTTGCTACCCATTAGTTTCTTTCTTTTCCTTACTTCTGTTGGAGTTTATCGTTCTCTTTACTTTCACTCCAACAGAAGTTCGAATTTTTGTTATATCTAGTCTCTTACTTTTTCTACTTCTGCTGGAGTTTATTATTTTCTTTACTCTCACTCCAACAGAAGTTTTCTTTTTTGTTTCACATGCTGTTCTTCTGTTTTTACCCAGTTATTAATGTTGTCCACCTGGCATCTCCGTCGTATATCTGCACTTCTAGTTCTATCGCATAGTGTCTTACCATCGATTTTTCGAAGAGTTTTTATCTCTACCGTTTCTAGCACTCCTTTTGTCCTCTCTTTATCAGGTCGTTTTTCTGCCGCGTATGTCATTATTGGTCTAGTGACTGATTTGTAACTTCTGTCATTCATTTTTTTTTTCGATATTATTTCTCCATATTGTTTCATTCAGGCATCCTGCGGCTCTGTTTGCTTTATTCATTTGATCTTCCACTTCTATTTCGAGCTTTCTGTAGCTGGATAGTGCCAAGCCTAGATATTTAAACTCCATGACTTGGTTTTTCTGGTATATATTTTCAATAGTTTAAATTATTCCTAGAGGTACCTCTCTCGAGTATAACAAATGAATAATGTCCTTTAATGTGACCCTGTCAGATGCTTTCTTAAGGTCCACGAAACATAAATATGCCGGTCTGTTGTATACTATAACAAGTGGTCGTAGCATTTGGGGTTGCCTGCTTATTTTCATGTACTTCAATTTGTTAGTGTTTATTGGCCCATTTTTGTAGCCGCTTCTATTAGTGCTGCAGTTGAGGCTTAGCAGATAGTATGACAAACACGACGACAAAAATTTTTTGCCAAGATATCACACTGCAGAGTATATACTGAAAATTTGTTAAGTGTATTGATTTTTCTCGTTTACCTTGTAACGCAATCAAAAATATAAAAATTCGTGCGCAAGAAAGTAAAGAAAAATTGCTGAAAAGAATACTAAGAGTTTGGTAAAAAAAATATCGCTAACAGTCTGCAACCAGCCTCCAACAAGAAGCCAATCTGGACCGCTCCGGATCGCCTTTGAAGAACAGTTCCTGCGCAGTTGCAGAACTTTTTAGAAACAAATAATTCGATATTACAATCTATAAGCCTTGAAAATAATAATAATATTAAAAATAAGTACAGTTTCAAGTCACTGGCCGAAGGTCTACACTTAAATTCAAATATACATATACTCCATCTAATTTACTTACCGTTGCACGTCATCCGCGTCATAGCCCGAGACGTCACATGATACCAACACGAAATATTTAGGCGGTAGGTGTGTTCTTTTTTAGAATCACTTTGCCTAGTACACTGGCGTTACAGCCACTAGGCATATTTTATTATATACGCGTAGAAATAATATTTAAAGATTTCTATTAATGTTAACTTAAAGAAATACACAATAATATGTTTCATTTAATTTATATAAATGGATTATAAAGCGGCGTTTTTATGAAAACAATTTGTTCGGAATACACTGTAACTATAATCGAAAGAAGGTGATATTTTGGCATAAATTGGTAACATTTATTTGACAGTTGCGGTAATGACACTTCATATTTGTTTATATTCTTTACTATAAGTATTTGTTTCATTATATTTACTGTTTTTATTATGTACTTTAACGTAAGATTATAACTTAATTCTTGTGTTCTATTTCTAAAGTTTTTATTTATTTACATTGAATATTAATTTGTTTTGCTGTATAATAAACTTCCGCAAAAATTGTGTGATGTATTTGATTTAAAATGAATTCAAGAATTTTTTGTAATTGGGCAACAATGTCAACTTAGATCTCTAACGTAAATAATGACGTGCAACGTTAAGTAAATTAGACGGACTGTACTTTGAATTAATAGGTTTGAATTTTTCACTGCGTTAGTAGGTAATTTAGTTTTCATTCTGGTCCTTACATACCAATTATGTTTAGTTGGTACCTTTTATGTTGAACATAGATACACGAGCTAGGATATATTTTATAAAAATATTTTTTCTATATAAAACAATTTAATATACCCTGTTCCACGAACATACGCCTGTCTTGGATTATCGCGACAACGAATATTTTACTGTGCAAATTATGAAGAACGAAAGTAAATTGTAAAATACATTGTTGTTTATTGGAACAATTATTAGAGCCATTTATTTTCGCACTTCTCATGTTGCACACTAAAATATTCGTTGTCGCGATAATCCAAGACAGGCGTATATTCGTGGAATACACCATAGTAGAGTTGAAGCGGTTAAATAATATTTCATTGCATCATTGGTAATTTTTAACTAACTTTACTCAAAATATTCACAGAAATGTAATAATGTACACGTTTTGCAGAAAAACTGGAAAAGATTGACAGATTATGGCCAAAAACTTACAGTACTTTAAAATTAGGTAACTAGATTCTCACCTAATTTCGTCTTGGCCAATTGAAGTCCATACCCTCTGTAGCTCATGTAGTAGAAAAAAATAGGCTATTCGTAGTTATTAAAAAAATATATTCAGACCATAACCCGTCTCTAACGCATGTTCCATATACACCAATTGATTTCAGGTCTGGAGATTATGCTGACCAAGAAAGAACACCAATATTATTCATAGTAACAAAATTTCTACTTCCTGGGATACATGAGATAGCTTTTGCAAGCATTAGAAGAAATAGTTCGCTAACATTTGCTGTGTACACAAATACAATAGATTCATGATATCATCCAACGTTTACGTGTTACTATTCTTATGTCATTTACGCATCTCTTTTGAGGTCTATACTTGTTTTCGTTTTTAAACTAAAAAGGGGTAGTTCCCTGGGTTGGCTGTATACCTTATAGTTAAACAAACTGGAACATGAAGTAAAAACCACTTCTATGTAAAAGGTATATTTACTAAAAAATTTTAAAAATCCCAATAGATTCAATAAAATGTGTTCATCAGAACGTTTTCAAACCTATCGGTCCATCATCAGTGAATTTGAATACTTGCAAAATAGCCCCAGAACCAAACAATGGTTGTGATTATAAATAAATCTACATTATGTTAAAATAAAATTAAAAAGGCTAAACGCCGATGTTCAGGGATTAAACCTCTGGGAACATGGTGAAACTCTACCCGAGGACCCAATCCATTGGTTGTTTGGTTCTGGGGCTATTTTGCAAGTATTCAAATTCACTGATGATGGACCGATAGGTTTGAAAACGTTCTGATGAACACATTTTATTGAATCCATTGGGATTTTTAAAATCTTTTAGTAAATATACGTTTTACATTGAAGTGGTTTCTACTTCATGTTCCAGTTTGTTTTCGTTTTCTTTGGTCTCCACTCCACGATCTGGTAGTGTTATATCTGACCTGTTGAAAAGTATTCATTTAAAAACCTCTTACATGCGTCATTGCAGGTATAGAATTTTGAAGACTCATTTATTCTTTACTAAAAGGTCAAATTTTTTGTACGCCTTTAAAATGAGCTTTATTTTTTAAGAATAGTCTGTAAAATAGTTTATATATCGATTAATTGTTTTATATAGAGTAGTTTAATTCGAGAAACATATGTATCACTATTCACACGAATAAATAATACCTATTTAAGAAGAACAGGAAAATCGTTTATATATTTCTATACAGATTTTTTCACTTTACAGATTGTTAAATTGAATTGTTTGTTAAAATTTGCCCTCTAATTACAGATAACTGCTTTTTCTATGATATCTACAGAGGAAATGCACAAGATACGATTAATTAAAATTGGGTTTCCTGTATAATTATACAATTTTTCACTAAGGAGATGCGAGAATTTGATCAGATATTTTTATAGTTCGACATTGAATACATTATAAGAGAATATTAAGGGCATAGACGCAAAATGTCACCTGTTGTGTTCAATGTGTTTTAAATGTACAGTGGAACCCCGTTAACTCGGATTAATCGGGACCGCGGCCGATCCGGGGTATCGAAAATTCGGGTTAGCCGGAGAAAATGGTAAAAATTATTAAAATATGGTATGCTTACAGATAAACTCCGTTATAATTGGCACACAGATACTTGTAAACCACGTTCGCGTTCCACACATACAAAGCGTCGTCGAGAGTCTCATTTTTAGCTTTCTTAGCTTTGCACCGATTGTCCAAACTGTCTTTTGTTATTATTTTGAAACAAAAACAACATTTTAAGTTTTATTGCCATTACGTAGACAAAAAATCACGCAAACACAAAATCTGAATATATTTACGCGGAACGAACAATGCGACTTTACTAACACACAATACCGTCTCGCAACGAGAACGAACTTATGTTATTTAATAAGAGTGAAGACTAAGACCATTGTTTGAAAAATAATTTTTTTAATAGTCTTTTCTAAACAATGCTAGAGAGTTTCAAGTAAATAAAGGATACTACAGATGCCTGTTGGTTTCGATAACACGAGAATGAGCGTTGTCTGCCATGCCAGTCATTTTTACTAAGGTATATTATGTATCAAATTACACAAATACGCATTATCTCTCATTGTATAATGTGTTTGACATTGAAAATTGAAACGAATGAACTACATAGGAATTC
The DNA here is from genome assembly GCF_917563875.1 of Diabrotica virgifera virgifera. NCBI lineage: Eukaryota > Metazoa > Arthropoda > Insecta > Coleoptera > Chrysomelidae > Diabrotica > Diabrotica virgifera. The sequence goes on from NC_065451.1 coordinate 18,718,074, forward strand.
GCTAAAGCGACAATTTTTTACGAAGAAAGTTTATTATGATAAATAAAATTAGCCTGAAAAATATAAGATATTATAGTATTCGAACAATATGTTTATAAGGAAAGATAAAAGAAAATATTTTAAGATGTTGAAAAGAAATTGGAAAATCCAGCATAAATGACATACATTTTTATTGTTGTAATGTTTGTCTGATAAAAATCGGTCCGGGTTAGCCGGACTTCCGGGTTATCGGGGGCCGACTTATCGGGGTTCCACTGTATTCATTTTTTTCGAATCGTGAGAAAACTACACTGCGGTGCAAAAAAATCGATTTACTAAAAATTTTGTCATTTTTGATGTTTCGAATTTGCTAAACCTGTTGTCCGACTTAAGTGATTTTTTACCACGTTATAGCCTTATTCATTGACAATATCTCTGTAATAATATTGTTGCTAGACAGTCAAACTATCATTGTATACCGGGTGTACGAATCAAACTGTTTTTTTCTCAAAGTTCGCATCACCCTGTGGACTATTCTGGCATTTATAAAATACTGAAATTAAAACCCAACTATAGCCTCAGGTTTTCTTAACATTTTGTCTTTCGATTCATTCGCTTATGTTGGATAATAAAAAAGTTAGGTACTTTAACAACTGGCCATGTTCGTCATCAGTACAGGGTGTTTCTAAAATATTTGCACAAAACTTTAAGGGGTTATTGTACATGAGAAAATAATGACAATTTGCTTTATAATCATAATGTCCGCAAACGCTTCGATTTCGAGATAAGGGATGTTCAATATTTTTTTACAAACTGATGATTTACTTACTGCTTTAAAACCAGTTGAGATGTACAAATCAAAATTGGTGGGTTTTAAGACGTAGTTATTGCACATTTTTTGACATACAATTTAGAATTTAATATTCACCAGTGGCGCCTAAACGGGTATTATGACCGATAATATTACCCGTATGCACGCCAATGGTGAATATAAAATTCTTAGTTGTATGTCAAAAAATGTGCAATAACTACGTTTTAAAACCTACCGAATTTGATCTGCATATCTCAACTGGTTTTAAAGCTATAAATAAATCGTCAGTTTGTAAAAAAGAAATTGAACATCCCGTATCTCGAAAACGAAGCGTTTGCGGGCATATGATTATAAAACAAATTGTCATTATTTTCTCATGTAAAATTACCCCTTAAAGTTTATCGCACTGATTTAGAAACACCCTGTACTGATGACGAACATCGCCAGTTGTTAAAGTATTTGAAAACAAAATGTTAAGAAAACCTGAAGCTATATTTGGGTTTTAATTTCAGTATTTTATAAATGCTAAAATAGTCCACAGGGTGATGCGAACTTTGAGAAAAAACAGTTTGATTCGTACACCCGGTATACAATGATAGTTTGACTGTCTAGCAAGAATATTATTACATCGATATTGTCAATGGATAAGGCTATAACGTGGTAAAAAATCACTTAAATCGAACAACAGGTTTAGAAAATTCAAAACATCAAAAATGACCAAATTTTTAGCGGATCTATTTTTTTGCACCGCAGCGTAGTAAGTATGTTTGAAAATTTAAATGCACAATAAAAGATTGCATTATTACCGAGGGCCGAAAGTCCCTGAAAACTTCTATAATGTTTGTTTTGATATAAGTTACAGGGGTGAAAATAAAAAAGAGAAAATTTAGTGTGTTTTTTAATTTAAAATATCTCGTTCAAAAGAAACTTTTTGAAGATATTCTTCTTTAGCGGCGATTCGATTGAGGGTAAAATTGTACATAAACCTGCGCGCCTGCGCAAATCTGTACAAAAATATTTAATATTTTTTGAGATATTGAATTTGTTTATTAAGTGTTACTCTATTTTCAATTGCAAAAACGCGGTTGTTGCCAAAGAAATATTCACCTGTATTAAATCTTATTATTTTTATTTTTATATATGTTTTCGATAAATGTATTGATAAATTCAAATTTCAATTAAACTTCCCCCTAAAATAGCATTTAAAAATTATTCAAATTTGTTTATAATTTGTTTTTTTTTTTAATAACGTCGCGGAGATTAAATATTTTGAAATGCCGTCTCAATAATTACATTCCTGGGAATTTTTCACTAATTAATAAATTTTTTTGTCTTTTTTTCCTCTCCTTTTTTTTTCTTGGAGTTATATTACTACGGGCCCTTTTAGGGTTAAGTTTCATTAAGAATGTCGAATCTCTAAGTTGTAGATTCTAGACCTAAAAATATTGAGATTTAACTAAAATCACTTAAATAAAATGTGGCTACTTACTGAGTTACAGGGTGTTTTATTTAAAAATTTAAAAATTATTTTTACCAAGTACTTTCAAACTATTTGACGTATCCTTATCATACTTGGCAGAAAGTATGGGTACTATACAGTCTACTAAACTGCGATCAATAAATGTTTCTAGCTACTACCAGAGGCGTACGACAGGGGATAAATAATGGTTGACCCTTCCCAAATTCTACGCCACTGAGGGAATTACTATTTTAGCGAAATTTTTAGATTCTCCAATACTTTCTATGTAAATAATATACTCTTTACTGGTAACGATTAAGTCATTAGTTTTCGAGATATTGGACGTTAAAAATGAAATGGCATATTTATTTTGATTCATTCATTCATTCATTTTAAACTTCCAATATCTCTCAAACTGATGACTTAATCGATACCAATAAAGTTATTTACATATAAAGTATTGGAGAATAAAAAAATTTCGTTAAAATAGTAATTCACTCAGTGGCGTAGAATTTGGGAAGGGTCAATCATTCACTATCCCCTGTCGTACGCCTCTGGCACTAGCTAGAAACGTTTATTAATCACAATTTAGTAGGGTGTATAATAGCCACACTTTCTGGCAAGTATGATAAGGATACGTCAAATAGTTTTAAAGTACTTGGTAACAATAATTTTTAAATTTTTAAATAAAACACCCTGTAACTCAGCAAGTAGCCACATTTTATTCATGAGATTTTAGTTAAATCTTAATATTTTTAGGTCTAGAATCTACAACTCAGAGATTCGACATTATTAATAAAATTTAACCCTAAAAGGGCCCGTAGAAATATAACTCCAAGAAAAAAAAGAAGAAGAAAAACGACAGAAAAATTTTGTTAATTAGTAAAAAATTCCCAGGAACCCAATTATCGAAACGGCATTTCAAAATACTTAGTCCCCGCGACGTTATTAAAAAAACAAATTATAAACAAATTTGAATAATTTTCAAATGCCATTTTAGGGGGAAGTTTAATTGAAATTTGAATTTATCAATACAGTTATCGAAAACATACATAAAAATAAAAATAATGAGATCTTAAGCAGGTGAATATTTCTTTGGCAACAAGCGCGTTTTTGGAATTGAAAATATAGTAGCATTTAATAAACAAATTCAACATCTCAAAAAATATTAAATATTTTTCGACCAATTTTTTTTTGCTTAATACTGGTAATACAGCGCAACTTAGTCTGTAAAATAAAAAATTTTATAGAGCTTATTTAAAACGCTAAAAATATTTTTTTGCAAATTTGTTTTTAAAGTTTTATATACAATTATTTAAATAAATAGGGGGTCAAATTTAAATTAGTAAGTCCTATGTGAAAGATTTACCCTTCAACTTTGCAGAAAAAAATCCCATAGGCCTTTATTAATAAGTGAATTACCTCAGCTGTTAAAAACGTAATTTTTTTGCAAAAATGACCCCTTTTTAATTATTTAAACAATGATCCCCTTGTATGATTTGGATACTTTCTTGAAAATATCTTTTGTACCCACCTAAACTTTGATATAAAATTTGTTTTAACCTGTACGAATTTACATTTTGACTTTTTTTTATTTTATTAGGCTAATAGGTATGTATGTATATGTAACCGTGCAAATAAGTCATTAAAAGAATATATTAGTGTTTTAGTAAATGTATTATTTATTATAATTCTTGTGTTTTTGGATTTGTGTTTTTCTGTAGTAAAATAATAAAATATTATGTAGGCGTAACATTTTTACACTATTTGTCGCCGTGTTGTGTTACCATTTGATCCGAAACTTACACGCCAATTACAAGGACCTCGCTGGAGTAGTTGGTAGGGCGTTAGCTCCGAGATTAGAAGGACGCGGGTTCGAATCCTGGGTGATTCATATTTTTTTTATTTTTGGTTGTTTTAATAACAATTTTTTGAAAGTGGTAGATAAGAAAGTTAGTTTAATTTTTAAATAAAATACAAATAACCTGTTAAGTATATTTACTTCGTTTAAATTACCTATATAATAATAGAAGAATATCTTCTTACGTGCGTACAAAGTACACACACATTCTTTTTTATTTATTCTAATGGACTTTCGACCCTCGGTAATTATGTAGTCTTTTGTTGTGCGTTGAAATATTTCAAAAATATTTATTACTTTTCTCAGGATTCGAAAAAAATAAATACATTTACAACACATTGTGTGATTTTTATATAACTCTTGCCTGCTTCGTTCTGTATTTGATTTCTTGAGATTATTTGATTAAAAGGTTGTATAAGAAGCAACTAAGAAGAGAAATAACCAATTAGTCTAGCGATATTATCATTACCAAATGTAATTCTACAATAAGGATGATTAGGGCTACGATTTTTTTTAAATCATCCATTTTATCCTCTACCATTTCATTCAACATTTTTGATTACTTGATGCTTTGATGTTCAAAGATCCTCAGATTCTCCTTAGGGTCCAATGTAAAACAACCAGAAGGATGAATAGGGTTATGATTCGATTCTTCTTAAAAACAACTCATTTGATACTTACCATTTGTTTTTCGGGACATATTCAGCACAGACACAAACAGACAGAGTCATGTCTGTACAAAAAGAAGAAGAAGAGGAAAACCATTTCATTTCACACCTGATTCACGACTTTTGATTTCCAGCAGCTGATACATAAGAGCATGAAGTGGTTAAAGATGAAGGAAGTAAGATGGGCCCAAAAATGATTTAGAACACAGAACAAGAGTACAAATATGTGGTGAGACCGCTCCCGTTTGAAAAAAATTTCTGATTCGGTTTCTTTGTGGATTCCTATTCAAAAATGTCCCCTTTAAACAAATCTGAAGGGTGCCGGGCGGAATTTTTGGGCAGAAATTGTTTAAACAATTTTTTTAAACAAATACAAAAGATCATGTTTTTTGCTCTGGAACATATATTTTGATTTATTTATTTTATTTATTTATTATTTTTATTTATATATTTTTAGATTTTTTGGGCCAATCTAAACAAGAATCTTATAATTTTTCTCAGAAATTGATAGTTTTGGAGTTATAGGCGATTTAAAATCTGAAAAATGCGAAAATACGCATTTTCGAGGCTTAAAAACTCATATTTAAATTAGTATTTTGAGGTTGCCAGATACTTAGGTTGAAGACTGAACATTCAGCTTCAAGATTCTGAAGAGTGATCGCGTCTAACTTTAATTTATACCGTTGTTTTTTAATTGTTAATTACGCGTGTTTATCCGATTTTATGCCGGTGCGGCGCGCTCCATTTCAAAAATCTCCTATTTTCCTCCGAAAAATATTTTTCCTAGATTCTTTGGGATATTCTAAATAAAATAAGTTTCTTGACATTTTTCTCAAAAGTTAATAGTTTTTAAGTTATAAGCGATTTAAAATCCGAAAAATGACAAAAAAACGCATTTTCGGATTTTAAATCGCTTATAACTTTAAAACTATTAACTTTTGAGCAAAATGTCAAGAAACTTATTTTATTTAGAATGTCCCAAAGAATCTAGAAAAAATATTTTTTAGAGGAAAGGAGGAGATTTTTGAAACGGAGCGCGCCGCACCGGCAAAAAAATCGGATAAACACGCATATTTAACAATTAAAAAACAACGGTATAAATTAAAGTTAGACGCGATCACTCTTCAGAATCTGGAAGCTGAATATTTAGTCTTCAATTTAAGTATCTGGCAACCTCAAAAATACTAATATGAATATGAGTTTTTAAGCCTCGAAAATGCGTATTTTCGCATTTTTCAGATTTTAAATCGCCTGTAACTCGAAAACTATCAATTTTTGAGAAAATTTACAAGATACCTTTCTTGTTCAGAATGACCGACAAAACTTAAAAATGTATGTTCCGGAGCAAAAAACGTGATCTTTTGTATTTGTTTAAAAAAACTGTTTAAACAATTTCTGCCCAAAAATTCCGCCCGGCACCCTTCAGATTTGTTTAAAGGGGACTAAGGGGTTTAAATTTTTCCAGACGGAAGCGGTCTCACCACATGGACTAATAGGAATGAAATACTTCGATATAATAACTTTTGATAAAAGCATCTCATGAATGTTAAACAGGAATTATAACTCGTGTTTTTCCTATTACATATTAAAATTTGCAGTAGCTACTACATAGTACCAAACTTTGCAAGTTGATCAAATTGTTTACCTTGAATATCAGTTAAATTGTAACGCAGAGAGTCACGGTAAAATTAGATCCAGAACTGAGCAGTCCAAAGCCGCTTTTAGCAGGATGTCCAAGGTACTATGTAACAGATACTCGGTTTATGGTGTAGGTAGAGTCTTGGACTGTGAATAAAAGTGATCTAAATTGCCTTGGGGCTTTCGAAATGTGGTGTTATAGAATTTTAAGTTTTTTGGGTGAAGAAGATTCGAAACTCTACAATACTAGAACGTCTCAGCAAAACTACTGAGATTATGAAAGCATCAAGAAGAGATATCTGGAGTGCCCCGGACATGATATGAAAGGTCCCAAATACAGATTGCTACAAAATATAGAAGGGAAAATAGCAAGCAAACGCAGTCCAAGACTTCATGGTTGAAGATTGGTAGGGTACTGACACAAGCATACTATTCAGGGGGGTAGTGAACAAAATTAAGATTGCTGTGATGGCACCCAACGCTCTGAAAGGACATCTCATACATGAAGAAGTAGCTATTAGGAATATATGAAATATTTTAACTAGGGCTTGGTTGGTTGGCTTCAATATTGTATAATTAACAATCAATTTGATTATAATGAGCACTTATGGATTCTACATATTCTATTCTTCTTAAATTATGTATTACTAAGTAACTTAAGAATTGTACCCTACAAGCTCCGAGTCGACAATGTACAGGAAACGTTTACATACTACCGCAAGTTTAGATTGCCCACATATCTCTTCTACTTTATCGTGACGCAAATATATATGGAAATGTCTTAACGTCAGCAAGAACAATTCTGTGATTGTGATCCTCCATCTAACTCGTTTAGGTCTTTTGGTCGTCCTCGTCGTCCTGGAAGCATAGCTCTATCTACCGCTGTTTCTATTCTGATCATCACTCGTTCTACTAAGGTTTCCACGGCTCTGTTTACGTTCTGTCCGGTCGCTGCACTTGTTTCCAAATAGGGCAATCTGAAAAGTTAGAGATATTTATTTGTGTGTTGTAAATGTACAATTAAGGCATGTATGTACCGGGTGTCCCAATAAGAATGGCTCTCGGCCTTATCTCAGGAACCGTTTATAAGAGTCTTATTTGCGAAATAGCCTAATAAGTAATATGCCAGCTAGTAGGCATTATTTAATTATTTTCGGAAATCTAGTTTTCTTTGGAGAATATTAAATACAAGTATGAATTTTTAATACTGTATTACAAAATTAGACCAAATTAGCAACATAATACCGAAAACCGCATGTGGATACCTTTTTTCTATATCGAGATATCTTAAGAAATGTGGAAATTTTAAACAACTGTTAATGTCACCGGTAAACAAGGTTAAGGAAAAGTAGTGTGCTATGGAAAAAACAAAGAAACATTTCCAGATGTAAACGTATATAATTAATTAAAACAACAATAAGACAAACAACACTATAAAATATTACAAAAAAATAAAAGCAAATACTTACTTAGTCTTACTGACTGCCTAAATGTTCAAATTGTTGCCCATAATTTTCGATGCAAGCATTTACTCTTTCAAGAGTAGATTTAATAGCAACAGAGTTAACTGTTTAGACTTTTATTTATGGGGACGGATTAAAGACCTTGTTTCTGCCGCCAGGCATACTACTCGAGAAAACATGATCTAGAATCTAGAGAATACGAAACGCCATTCAAAGCATTGAGAAAGCAGAAATTGAGACTGCTGTTCAATCTACTCTTGAAAGAGTAAATGTTTGCATCCAAAATGATGGGCAACAATTTGAACATTTAGGTCGTCACTAAGTAAGAAGTTGCTTTTATTCCTTTTTTATATTTTATAGTGTTGTTTGTCTTATTGTTGTTTTAATTAATTATATACGTTTACATCTGGAAAATGTTTCTTTGTTTTTTCCATAGCACACTACTTTTCCTTAACTTCTTTTACCAAAAGAGCTGTTTTAACAAGACCAAGTATGCAAAATTCGATTTAGCAGAACCGGACTTTTTTCATAAGAAGGTTCCCACTCACCCCCACCTCTTATTTGCAAAGGTAGACTTAAACTTGTGAAATCAAATATACGCAGAATTTTATGAAGAATACGATAATTGGATTTCCAGTGCCCTTTCATTAGGTAAATTTTGTAAAATTTTGATTTTTTAATTTTTGATATTCAATTACGCCCTCTAGCGGTAGACCTACAATTATGAAAATAATTTCCAAGCATTTCCCGAGGCAACTTTTGTTATAAATATTTTTTCTCAAAGCTGTACTATAAACGGTTCCTGAGATATGGCCGAGAGCCATTCTTATTGGGACACCCAGTACATATGCGAAATTTCAGATTTATGTGGACTGTATAGAGTGTGATTCAAAGAAATTGAGAGAGGTAATTATGTTATACAGACAATGTCTAAGTTGGTAAAGAAGTTCGCCAATATCACTGTTATTTCACTTATAACCTTCAAATAAGTAGGTTTTGGTTATCGCACATCATGACTCAATTCGCTTTAGTTGATCGCGGGTAAAACCGGAATGTTGACCGCGGGTAACTTGGGATGTTTTGTCTGCCTGTCTTTCACAGGTACACGTGTATACATAACTATGTAGTTGAGTTTTACACTCATTCACAAGGAGAGAAAGTTTGTTTATTACGAGCGGTGGAATCAGATTTGCGGTATTTTAGCACGTGGTACTATAAGGGAAGCGGTATCCCAGAGAGATTTATTCGCACATTTGTTGCCTTCAAGAGGAGAAACCAGAGAATTTCGTCTGTCTATTTCGACACAAAGCAGGAGCGAAGGCTATATTTGCACGTCTGTTGCCTTTGGGGGTTAACAGTGAAGAGGGAGAATATTCTGTTGCAATTCAAAAATGTCTATTATATATCTAATGGAGTGGGGAACAGGATGGAGAGTAGGAATTATTATAAATATTATTTAGGGTTGGCTTAAAAAAATAATCTTATATATAAAAATCTATTGCTGTGCGTTAGTCTCGCTAAAACTCGAGAATGTGTGGACCGATTTGGCTAATTTTGATGTTGAATTATTCGTGGAAGTTCAGGGAAGGTTTATACGGTTTTATACTGTCATTTTAGTAGCCACCAAAATTTTTACAGCTATATGTATAAAATGCTCTTTTTACAGTGTTTGTTGCCATACTCCTCCGAAACGACTTGGCCGATTTTTATGAAAGTTTGCAAGTGTACTTGACCGGACCGGTAGTAGGTTGTTATCTATATTTCATACCCGTGGGTCTTAAGGGGGCTTGCCACCCTTATATTTATTTCTATTTTTTCAGAGAAACTCTTTTTTTTTAATTTCATATGATGTGGAACGTAAAGATACATACAACCCTAAATTTTCACTTTTCCAGCACTAACCGTTATTTTTTAATGGCCATTTAAATATTTTACATCTATATAAACAAAAGAAAGTCGTGACAGTTACCAACACATAACTCGAGAACGACTGAATAGATTTTTATGAAATTTTCCACGTGTATTTGACCGGACCGAGAATAGGTTGTTATGTATTTTTCATATCCGTACGTCGTAACGGGGGCTGCCCCCCTAAAATATTTTTTTATTTTTTTGGTCAAACTGTTTTTTCTTAATTTTATATGATGTGGAAGGCAAAGGTATATACAACCCTAAATTTTCACTTTTCTATCTTCGACCGTTATTTTTTAATAGCCATCTAAAATTTTGCATCTTCTTATATAAAAAAATCTATTGCTGTGCGTTAGTCTCGCTAAAACTCGAGAATGTGTGGACCGATTTGGCTAATTTTGATGTTGAATTATTTGTGGAAGTTCAGGGAAGGTTTATACGGTTTTATATTGTCATTTTAGTAGCCATCAAAATTTTTACAGCTATATGTATAAAATGCTCTTTTTACAGTGTTTGTTGCCATACTCCTCCGAAACGACTTGACCGATTTTTATGAAAGTTTGCAAGTGTACTTGACCGGACCGGTAGTAGGTTGTTATCTATATTTCATACCCGTGGGTCTTAAGGGGGCTTGCCACCCTTATATTTATTTCTATTTTTTCAGAGAAACTCTTTTTTTTAAATTTCATATGATGTGGAACGTAAAGATACATACAACCCTAAATTTTCACTTTTCCAGCACTAACCGTTATTTTTTAATGGCCATTTAAATATTTTACATCTATATAAACAAAAGAAAGTCGTGACAGTTACCAACACATAACTCGAGAACGACTGAATAGATTTTTATGAAATTTTCCACGTGTATTTGACCGGACCGAGAATAGGTTATGTATTTTTCATATCCGTACGTCGTAACGGGGGCTGCCCCCCTAAAATATTTTTTATTTTTTTGGTCAAACTGTTTTTTCTTAATTTTATATGATGTGGAAGGCAAAGGTATATACAACCCTAAATTTTCACTTTTCTATCTTCGACCGTTATTTTTTAATAGCCATCTAAAATTTTGCATCTTATATATAAAAATCTATTGCTGTGCGTTAGTCTCGCTAAAACTCGAGAATGTGTGGACCGATTTGGCTAATTTTGATGTTGAATTATTCGTGGAAGTTCAGGGAAGGTTTATACGGTTTTATATTGTCATTTTAGTAGCCACCAAAATTTTTACCGCTATATGTATAAAATGCTCTTTTTACAGTGTTTGTTGCCATACTCCTCCGAAACGACTTGACCGATTTTTATGAAATTTGGCAGCTATGTTCGACCGGACTGGGAGTAGGTTTATGTCGATATTTTATACCTCTAAGTCATAAGGGGGTTGCGTGTGACGTCATAACTCTCACAATAGTGACGTGAAAAATACGAAATTAATTCGGTGTACTCCTTGCTGAATTCCGAACAGAACCTTACTAAATTTTTTTTCTAGCTCAATCGGTGTCCAAAATACAATATCTTAAGCCTTAGAAATATTAAGACAGAAGAAGAACGAGCAACAAATTTCATCGAAGAAAAGTGCAACTGTTTAAATTTTGGACTTAATTTGGGCAAAATATGAATTTCTTAATTTTTCGAAACTTTCAAAAAATATCTCTACCGAACTTTTCTGACGAACGGCAAGCAGAAGAAAAGTTCTGAGCAAACGAAAAGAACAAGCAGCAAATTATAAAATTTTATTTAATTTTAATTAATTTTATTTCATTTTATTAAATTTTAATTATTTTTATTAGATTCTATTTATTTTTTTTAAATTTTATTATTTTTTTAAATTTATTTAGTATTTTTATTTAAGTTTATTCAGTTTTATTTATTTTTATTGACTTTTATTCAATTTTATGAAATTTTGTTTAATTTTATTTAATGATATTTAATTTTAATTTTATTTTATTTTTCAACACCTATATAGTTGGACAACCCCGAACCCAATTATAAATACAGGGTTTTTTTGAATGTAAATAAAATAAAGCTGTTATATTCATTATAAGAAAAACAAATTTAAGATTGCAACTGTTGCATTGCAAACTTTTTCTAACTAAACTTTATTACTTCAAACATTATGTGTAATTCATTAAAAATAATAATAAAAACTCATTCACATCGAGCATTTTTTGTTTATTAATTACGAATTCCTTTTGTTTATTTTAAGTTTATTGTTTACAAAAGTTTGTTCTTATCTATTGAGGCAGTACGAAGTCTGCCGGGTCAGCTAGTCATTTAAAATAATTAAGGGGCAAAAATTATCGAATAATACATTGAAAAATATATTATTTTTTGCATGTGAAAAATTGAACAGTAAACAGCTGGATCTTAGACTATAAATATTAATGATTTGATTAATATTTAAATTTACAATTAAATATACATACTTATATGATTCAGCAAATTCCCTAGCTCTCCATTCGGTAATAACTCTTCTTTCTTCTAGATCTGCTTTATTTCCACACAGAACTACATCTGGTACCTCGCAATAGGCATGTAACTAAAAACATTCGAAAAATTTACCATATGTGTATTAGTTTATTGCAACCAGCAGAGCAAATTATTAGTTACTGATCTGAACTACAAATATTTACAAACATATGCGAATTATAGCATCAGATATAAAGAAAACCAAAAAGGCATGGATAAAAAATCATCAAATTAAAGTCAAGTGTCAAAATAAACTATCAGGTAAAGTAGCATATACTGTATGAGATTCTTTTGAGGATTTATTGGTTCCGGCAAAAAGAGATCTTTGTGTCCAATGTCAGTGTCTGTCTAGAGTATTATTGTCACAATTACAAGACTACAGTTAACTAACTAGATTAGAGTTGGGCATAGAGAAATAACACCTGAAGTCTTGTGACAATGAAGCGGTCTACTTCATAAGCATCCAAATCACCTAAATGCATTCTATCAATTTCCGGTAATAATTTACTATGTAAATAAACAAAAGGAACATGAACTGTCATAGATTGAGAAGTACCAAAAGAAAACCAATGTGACAAATCCCACATTAACTAGAGCGACAGAAAAGATGAGTAGATCTATAATCAAATGGTATGTCTTCTTCGGCAACAGAATGTCCAACGTGGTATGAGCATTTTGACCTCAATAAATTAAAAATTTACCATTTCGATCCCTTTTTGTGTCGCTCTGTAAATGAGACAATAGTGATATTAAACAAGGTCATCTGTAAAATTAGGAAAATAAGAGCTATTTGTTAAGTGAAAAATGGTCCTGTGACATCTTAGTTAACAAGGTTTCGCGGAATTATCCAAAAATACTGTTATGAAAGTTCCTACGTTATTGTTTTAGATCAATGTATACACTAAAAACACAAATAGGCTTAAAAGTCGAGACAAAAGACTCAAAATGTATTAAAAGACAAGAAATATATTGAAGATAAAAAATATATATAAAACCATCTAAACAGGGTTCTAAATAAAAATTTTAAATGCGCATAAAATATATGAAAATAAAAGTGCAACATAAAAAGCGAAATATGCAGTGTTTCTTCATTTCGGAGTGTGGCAAAGCTAGCAAAATAAAAAACTAAGGAGAAAATGTTTAAATGACCTCCTACCCTTAGTTGTTCTATCCAGTTTCGTATCTCGAGAAATGATTGTTCATTCGTGAGATCGAATAGGAGCAAAAATCCCATGGCATCCCTATAAAATGCCGTTGTGAGGCTGCGAAATCTAACAAAATAATTAAATTAATTTTTTTTCTTTCATTTTGTATACAGAGCGGGTTTTGTGTATGGATTCCTCAATTATCTCAGAAACAACTTGCACAATTTTTATAGATTTTTTAGGGTAAGGGTCTTTTAATGTCCTTCAATTACTAATTTACATTGTTGTCAGATCTCCCGCTTTTCTGGAAATCGGATGAGATTTTTTTATTATAAATGGAACAACCTGTATATTTTTTGCATTTTGAAGTCCTTCAGAAGTACTGATTGTTTTTTATGTAATATTCCCTATACCTAAATATTGTAATTTTTGAGTAATTGGTACATTTATTTAAAAAAAAAATTAAAACAAAATATAAAAATCAACTTTTGGCCCGAGCAGACATTATTTTAGATTTTTTTGGTCATTTTGAACAAAAAAGGACTTTTGATATTTTTCCCTAAAGTTGATCGTTTTAAACAAATGATAAAGTTATAAACAATTTAAAACTGAATAAAACGAAAAATGATTTTCAAGGCTCAAAAACACAAGTTAAATAAAGTATTTCTGAATTTACGAAGTGCCTGAAATTTATAATCAAACCTTCACTATCAGTTCCTGATAAGTACCTAACTTGGCTTATTTTATTTTAACATTGTTTTTTAGTTGTGAATAGAAGCTGATCGTCCGTTCTCTCATAAGCACTTCATTAACAATTAAAAACAATGTTTTAGAATAAAACATATCAAAAATTCTTATCAGGACTGATAGAACACAGTTTGAACTTGAATTTAGGCATTTCGTTATTTCAATAATAATATTTTTTACTTGTGTTACTGAGTCTTGAAAATCAACATTTTTTTATCTCGAAACCAATCAACAAGAGTAAAATTACAGGAGATCTTTTGTGTTCCAAATGACCAAAAGAAAAACTAAAATACGTAATATCAAACGAGCCAAAAGAATTGATTTTTATATTGTTTAAAAAAATGTTTAAAGAAATGAAGGGTCACTGTGAAAAACGATCAGTCATTTTTAGTAGTTTCTGTAAAATCATGATTTTAAGGTTTAAAGTCGAATTGTTTGAGGTGGTAGCTTATATCTATTTCCCTTATTTTCTGACAAATCTTAATCTTTTCTGGCCGTGGCTATTTATAGTTCGAAACTGACAACCTCTACAATACGGAGCATATATCGTAATTTTGGCCAAAATTTACATTAATCGTTTTTCTTAGTGACCCTTCAAATGTAGAAATCACTCCAAAATTATGGCATTTAGGTATAGGGAACATTATGAAAAATAATCAGTTTCACTACAAAACATAAAAAAATATACAGGGTGTTCCATTTAGGTGTAGGGAACATTATATGAAAAATAAACAGTATCACTACAAAACACAAAAAAATATACAGGGTGTTCCATTTGAAATCAGAAAGTTCATTAGGTTTTGATAACAAAGGAAGATCTGATAACAATGTAAATATCACCATAATGTCTGCAGCATCACAAGACTTACTAAAACCTATAAAAATAATGCAACGTGTTTATGACATAAATGCTTTCCATATATAAAACTCTATATATGTGTTAAAATAAATAAAATGTTGAAATATTCAGGCATCATCTCCCTTTATACATAGTCGTACAGTCATACATCCCTTTTACAGGAAGTAGTTATTCCCAAAAATATAACAAATTCGATTGCTCTACATGTCATATCTGATTTTTGATGAAATAATTTATTTAAGAGTGATTTGTTTACTACAGGTCAACTGGTAGATTTACCTGTTGCATATTTCACATTCTACAACTAAAAACACAGTTTACCTATTTATCTATCTGACCTACAATTATTCAAGCTGCTTTTCTTACCTTTCTTGTCCAGCTGTATCCCAAAGTTGCAGATGAATTCTATGATTCCTGCCTTTCGACTGATATATCTGAAAAACTACTTGTTGTACTTCATGTGACGTACGTTACACATTATCTTACCATTCTCTTTTCTCTAAAATCAATTCCAACTGTTGATATGAATCTGGAATGGAACACTCCGTCTGTATATTGGTACAAAAAACTAGTTTTTCCAACCCCTGAATCTCCCAACGCGAGAAATTTTATTAGGTAGTCGTATTCCATCCTGGGGAAAGTAATATTTTGATTTCTGATAAAGCTACTGATAAATTCTTAAAAAAATAGATTTACCAAACAAATACATGTCAAATTTATATAGGTTAAATAAAAAATCAAGATCTTCTATTTTGGTAGAATAGGTGGACGTAACCTATAATTTATACAGCACTGATGTCAATTGGAAAATTTTTATATATTTTATTATTTAAGCTCGTTGTTAAATTTATTATTTCTGTAAAAATTGCAAATCATCTTGTTAATTAAATATATAAATATTAATTTTATTCAATTCAATACTAAAGTACAAGTACAAATATAATGGTGGTTGAATAGTTTAATGACTGTTTTGACATTGACATTTAAACGATGTCAATAAACTTTCAATATTTTGTTAAGTTGAATTAAATGTCAAAAAACTAATGAATATAAATATTTTTGTGTCCGTTTTACGGACATTATTTATTAATCGTTTGTTTTTATGTAGAAATAATTAATTTTATAAGTTTTCAAGCAGATTTATTTAAAGAAAATTAATAACGAATGGATTTTTATCTCAATAATATATGTTTTTAAAACCGGCTGCACACACTTAACATTCCAAAGAGAATTATAATTTTGGTTTAAAAATGTTTGTAGGAGAATTTGGAAAAATAGTCCATTGGGGACCGTTAACTGCTTTAGGTATTGTATTTTATTCACAGTAATTTTGTTTAACTTAAATTATTATTAATTCATAAAGCATCCCAAACACTCATTGGGGAAAACTGGTCCTAGTCAGATTTAAGGAAAATTCGGTAAATGATAGTTCTCAGCGCATAGATTATACAATCAATGGGACCTAAGTCTGAAAATCATCCTGAAACTACAGTCTTGTGATGGTATTGGATGCAGATGCTCAGTTTACGTCAAGTGCACTAATTCAGTCAAATGAACAAAAATATCTATTATTGAAAAAACAAAACCCATTTTCTGCACGCATATTTGCCCACTGAATATGAATATGTGGTCAAAAATAGATGCATCATATTTCAGTCTTCAGAAAATTCCTCATAAAACTGAAGGAAAGCCATAGAAAATATGCTACTAGAGCGACATATGAATTGTCATGTTTTCACGAATGCTGTGCACTTATCCAATACGAGCATAGCTGTAGTTCTGCCTTATCTTCAGAAAACTAAGGAACAACCATAATGACAAGTATTGCTAGAGCTGCACAGGACATCTTATAAGTTTTCACGATGCAGAATGTAAACCTGATATCAGCAAGGCAAACAGCTCCATTTGATTTCCAAAAACAATGCTTAACACTAGAAAGTCGGAGGGGCCGATTTGGCCCCTGTTGCGATTTGAAGTTATTGTAGTTTTTTTATTTGAGGCAATAATAGTTTAATATTTTATGACTTTTAATATTTTGATACAAAGACTTATTTAAGGGGGAAGTCTACTGTGACAAGGGAATAAACAGGCCGGTTTTCCAGATTTTTTTTCTAACAAAATGTGACTCATACATTAAATTAGATTAAACCGTCATCTTTATTATATATTCAAGTATTTGTAAAAAAAAATTCAAGTCGAAATATTCAAAATGGCCGTCGTGGCTCACCTTCAAGCGCAGGTCCATTTTTTTAGGTGCTCAAACGGTGTACATGAAATGAAATCTCATGTCTGGATGATCTGAAACAAAAAACAAAATATGGTTATCATCTACGACATAGTATTGACTCTCGTCTGACGGAGGATTTTTTTCATAGGCGTAACCAGGGGGGGGTTTTGGGGGTTGTAACCCCCCCCATTAGGATGTACTTTCAGCTCTATACGCTTAACATCATATCCCTCAGATATTTCCAGTAGTTGTAACCCCCCCCTTTCAGGTAGATGTAACCCCCCCCTTAGGATCATCCTGGTTACGCCTATGATTTTTTTGATATCGTTTTTTGTTTAATTGTTATAAACAATACTAACATCAAATTTGGGCACAAAAATAGAAAAAAATTTCAAGAATTTTTTTCTATATTTTTGTTTTTTTGTCTCAGATCACCCAGATGTGAGATTTCATATACACCGTTTGGGCACCTAAAAAAAAACGGACTTGCGCTTGAAGTAGTGCCACGACAGCCATTTTGAATATTTTGACTTGAAATTTTTTTTACAAATATTTGAAGATATCGACCCATGCAACGAAGACTATTGTAACTCAATTTTGGTTGAACTGAGATAATCGCGTTTAAAAATTTTTCGCAAAGAGATCGCTCTAAGAAATGACGATTATCTTTGGAAGAAAAACGACTTACAACCTGAAATTTCTGGTATATTATAGGTAAAGGGTTTTAAAGGTTTTCACAGTTAAAACATAACAAAAAACACATTATTTTTGCTAAATTTTGTAGACTTACTATAGTTTTCGTCGAAGCAATTAAGGAAAAAAACATACTTACTCTACACTTAGTAACAGTAAATGACGTTATCTTTGGAAGAAATACGTCTTACAAATTTAAATTTGTGTTATATTATATATATATTAAGGGTTTTAAGGGATTTCACAGATCAAACAACAAAAAATAGGTTTTTTGCTAAATTCTGTAGACTTACTATAGTTTTCGTCGAAACAGTTAACGAAAAAATACTTATTCTAAACTAGACTTACTACTAACAGATTTATTGAAGCAAACCAGTACTATTTAAAAAATTATAATAAAACACATTTCTATAGTTAATCGGAATAACTAAACTTATGAGTCTTACTAGAGAAAACTATAGAAAGTCAAACAGTTTCACTAAAACGGGCAATACCTTCCACTGTTTCTTGCAACGAAGACTACAGTAACTCAACTTACTATGGTTTTCGCCTGCAGGAGTGTGGGTCAGTAAACTTACTATATACATGCAAATGCTTTACTGGTTGCCTTAAAATTCATACCTGATTTACCATACTATTCTACCAAATAAAGCTTAAAAAGAAGTAGCGTTTTTTGAGTTACTATAGTCTTCGTTGCATGGGTCGATATAATAAAGATGGCGGTTTAATTTAATGTAATGTACGAGTCATATTTTGTTATAAAAAAAATCCGGAAAATCGGCCTGTTTTTTCCCTTGTCACAGTAGACTTCCCCCTTAACACAAAAAAATATTGTTTACTAAATTTATTAAATGGTTTTTTTAACAAATCTACCATAGAAGTCTAAAGGGGCAAAATTGGTCCTGTGTAAGTTATTATCTTTTTCTGGGAAATTCGATGAACCTTTCTTTCAAATTCCTGTCGGATGGGTAAAATTATATTTATGTATGTTTATTGTAAATTGTTACCCTTATACTGGTACTGATCATCTACGTAATAAAGATAAAATTGTTGGTGAACACAAAGATACAATTGTGGGTGTAGAGTGTAGAGGACCAAATGATGCATCTTTATACTACAAAAGTAACTTCAAGACGATGGCCTATGTACATGTTTTATAATACTCTTGACTTGGAAGCAATAAATGCATGGATTATTTATAAAAAAATAACTGGAAGTAGACTCAGTCTTTGTAAGTTTATTCTTCGGCTCTGTGAAGAATTATGGGCCCCGTACCTTGCCTTACGAACTATCACTGTTACTATCCAAAAACGACAAAAATATCAGTTGAAAATATTTTGTAAATGAAATCATACTTCCAATCATTGCCGCGGCTGTAACAAGGCGATGTGTGGCAAATATCAAAAACTGCAAACTGTATGGTGTTTCAAATGTTTTTGATAGGCAGCGAATGTGTTAAACAATGAAAGTAAAAAATAAAATCAGATTCTATCATCTAGAGTAGATTTAATTTCTTTATACTGAGTTTTAATTGATTAAAGAATGTGGGGCCAAATTGATCCCTTCCGGCTTTCTAGGTAGGTAAGCTAAGCCCAACTTTCTAGTGTTAAATTTTTGTAGGTCTAGCAGCAGATTTTCTATCAGTCTTCTTCAGTTTTCCGAGAACTTTTCAGCAGTTTTCTGATGATGCATCTACTTTTGAACACATTTCCATATTTGGTGGGCAAATATTATAAAGAAAATTAGTCTCTATTCTTTCAATAATGGATATTTGTGTTCACTTGACTGTGAATTAGTGCCCTTGACGTACACTGAGCATCTGAATCCAATAACTTCAGAAGGTTATGGCTTCAGAAAAGTAATTTATCAGACATACGTTCCATTGCCTTTTTTAATCTGCACACTGAGAACTATCATTGACTGAACTTTTGTTAAATTTGACTAGGAACGGTTTTCCATAGTGAGTGTTGTGTGGTCCTTTATTGATAAACATACCTTTTTAGGAATCATCAAGGTTGTCACAGCCATGACTATACACTGTTCCAATATGTGGTGGCCAAGAAGTACTATAGGTGGAAAACTTAATTTTTTAGTTTTTGTGGGTTTCTCTGGTCTCACTTTGTATAATTTTCTATCTTCTATGTATCATGGTCCAGGCTATTTGATACTTAATTGGAGACCTGTAAGTTTATTAGATGGTTCTTATTAGCATACTTTTTAGACACATTTAAAAATATTAATATATTTAATTGCACAACCATATACATTTTTTAGGTTTTTAATTTTAATTTTGCCAATATCAATCCAATAAAAATTATTTTTATAATTTATTTTCAGGAGAAAGAAGAGCACTGTAAAAATTTACAGTTTTGTTTAGAATGTCAGGGATATAAAGCTCCTAGATCACACCATTGTCGAAAGTGTAAGTAAAATATGTGTCTAAAGGAAAAGTAAATAAGTAAAAAAATTTGAAAAGATATATAGGGAATAATCAGACTATTTTTACATGCCATGTCTATTACAGTGAGCATTTCATTGGCCAGAGTTAGTGACGAGTTTATATAACGTTATTATTACATTTTTTGAGATTGGAAATGGTAACTGACGTCTGTCTAGTCTGTCATAATATTGGAGGTTAAATATAATGTCAAAATATTGTTTTCAAATTTTAATCTGGGAAAACAAAATACAGATATTGTTTTTAATAAAATCCAACAATTTGAATCAACATCAAATAGAGAAACTAAAGTAACAGAATTTAGTTTGTAGACCAGAGGTTCCCATCCAGTGTGCCGCGGCACACGGGAGTGACCTGAAGTCCTGTGCCGTGAAATTTGATTATACTCACATCATTATAGAGATTATTTACCCAAGTGTGCCCTGGCTTAACCCATTTTGTAAGTTAGTGTGCCTCGAGCTAAAAAAGGTTGGAAACCTGGTTTCCAACCAGTTTCATAGGACAGTTTATATTTTAACCAACTTCACATCTAACAAAAAGCTTACATAACCTTTTATATAGGACAACATACACAACATGAGTTTGCCATTTATACTACCGATATCTTTGTTTCACACTCTTAAAGACAAAGAGAAACAGTAAAGCTGGTAGCTGCTGTGGTAAATAAATAGGTATATAAAAATGTATAAACATTTTCAAATAGGTATATGTTTTTTATTTGGCAACAGTTCTTTCCTGCTAAATTTGAAAGTAGTGAAAAAACTAATATATTATGAGGAAAACTGTGTTGAATTTGTTTGCTGTCAAGTTTGTATCATTATGTTATGATATAATTAAATCTTATGATGTGCAGGTCTAATTGTTTGAATTGGACTATATGTCTATACTAGGGGTGGCCAATCCGTCGATCGCGGGCAAGGAAAAAATTATCGGTAGCCTGCCTATTCCCGTCCTAAATATTACGAAAATTCCTAGTCGGTAGATCACAAAGAATTAAAAAGACAGACAGTAGATCTCAAGTCCGATAAGTTGGCCACCCCTAGTCTATACAGTTTATAGTTTTTTCTGCTTTCATATATTTTAGTAAATCAATATTATATTATGAAATATGGGAATATATGCTCTTGGCAGAGGAAGGCGATGGGTAGGGACAACTGGAGAGGAATTCTTGACAAGACTAACACCCACACGCACAGAGTTGTAAAGGCAGAATGATGATGATGATTATATTTTGAAATTTTAATCAGCTGAATGAAATAGCAATGACATTTCATTGAAATTTCTTGTATTAACAAAATAATATTAGTAGTTTATCTCAGTTTTTTCTCATTGTTTCTGTGTGATTTTTATGTATTACAGTATACCTCTTATTCTTAGTGTCTATCTGAATTAATCAGTAAGTTAAAAGGATGTCTGGTGTACTTTCTTAGACTTTTCATTCTATATATCTCCCATTAAGAATCTTGCTCTGAAACATTTTCCCAATATATCTAATGAGGATCTCTTAGCTAAGTTGTAATCATCAAGCATGTGATTGGAGGCTAAGAACAGCTTAACTCCATGTACCAGGCGACACCCTATATCATTAGAAATACCTACTTGAAAGAAAATTTATTTAATTCATAAGTGTAACTTTTATTTTGTAATTATACTTTGTTTTTCCCGTTTTATATGCCATTGTCGGTTAATTATTTCAGTTTTTTAATACCCCAATATCGTCCACAGTGGCAGAAGAAAGGGTAGAAAAAAATAATTGAAAATATTCGCCTATAAACCCACAAAACAATTTATCATTACAACACACTGTCCATGAAAGCCTATATTCATTGATAACTTTAATTTTCTTTTTCACAGGTGGTCGTTGTGTTTTAAAAATGGATCATCACTGCCCGTGGATCAATAATTGCGTGGGCTGGGGTAACCACGCACATTTTATCTTCTTCTTAACCTTTGCAACTGCTGGATGCCTGCAAGCCTCAGTGATATTAGGATGTTGTTTGTATAAATCCATACATAGAGTAAGGTACTATTATCAAGGAGATACGTCAGTAAATTTTGGTGTGTATGGGATGATATTATGTGTTCTTGCACTTGGCTTGTCCATTGGGGTGGTGGTAGCAGTAGGAATGCTTTTATTTTTTCAGGTAAGCTGCCATAACTTGAAAGTATTGATGTTGTTGTAATGACATTGCATGTCATTTTCAATGACATTTCATTTTTGATCATTTTATTGTTAGTTTATGTAGAAAGTTTGAAGCCACCATGTTTTATAAGTGTTTGGGGTCCATTTTTGGATTTACAATCTGATTTTCTAAAATTGTCACTTATACCCCCTGTGTTCTAAGGGCCTCATATCATCTTTTAACAGGTGCAGTAATATTAAGATACAGAATCTAACAAATGTGATTTTGTCAAAAATGGGAAAAACTGAGTTAAATACAAAGTATAATTGGATTCAGTAGTACTGTCAAGAACACAAATGATACTTAGTAACACCCTATTTAAGCTTCCTGTCTGCAAAATCTATACGTGGAAATCACCAGCAGATACTTCGGAGAACATCTTAAGAAATCAAATAGATTTAATATCTATACCAATAAGATATAGAAACGCAAGCAAATCTGCAAAAACATATCCAGGAGCCGATGTGTCAACAGACCATAATCCAGCTGTATGCAAGCTCGAAGTAAAACTGAAGCGTGTCAAGAAAAAAGCTTTTTCATTGAGAGAATAGACATTAAGAAACTCTCTAATCCTAATATTAGAGAAAAAGTGCAAGAATCCCTACACAAAGAATTAAACAGGATAAATGAGAATATATCTGAAGTAAGTAAAAAATGGGATGAAATTGAGCAGGCTATACAGACATGTGCGCAGCTATTGAAACAAGAAAAAGTGAAGAAAAAGGAATGGATGACTGAGAATATCCTTGACATGATGGAAGAGCGACGGAAGTACAAAAACGAACCGAAGTATCGAGAAATACACAAAAAAAAATAAAAACAAAAATCAGAGAAGCTAAAGAGGCTGTCGGAAAAATGCAAAGAAATTGAACAATATGAAAAGAAATACGATTACCAAAACATACACAAGAAGATAAACTAATAAAAGAAAATACAACAGCTCAGCAACGGACATACTTGACACCAACGGAATTTTGATCTCAGAACCAACAAGGATTCTAGAAACATGAAAGCAATAAATATGTTGAAAACCTTTTTGCTTCAGACCACGCTAATAATTACGCAATTGAAATCACCGAAAACAGTCCTTCCATTCTCAATTCAGAGGTAGAAAAAGCAATATGCTTCCTCAAAAATAATCAATCTCCAGGACCTGACAATATCCATGCTGAAGTGCTAAAACTCTTATGCGAAACGGACAATTCATTCCTAGAAGCCCTAACCACTCTTTTTAATAATATATACGACAGCGGCAGAATTCCGGAAAATTGGTTACAATCAACCTTCGTGCCCATTCCTAAAAAACCAAACACTAAATTGTGTGACCAACATAGACTGATAAGCCTAATTAATCATATCACCAAAGTCTTCACCAAAATCATATATGGTGTATTCCACGAATATACGACTGTTTTGGATTATCGCGACAACGAATATTTTAGTGTGCAACATAAGAAGTACGAAAGTATTTTTCTCTGATAATTACTTCAATAAACAACAATATAATTTGCAATTTACTTTCGTTCTTCATTTTTTTTTGCACAGTAAAATATTCGTTTTCGCGATAATCCAAGAGGGTCGTATATTCGTGGAATGGGATATATAACAGAATCTACAACAAGTGTGAAGCGGAAATCAACGAGTCACAATTTGGTTTTAGAAACGCTTTGGGCACAAGGGAGGCAGTATTTTGTCTGCAAGTATTAGTACAGAGGTGTAGAGATATGAACAAGGATGTCTACATGTGCTTTGTAGATTACTCGAAAGCCTTTGACAATGTGAGACATGACCAACTAATTGAAATTCTACAAAACATAGGAATTGATGATAAGGACATCCGAATTGTGAGAAGTCTCTACTGGAATCAGACAGCCAGGGTAAAAGTCAACAATGCGTCCACAGAGAGCATAGATATCAGAAAAGGTGTGCGACAGGGATGTGTTCTCTCCCCTGTCCTTTTTAATATTCATTCCGGACAAATTTTTTAAAAAGCATTGGATGAAGTAAACGAAGGCATAAAAATCGATGGAGAATTGACAAATAACATCCGATATGCGGACGATACAGTTGTACTTGCCAGTAGTATCGACGAACTTCAGTATCTTATGGACAGGGTACAAAGAGCGAGTGAAGAAAGAGGACTTAACATCAACATAAATAAAACAAAATGGATGTTGGTCAGCAAAACTCAAAAACCTGCCAGACAATTGAAAATAAAAAACCAATTAATTGAACACTTTGACTCGTATACAGGGTGTTTCATTAATAATTGTCCATATCGTAACTGGCGAAACCTTAGCACAAAATATGATGATTTAACCTAAAACACTTAAATAAAATGTGGTTCCTTACTGAGTTACAGGGTTTTTTATCTAAAAATTTAAAAACTATTTTTGATCAGCATTTTAAAACTATTCGACGTATCCTTTCCATACTTGGTAAAAAGTGCGATTACTATACACCCTACTAAATTATGATAAACAAACCTTTCTAGCTACTACCAGAGGCGTACGACAGGGGATAGTGAATGGTTGATCCTTCTCAAAGTTTACGCCACTGGAGGAATTGCTTTTTTAGTGCCATTTTTAGATTCTCCAATACTTTCTACGTAAATAATATACTCTTTATTGGTAACGAAACAATCATTAGCTTTCGAGATATTTGAAGTTAAATATGAAACGGAACAGTAGTTATGATATGATTCATATATTAAAATTTAAAAGTTATTTGTACCCAGTACTTTAAAACTATTTTGCGTATCCTTATCATACTTGACAGAAAGTGTAGGTACTGTACACCCTAATAAATTAAGATAAATAAACGTTTTTAGCTACTACTAGAGGCGTACGACAGGGGATAGTGGCAGGTTGACCCTTCCCAAATTCTACGCCACTGACGAAATTGCTATTTTAGTGTAATTTTTGATTTTCCTATACTTTTTATGTAAATAATATACTGTTCATTCGTAACGATAAAATTATTATTTTTCGAGATATTTGAAATTAAAAATGAAGCGACACAATACATTGATCAAAATAATCGTATCGTTTCATTTTTAACTTCAAAAATCTCGAAAACTAATGACTTTATCGTTACGAATGAAGAGTATATTATTTTCATAGAAAGTATTGGAGAATCCCAAAATTGAACTAAAATAGCAATTCCGGCAGTGGCGTAGAATTGTGAAAGGGTCAACCATTCACTTTCCCCCGTCGTTCGCGTCTGGTAATAGCCAGAAACGTTTGATTAACATAATTTAGTAGTTTGCACAGTACCTGTACTTCCTGCCAAGTATGAAAAGGATACGTCGAATAGTATTAAAATCCCTTCACTCCACAAGCTGGAGTTCCCCAGGGTTCAGTCCTAGCACCGCTGTTGTACATCATCTACAACAGCGACATCACTAACCAAAATATCCCAGGTACTCGGCTGTTTCTCTATGCAGACGACACGACTCTGCTCTCAACAACCTCTCGATACAACCCAAGACTCCTCTTCAGAAGAGCCCAGGCTCTGTTGGACGGCGTCGGCGAATGGTCTTGTAAGTGGAGAGTCACGCTGAACGCGAACAAAACAACAACAATTGTGTTTCGCGCCCCTTCTGTGTCAAATAGAATCATAGCCAATGAAGACGACCAATATCCACTGAGACTGTTGGGAGAAAGGCTTGTTGTTAGCCCGACTGCGAACTACTTGGGAGTACTGTTCACCAGGACTCTCAACTGGAACGCAGATCTAAAGGCAACTTTAGATAGGGTAAGGAACAGGGCCAGACTTCTCAACGCTCTCTCGGGAAAAATTGGCAAGACACACAAGAAGACTCTCATTCACACTTACAAGACCTTTATTCGACCCGTCATGGAGTACAAATCATGTATCTACTCTCTTTGTTCAAGACAAAAACAAGAGTGGTTGTTGAGGACAGAACGAAGAATCTTGCGTAGATGCAACTATGAGCACTGGCGATATCCCTCAAACGAAATCCATAACATCTCGAACACCCCCAAAATCACCGAGAGAATAAACTCTCTGAACAGGAACTTCACAATCAAAGTAATCAACGGCCCCCCTTCCGACACACAAGAATCTCTCAAATGTTTCTGTTCATCTTCCGGCCACGTACTCCACCGAAAGCCCAAACGCAAAAAGATTCATCTACCGTCCGCTCTAATGCAAACATGCATTGACGAACTCCCGGTGGAGTACGAAAACATCCTTGAGACTACCCCGTTAGCCTACCGTACCCACCTCTAACATTTCCTCTTCCCTACCCCGAACAGGGAGAAGTTGGTTTTTTGCGGTTTCCCAACTTCATTGCACAATTATACCTGTTCGTCCCAAGAAAATAGCCGCAACTATTTTCTCCACTCGAACGCACACTGTCCACGCTGCTCTCAAAGCCACTTCCTGACCGCCGACGAGGGACGCAGGTTCGCCTGTCGTTGTACAATGGTTTCTAGGGAGACTGGTCGAGAGCAAAGCACGGACAGTACACGTAAATGTCTATGGAATCAACAACAATCCATCAAACTTTCTTCTCTGTTGACTTCTTAGCCTTCTGGACACCACCGTCCGGCATAACCCAGGATCCAAGAACTCCAGGACACGGCGCTTGCCCCAGTGTGTTTTTCGGACTGTTTGCTTTTGCTGCCAACACTACACATTCACTACAAACCCTGAAGAGGACAAAATCCTAAACGGGGAAGCACATTGAACGCATTTCTTCTAAGCATTTTCTAGACAAGCAAATCAAACAATGTGATGATGATGATAGTATTAAAATGCTGGGCAAAAATAGTTTTTAAATTTTTAGATAAAACACCCTGTAACTCAGTAGGGAACCACATTTTATTTAAATGTTTTAGGTTAAATATTGGTATTTTGTGCTAAGGTTTCTCCAGTTACTATGTTGGACATTTATTAATGAAACACCCTGTATATACCTTGGAACAGTCGTCAACTCGAGATGGGATCAAACAACCGAAATACGATGTAAAATTGAAAAGGCTAGAGCAACATTTAACAACATGAGAAATATATTCACCCATTTCGACTTATCTCCCCCACTAAAAATACGGCTGCTAAAGTGCTATGTATTTCCAGTCTTGCTGTATGGCGCAGAGGCATGAACACTGACGGAAACATTAATGTGAAAGTTGGAGGCATTCGAACTGTGGGTGTATCGACGTATCCTCAAAATATCCTGGACGACTCACACCACCAACGTAGAGGTACTGTGCCGAATGGGAAAACAAAAAGAAATCTGATAGATGAAGTAGTTTTCAATCCTAATAGCAATATTAATAATATTTAAAAATATTAAAATATTACTAAAATATTTTTAAATTCAAAACTTATTGGTCCATTTTCTTGGTAACACCTCCAAGGCTTCTAAAATTTGCAAGCCAGATGGCGATATTCTAAGTGAAAAATAAGATTGTTTTGCCTTCGCATTGCAACTGAATAAAAATGGAATTTTTGTTTTATTTTTAAAAAGAGATCTCTTTCACAATTAAGAAACGGAAACTTGAATACCTCGGTCATATTACGAGACATAAATATCATATACTCCAACTGATAATATAGGGTAAAATAGAAAGTAAACGAGGACCCGGAAGAAGAAGACACTCATGGCTTCAAAACTTACGCCAATGGTTTGGACTAACATCGATAGAGTTATTCAGAAACGCCGCAAACATAATTAAAATTGCTATGATGATAGCCAATGTCCGCAACGGACAAGGCACATAAAGAAGAAGAAGTACTGTCCGAGATAAAGATCAAAAGGTCCACTGACGCTTCTTTATATGTGAATACTTGTCCTCTGTAAGTATCTTGGAATAGAAGCTGTGGCTCAATCATGAAGAAGAACAACATCACAGGAAATTGTAAGCAACAACTATACTTAGGCAGGAGAATATTAAGGCAATCTTGATACTACTGGCCTTATTAGAATACTGAAGAGGACAAAACCGTTTGAACCAGTTTGAATAATAAAAAATCAGATCATAGTGCTTTGTGCGTGTCTGTATGTGTAGAGTAGTGCATCATCTCATTAGTTTAGAATAGAAAAGCTATAGGGTAAGCTCTTAATTAGAGGGAACATTAGTTATAGATTATATCAAAATTGCTCATGGGCCATTTATGACCAGATGGTATGTAGTTAATATCAAAACGGCATATACTTGTTTGTAATACTTTTGTTAAAAAATAATTAAAAAACCAAATGTCGGCTCATCTTTATGATATTGGGGGGTGTCACCACCACTGTACCCAGCCCCCTTTAACCACACCACTGTATTTAGTTACTCGTTTTAATACATTTTATTTTATATAGATTAGAGCTGTTATGAAAAATAGAACGGGTATAGAAGACTGGATTATGGAAAAAGCCGTTGGTCGTAGGAAAGGAACGCAAGAGCAATTTCGATTTCCATACGATATAGGCATCTGGAGGAACATAGGTCAAGTAATAAACCTGAGTTGTCAGCCTGTTGGTGATGGTGTTATGTCTTGGCCTGTTGCCGAAGGATGCCACGAGTTTTCACTTACTGTAAGTATTTTTGAGTTTATGTGTATTATCTACTATTAGTCCAGGGCGCATCTGTTTTGAGATGGACGTTGAGAGGTGACTCAAATTTTTTGCTCAAATTGCTTGAAAATAACTTAACTAATAATAATTGAGTTATCCTTCCACTCAAAAAGGTCCGGAACATTGTTTAAATAATCAAAATGTCAAAAAATTAAGAAAAAATTCGAATTTTTTCTTCGTTTTTTGATTATAACTTTAAAAGTATTCATGTCCGAGAAAAGTTGCACTGACATAAAAGTTGCGTAATTAAATTTCCTATAATATAAGATTGGTTAAAAATTTTAAAAATTGTCACCCTTGTTGCAAAATAGCAATAATTCCAAAAAAAAAACATCAAAAAAAAAGTATTTATTGCATTTTACGTTTTTCAACCATTTATGCTACACTTAGGACCTTCATATTTTACACAGAAAAACTGTATGATAAAATAAAACAATACTGTAAAGGTCATTAAGATCGGTTCAACACATTTTGCAAAATAAATTTTGTAATCCAGGTTTAGCTAAAAAAATTCATTTTGTCAAAATGTTGCAGGACTGAAAATAAAGCAGATAGCAAGTTGAAAGTTTTTTTGCATATAGAAGAGAACTGTACCTTTCATTTGCAATTTGCAGAACTAAAATTTATTAACTATCACGGCGTCAGGATTTTTTAAAATAAACATTAATTTTTTGTACTACGCGCAGGACAAAATTTCTTCCAATCTTTATCTAATATATTATTTTCTTACTCTATATTTTGTTGTATTTTAATATTTTAATTCTACAAAAATCAAACTAATTTGATTATTGTTTGTGAAATATTGTTTAAACAATTGCATATGTTTAAAAATAATAAACTTTTATTCTCTAAATTAAAATATATGAACAAAGAAAAAAAGCTAAACAATTGCTAAAAAAGTGTTATTTCAAAGGACAGTGTACGTGTTTTTCTTTTGCAATAAACAAATTTATTTATTTATATGGAAATGTACTAAAAATTAAAATGTATCAATCATTATCAAAGGTCATTGGAATGCCCAATCAGAGCAAACTATCCGCTGTCCTGCGCGTAGCACCAAAAATTAATGTTTATTTAAAAAAATTCCTGACGCCGTGGTGGTTAACCGATTTTAATTTTGAAAATTGCCAGTCAAAGGTACAGTATTGTTCTATATGTAAAAAAAATTCAACTTGCTGACTGCTTTATTTTCAGTCCTGTAACATTTTGAAAAAATGAATTTTTTTGCGAAAACTGGATTGCAAAATTTATTTTGCAAAATTTGTTGACCCGATCTTAATGGAATTCACAGTATTATTTTATTATATCATAAAGTTTTTTTGGATACAATATGAACATCCTAAGTGTATTATAAATGGTTGAAAAATGTAAAATGCGAATACTTGTTTTATTATGTTTTTTTTTTCGAAATTATTGCTATTTTGCAACAAGGGTGACAATTTTTAAAAATTTTAACCATTCCTATATTGTTTTATCAACTTTCAACCATTAACCAGATCTTTACACTACGACAGATCCTCGAAAAAGCGCAAGCGTTTAACTTAGATATGTACCAACCATATTTTTGTAGATTTTAAAGCGGCATATGACAGTCTTAAGACCAAGCGTTTACAACGCTATGAATAAGTTAAAAATTCCAAAAAACTCATATGTATGATAAAAGTGACAATGGCGAAGATGCTATCAGCAGTAAAAATTCAAACCGACTCGTCAACCCCATTTGAAATACATAGGGGGTTAAGGCAGGGAGATGCGCTGGCGTGTCAGCTTTTTAATGTAGCCTTAGAAAAAGTCATACGAGACGCTAATTTATATAGCAGGGGAACAATATTTAATAGATCAGTCGAAATTCTAGCATATGCAGACGACGTGGACATTATAACAAGAACCAGAGCGAGAACTGCGGAAATCCTAACCGAGCTGGTAGCAGCAGCAGAACCAATGGGGTTACATATAAATCAAAATAAAACCAAATTCATGGCGACTAACATAAACACAAGTGCTGCAAATGTTGACGCAGATCTGATCATCAATGACCAAAACTTCGAAGCGGTCAAAGAGTTCATATATCTAGGGACATCGGTTAACCCCAATATTAACACATCAGGGGAAATAAAAAGGCGAATAATAATTGCAAACAAGTGTTATCATGGTCTATCAAAGTTCTTAGCTAACAAATGTCTGTCTCAAAAAGCTCGTATAAGGCTGTATAGAACATTGATAGTCCCCGTTCTCACATATGGATCAGAGGCATGGACTCGAACTAAAACAGATGAATCCGCTCTGTCGATTTTTGAAAGAATGGTGCTACGCAACATATTCTGAGCGATCTGTGAGAACGGAATATGGAGGCGTAGATATAACTTTGAACTGCAGAATATCTACAAGGATACGTTTGGTGGAAAAGATATTATCACTATAATTAAGCGAAACCGCCTGCAGTGGGCAGGACATGTAGCCCGGGCCCCTGAATCGAACATGATAAAAAAGATTCTAACAGCGCAACCCGTGGGAATGAGAAGACGGGGTAGAACAAAGTTGAGGTGGATGGACGAGGTAACACAAGATGCCGAGAAGATCAGAGTCGGTAACTGGAAAATGCAAGCAAGGGACAGAACAGAATGGCGTAGAAAGCTTTAGAAGGTTGAGGCCCTCTAAGGACTGTAGCACCAAGATGATGATGATGATGAAAACTTTCATTGTTGTATATTTACGCGCACCAAAAAAGACCTAAAACATTGCTTATCAGATTGCATTAAACTTTTTTCATCCAGAATTTTTTCGAGTACCTATTTTTTTGATTGTTAGTTTTTAGTTATTGAATTTTGACTGATTATTTAATCGTAAGGCGGTTCGTCGGGTCAGCTAATACTTAAGCTCTTATGTCAGCTATACTTAAGATATAAGAAAAAGAAAGGTCAGCCTCAGGCCAAGATTAGTTATCGGATCGGTATGCGATGCTTGTACATGTATTTTATGCTCAGAGACTATAGACTCTCTGTTAGTCCGGTGAAAGAAAAACAGAAATCTACAACAGATCTAAAAGTTTCCTGTTGAATTGTACCGGTTACTCAAATGATGCATTACTTTTTTCAGGTATTTGTATCATCCAAACTACATTACTCTTTTATTTAAGGTGGAACAAATAGAACAGAAACAAGAGAAGAGGCTAAAATCCAGAGTTTATAAAATTGTGAAACCCGCTTCTGGATATTGGTTTCCTATAACTTTCGGCATAAGAGTTTGCTTAAATTATCCGTTTAATGATGAGCCGAGGATAAAGTTAGATATCGGAGATTCTGTAGTCGTTACTAGATGGAGAAGGTGAGTAACCATTACTCATTTTATTTTTTAATGTCCTTTCAACATCAAGAAGGTCAGCTTCTGATACAGTTGCCAAAAACATATATTTGGTATTATTTTTTTATCAGATTTGTGTACCCCTCATTCTTAATGTATCAGTTATAAAAGGTCATCATATATAATATAATCTATAATAATTTAGGTACGAGTTTTCAATAGGCAGATTGAATTAGCGCTACTTTCATGTAAATTCAAATTATGTACGTCAATAACTCTATGTCCAAAAGGCTCTTGGATATATTCTGAAAAATTCTCGGAAATATTATGGAAACTTGTCGGAACTATTCTTGAAAGTTCTCGGAAATATTCTCGAGATTTTTCCATTGAAAGTTTCCGGGAATATTCGCGGTCAGGAAAATATTTCCATTTTTTATATGCGAATATTCTCGGAAACTTTCCAATATTCGCGAATATTCGCTTGGAAATATTCTCGACTCACATCACTACTATACAAAATATTTGCAAATTTCGTTATTATCTTGTATGTTTACGAGGGTCCTTCGTAAAAGAAGGTTCCCTATGCCGCTGAGAAATAGTGCAACGTGCTGGGAGAATTCTGGCAACACTGCCTTACACATCAACTCTCTCTCTTACTTACCCCGCCACTTTCGCCTCGCTGCATTGCTCAGTGTCGGCCTAGCAACCTTCGAAGATGGAGGTGCCGGTCGCTGTTACCGCCAATGTAAAATTCATGCTGTGATACCTTTTTAAATGCAAAATGGAGTTCACCTATTGACATCCATCGTCAGTTAATCGAAGTTTATGGGTGAAATAGTCTGGGCAGATTATCGGAGAATAGGCCATTTTTGGGAAAAGTTATTTACCAGCAATTTTATTGCTGGAATCGAATCTTATGATTGTATATATTAATAATATAGGTATGCAAAGTCCGTAGATAGTGTGCTACTTTTTTTATAAACAAAATGGCGCCAGAAAATCGTGTTTTTTTCAATTTTTGCTCTATAACTCCAAAGATTTTATCTTTACACCAAAAACACCCAAATCAAAATTCACCGTAATTAAATTCTGCATAGACACGTGTTTTTCCTGATTTACTTCGACGAAAATTTTCCCCGGAAAATGCGGTTTTTTCAACAAAATCTTTAATTTTCAACTAAAATTTTAGATAAGTAATTGTTTATCAATAATTAAATAACTTGGTAATATAAAAACTCTTTTCGCATAGATTACAATTCCAGAAGCCGATAAAAATTGAATGAACAGTTTAGCAACAATTGAATTGTTAATTAAAAATTTACGGTCGCTATAATAACCACAATAATTATGATACATAAGAATAACTATGATTTTTGTATAAAAAGACTCTGTACCTAATCTAATGTACTTTACAGAATTGAAATTGGACTATACCCTATTCCACGAACATACGCCTGTTTTGGATTACTTCGACAACGAATATTTTACTGTGCAAAATAAGAAGAACGAAAGTAAATTGCAAATTACATTGTTGTTTATTGGAATAATTATTAGCGCCATTTACTTTCGTACTTCTTATGTTGTACAGTGAAATATTCGTTGTCAAAGTAATCCAAAACAGGCGTATGTTCGTGGAATGGCCCATATTTAAGCGGCCTCAGGAATATTTTAAAATTATAAACAATTTTTTTGCTCATAAACAAATAGAATATCTCGGGAAATATTAAATTAAATTAAATCATGAAAACGGTATTGAAAAAAAAACAGCATGGCGCTTCTTTTAAAACAGAAGACGTTTAATTGTGATGAGTGGTTCCTGAGATACAATCGGTCAAAGTTGACCGGCATTTACGGCAAAGATATAAACAATAGGATCATAAGTTTTGAACCATTACCATTTTATTTCGGTCCTCTCCACACCAATTTTTTTATCTTTAAAATACTCATAACATATATATTATTATAATAATTTACGAGTGAATGATATTACGAGTGAAAATTGTCAAAAATTCCAATCAAAAATTAGGTTGGAGAAAATGTAAAAAGTTCAAAATCGGTATACATTAGAAAAAATGCATTTTCTTGGCTTCCCATGGAGCAGTTTTCTTCATTCTTTTTTTGTTCCCAAGTAACTCGAGTAGAGCCATCTAACTAACGCATTATTAAATGTCAAATTTGCTTTTGTTTTGTTATAATAAATTTATTTATTTATTATAACAAAAAATTTTAATTTGTATAAATAAATATTGTTTGGATAATTATACAGCTTTCAAATGAGAATATTTGTGGTTTTAACGTTAAACTTTTTTAACTATATATAATGGGAAATAAGCCACAATATTATTAAAAAATGATTTTTATTAACGTTTCGACGCCCAAATCGGGTGCCGTTGTCAAAATACAAAATACTACTAACATAAACAAAAATGTTGTTGCTTAGTAAAAAAATTCTTCTAATAATTTATTTAATTTTACTCATTTATATCGGCAATTCAGATACATATGATACATTTTAAAGTAGAAGACTTTAAAATGATATTGCCAATATTTATGAGTTGCGTTCCTGGGACGACTTTACTGAAAGATAGTTCATTTGATTACATGAAATCAACCCCAACTCAAGAATATCCGTCACAAAAAAATCATAGCATGTGATCTGTCTTTAAAAAGACAACCACATGCAACGGTGACATTAAAATTCTCGCGTTAGAGATCTCGTAGTAAATTAAATAAATAAATTATTAAATTAAATAAATAAAATAAATAAAATTAAATAGTAAATTAAATAAATTATTAGAAGAATTTTTTTACTAAGCAACAACATTTTTGTTTATGTTAGTAGTATTTTGTATTTTGACAACGGCACCCGATTTGGGCGTCGAAACGTTAATAAAAATCATTTTTTAATAATATTGTGGCTTATTTCTCATTATATATAGTTAAAATTGTAAAAATGCCACAAGAAAATAGCTTCAGAACAACTTTAACGTTAAACGCTACACTTGTAGTAAGTTTATCTAAAAAAAGTCTACAACTGGAAAAAATATGTAGTTTTCTTTTCTTATAAATTAATCTATTATAACAAAACAAAAGCAAGTTTGACATTTAATAATGCGTTAGTGAGATGGCTCTACTCGAGTTACTCGGAAACAAAAAAAGAATGAAGAAAATTGCTCCATGGGAAGCCGAGAAAATGCATTTTTTTAACGTATACCGATTTTGAACTTTGAGATTACATTTTCTCCAACCTAATTTTTGATTGTAATTTTGCTGTTTTCGGCAATTTTCACTCGTAATATCGATAGTTTTTATTATAATAATATATGTTATGAGTATTTTAAAGATACGAAAATTGGTGTGGAGAAAGAGGAAAAAATAAAAAGGTGAAGGTCAACTTTGACCGGTTCTATTTCAGAAACCACTCATCACAATTAAACGTTTTTTCTTTTAAAAGAAGCGTCCTTCCGCTTTTTTCCAATACCGTTTTCATGATTTCATTTAATTTAATATTTCGTGAGATATTCTATTTGTTTATAAGTCAAAAAATTGTTTATAATTTTCAAATATTCCTGAGGCCGCTTAAATAGTCCAATTTCAATTCTGTAAAGTACATTAGATAGGTACAGTGTATTTTTATGCAAAAATCATAGTTATTCTTATGTATCATAATTATTGTGGGTATTATAGAGACCGTAAATTTTAATTAACAATTCAATTGTTGCTAAACTGTTAATTCAATTTCCATCGGCTTCTGGAATTATAATCTATATGAAAAGAGCTTTTATATTACCAAGTTATTTAATTATTAATAAACAATTACTCATCTAAAATTTTAGTTGAAAATTAGAGATTTTGTTGGAAAAACCCCCATTTTCCGTGGAAAATTTTCGTCGAAGTGAATCGTGGAAAACACGTCTCTATGCAGAATTTAATTGCGGTGAATTTTTATTTGAGTGTTTTTGGTGTAAAATTAAAATCTTTGAAGTTATAGAGCAAAAATTGAAAAAAAAACGATTTGGGGGCGCCATTTTGTTAATAAAAAAAGTAGCACACTATCTGCGGACTTTGCATACCTATATTATTAATATATACAATCATAAGATTCGATTCCAGCAATAAAAATGCTGGTAAATAACTTTTCCTTGTATTTTGCTAATTAACCCAAAGTAAAAGTGCATATCCATTCAACACGTTCGTAAATGGTGTAGAAAATTCAGTGAAGTTTATAGCGGAAGGCCTTCAGATTTATCGTGACTTTCCGTTCGGTCTTCACTGAATTCTCCACACCATTTGCGAACATGTTGAACAGATATTGACCCATAAACCTCGTTTAACTGACGATTAATGTCAATAGGTGAAATCCATTTTAAAAACGTATCAGTCTGAATTTCACATTGGCGGTAACAGCGACCGGGACCTCAATCTTCGAAGGCTGATAGGTCGACACTTGAGCAATTCAGCAAGGCGAAAGGGGTGGAGTGAGAGAGAGGGAGAGATTATATGTAAGGGAGTGTTGCCAGATTTCTCCCAGCACGTCGTACTGTTTCTCAATTGCATAGGGAACCTTTTTTTACGAGTGACCCTCGTACATTAAACGCTCGGTGGTTTCATTGACAGGTCCCAATCTCTCTGACTAATGATAGTAGGATGTGAATATTTTTTAGATTTCCCTTTGCAGTGTTGCCATACTGGATTGTCAGACGTCATTAGATAGCCGCAATTTAGACGTGCGTCTCCTATTCGAAGTCGGCAAATACTCTGGGCTAATTAGCAAAATTCATGGAAAAGTTATTTACCAGCAATTTTATTGCTGGAATCGAATTATAAGATCCTATATATTAATAATATAGGTATGCAAAGTCCGCAGATAGTGTGCTACTTTTTTTATAAACAAAATGGCGTCGACAAATCGTATTTTTTTCAATTATTGCTCTATAACTTCGAAGATTTTAACTTTACAACAAAAACACTCAAATAAAAATTCACCAAAATTAAATTCTGCATAGAGATATGTTTTTCACGATTTGCTCCGACGAAAATTTTCCTCGGAAAATGCGGGTTTTCCTAACAAAAACTCTAATTTTCAAATAAAGTTTTAGGTAAGTAATTATTAATCAGTAATTAAATAACTTAGTGACATCAAATCTTTCTTGGTATAGATTGTAATTCCAGAAGCCGGTGAAAATTAAACGAATATTTTAGCAACAATTCAATTGTTAATTAACAATTTACGATCGCAGTAAAAACCAAAATAATCATGAGACATTGATCAAACTTTTCAAGATTATAAAGTTGAGATGCTTATTTAATATTTTATCGACAAAACATAAATTTTTCTTTTTTTTGCATAATCTTTAAATTTAAAAAAAAAATAGTTATAATACGCTGGTCTAATTAGTAAAGTACAAAGAAAGGTTATTTACCAGCAATTTTATTGCTGGAATCAAATTATAAGATCCTATTTATTATTAATATAGGTATGCAAAGTCCGCAGATAGTGTGTTACTTTTTTTATAAACAAAATGGCGCCGACAAATCGTACTTTTTTCAATTATTGCTCTGTAACTTCGAAGATTTTAACTTTACACCAAAAACACTCAAATAAAAATTCACCCAATTTAATTCTACATAGAGGCATGTTTTTCCTGATTTACTCCGACGAAAATTTTCCTCGGAAAATGTGGGTTTTCCCAACAAAATCTCGAATTCTCAAATAATTTTTTTGGGCCAGTAATTATTTATCCATAATTATATAGCTTAGTGAAATAAAATCTTTCTTGGTATAAATTATAAATTCAGAAGCCGGTGAAAATTAAACGAATATTTTAGCAACAATTCAATTGTTAATTAACAATTTACGATCGCAGTAAAAACCAAAATAATCATGAGACATTGATCAAACTTTTCAAGATTATAAAGTTGAGATGCTTATTTAATATTTTATCGACAAAACATAAATTTTTCTTTTTTTTGCATAATCTTTAAATTTAAAAAAAAAATAGTTATAATACGCTGGTCTAATTAGTAAAGTACAAAGAAAGCTTATTTACCAGCAATTTTATTGCTGGAATCAAATTATAAGATCCTATTTATTATTAATATAGGTATGCAAAGTCCGCAGATAGTGTGTTACTTTTTTTATAAACAAAATGGCGCCGACAAATCGTACTTTTTTCAATTATTGCTCTGTAACTTCGAAGATTTTAACTTTACACCAAAAACACTCAAATAAAAATTCACCCAATTTAATTCTACATAGAGGCATGTTTTTCCTGATTTACTCCGACGAAAATTTTCCTCGGAAAATGTGGGTTTTCCCAACAAAATCTCGAATTCTCAAATAATTTTTTTGGGCCAGTAATTATTTATCCATAATTATATAGCTTAGTGAAATAAAATCTTTCTTGGTATAAATTATAAATTCAGAAGCCGGTGAAAATGAAACGAATATTTTAGCAACAATTCAATTGTGAATTAACAATTTACAGTCGCAATAACAACAAAAATAATCATGAGACATTGATCAAACTTAGAAAGATTATAAAGGTGAGATGCCTATTTAATATTTTGTCGACAAAATATAATTTTTTCATTTTTTTGCATAATCTTTAAATGTTTAAAAAAAATTGTTATAAACAAATTAACATTTCTCAGAAATTGTTTATTATATTCTAATTTTAAAAAATACTTAAAATGCGTATTTCATAGGTCTTGAAAATAAATGCTTTAAAAAATTTTTCCAACCATTTGCAAAAAAGTTATGAAACAGCAAAGTAAATATAAATTTTCTCCGTTGTTTATAATTTGTTTTAATTGTTTCAAAGCTTAAAAGTGAGTCTATGGTACAATCTAATTACTCAGAAAGAATGTCAAAAATTAGTGCAATGGTTATATTTTAATCAAAGATTAAAAATACTGTTTTTGTAATTTTTAGCGCAAAAGTAGGCCTGATACAGAGTCGGAGCTAAAAT
The DNA here is from genome assembly GCF_917563875.1 of Diabrotica virgifera virgifera. Taxonomy (NCBI): domain Eukaryota; kingdom Metazoa; phylum Arthropoda; class Insecta; order Coleoptera; family Chrysomelidae; genus Diabrotica; species Diabrotica virgifera. The sequence continues at coordinate 18,757,505 of NC_065451.1, forward strand.
GTTCACTCGAAGCGACTGACACACAACATACATTATTTATTAAAAGTGTACGTCGCGCGGCCGATCGCGTCGCTCCGAGTGAAAATTTTAGCTACAGTACTGTATTATTCTACTTTCGCGCGTGTAAATTACAAAAAAATATATTTATAATCTTTAATTAAAATATAACCATTAAACTGATAATCGTTATTTTTTTGTAAATAATTAGCTTGTACTTTAAACTCACTTCTACGCTTTGAAAGAATTAAAAATAATAATAAACACCGTAGTAATCGTATGTTTACTTTGCTGTTTCATAACTTTTTTAAAAAGTTTTAAAGCATTCATTTTCAAGATATTTGAAATGCGCATTTTAGCTATTTTTTAAATTATAATAAAATAAAAACTTTCTGAGAAACGTTAATTTGTTTATAACTATTTTTTTTAAACATTTAAAGATTATGCAAAAAACTAAAAAAATTATATTTTGTCGACAAAATATTAAATAGGCATCTCATCTTTATAAGATTTCAAAGCTTGATCAGTGTATCATATTTATTTTGGTTATTATTGCAACCGTAAATTATTAATTAACACTTGAATTGTTGCTAAAATATTCGTTCAATTTGCACCAGCTTCTGGAACTATAATCTAAACCAAAAAGGGTTTTAAGTCAGCAAATTATTTAATTATCGGTAGATAATTACTTATCTAAAACTTTATTTGAAAATTAAAGATTTTGTTGGGAAAACCCGCATTTCCCGAGGAAAATTTTCGTCGGAGCAGATCGGGAAAAACACGTCTCTATGCAGAATTTAATCACGGTGAATTTTTATTTGGGTATTTTTGTTGTAAAGTTAAAATCTTCGGAGTTATAGAGCAATAATTGAAAAAAACACGATTTTCGGGCGCCATTTTGTTTATAAAAAAAGTAGCACACTATCTGAGGACTTTGCATACCTATATTATTAATATATAGGATCTTATAATTCGATTCCAGCAATAAAATTGCTGGTAAATAACTTTTCCCAAAAATGGCCTATTCTCCGATAATCCGCCCAGACTAAAATAATACATTTCTCTTTTCTTTTCATTGGTGACGTTATGGAGCGGGAAATAGGGTTGAACTTCATTCAACGTAGTTCTTTTTTATACTTCACTGGTCTAAATGCAGGCAATAAGTATTTTTTGTTTGAGTACTCTTTTCAGATATATGTGGGTTTGTATTTTTTCAAAAGAACATACTGCTTCAATTACTTTGTCCGTTTTTTAATTCCCTTCTGTACCAACATGGGGTCCAGATAATTGTGATACAGTCGAATCCGCTTGTTACAATACCGGTTATAGGAATACCCTGTTTAAGGAATAAAAATTTGAGGGCCCGAAACGTTTCTACTAGCCACCAATGATCGGTTATTAGAATATCCCGGATATAGGAATACTTTTACTTGGCACGAAGGCTGTTCCAATAAGCGCGTTAGATTGTAGTTACTTTGTAGTGTATACCTAGTTAGTTGCATATATTGCTTGTTTCTTGAAGTACGGGATTTGTGGAATATATGTTTCTTATAGAATAGATTGGGAAAAGCAAATCAGTGTATATGGTAATAGAACTGGTCCCATTTTTTGTAGTCTTGAATGCCTGTGGTAATCCGTGTAATTCTGCAGTATAATCAGTGCAGTATAAAGGCGTCGGCGTCGGTATAAAAAATTCTGTCAAATTGGGGGGATGAATTGAGTAAGTTTTGAAAGGATTTTTTAGGGATGTAATTCAGAGTTTCTGCTTTACCTTTATCTGCTTTAACCTACCTAGGTCAGTGTCGTAAGTTGGAAGATTCTTCTTCTTATAGTATGACACAATTGATCCAAAAGATGAAATAAACCAGACATCCAAAGTGAAAGTTATCCTCCAACACCAAATTGTTCTATATGGTCCACATAATGTTCAGAAAAAAGGTTTGGGCGGAGAGGGGAGAAAAAGCGGCAAATTCGTAGTATTTTACGTTTTTCGTCAATATTTCTAAAACTATGCAGTTTAGCTTGAACAACCTTCTATACAAAAATATTCTACATAAAATTTGAAATAAAAAAGGCCCTATGCATCATCCTTTTAAAATGAACGGTTCCAAAGTTACGGAGGTAGTATAGTATCATTGGTCAAAAAAAGGCTCTAATCACCTATTTCGAGCTGCTGTAAGTAAAATAAGAAGTGCCATGTTGATATCCAACCTTCGATAGAAGATGGAACCTTAATAGTATGGTATAACTAGACCCAAACCCAGACATCCAAAGTGAAAGTTATCCTCCAACACCAAATTGTTCTATATGGTCCACATAATGTTAAGAAAAAAGTCACCATTTTGAGCGTCGGGTTTGGGGGGAGATGGGGGAGAAGTCGGAAAATTAGTAGTATTTTTACGTTTTTCGTCAATATGTCTAAAACTATACTATAGCGTAAACAATGTTCTATACAAAAATGTTCTACATGAAATTTAAAACAAAAAAAGTCCTATACATAATTGTTATAAAATCAACGGCTCCAGAGTTACGGAGGGTGAAAAGTGGAGATTTTCGATACTTTTTATATTTTTTGGGCAATTGATGATGATTTTGGGTGGTGAGGTTGACGTTTCTTCCAGGGCTTATCACTAACATACCATGGGCCACTGAAATAGAAAATTTTATTTTCAAAACACAATCCTGTTAAAGAAAATTTCTTTCATCAGTAATAATATTATAAATTGCCCAAAAAATATAAAAAGTGTCGAATATCTCCACTTTTCACCCTCCGTAACTCTGTTTTGGCCTGTTTTCGGACCAATTATACTATACTACCTCCGTAACTTTGGAACCGTTGATTTTATAACAATTATATACAGGACCCTTTTTGTATTAAATTTTATGTAGAACATTTTTGTATAGAACATTGTTTTCGCTAAAGCATAGTTTTAGAAATATTGACGAAAAACGTAAAAAAAACTATTAATTTTCTGACTTCGCCCCCATCTCCCCCCAAACCGGACGCTCAAAATGGAGTAACTTTTTACTGAACAACATGTGGACTATATAGAACAATTTGCTGTTGGAGGAAAACTTTTACTTTGGATGTTTGTGTTAGGCCTTTTTTTGGACCAATTATACTATACTACCTCCGTAACTTTGGAACCGTTCATTTTAGAAGGTTATGCGTAGGGCATTTTTTATTCCAAATTTAATGTAGAACATTTTTGTATAGAAGGTTGTTCATGCTAAACCGCATTGTTTTATAAATAGTGACGAAAAACGTAATAAACTACGAATTTACCGATTTTCCCCCCTCTCCCCACCAAACCCGACGCTCAAAATGGTGTGACTTTTTTCTGAACATCATCATCATCAGGGCTTTTCATTCCAGGTGGAATGTTTGCCGCTCTTACTTAGAGCTCTCAGATTCGCTTATTGCGGTGAATCACTCCGCATTCCACTTGTATGTTGTCAAAGCTTGTTGTATGACTTGGCTTTCGTTACTATTTTCTTCCACTCATTTCGATATGTGCATAGCTCCCTCCAGTTTCTCACTTCCAGAATTTTGATATCTCTCATGACCTGGTCCTCCCATCTCTCTCTGGGTCTTCCTCTTGGTCTTTCAGTTGTCGGTTTCCATCTGGTGATCTTCTTAATCAGTCGGTCGTGTTTCCTTCTTTCTATGTGTCGCAGCCATCTCAGCCTCTGTGATTTAATAAATCTAACTATATCTTCTCCCTTCATTATGTCTCTTAGTTCATTCTTCTTCTCATTTCTCCGTTGTCCATTCTTATCGGGCCCATAATGCGTCTGAGGATTTTCCTTTCGAATATTCTCAATTTTTCTTCATCTTTTTCCGTGAGGCACATTGTCTCAGCTGCGTACGTAACTACTGGTCTGATTGCAACTCTGTATATTTTCAGTTTTGTATTTCTGGATAAGTTCTTGTCCTTCATAAGCCTATGATATCTCCAGTATCTTTTGTTGCCTGTTAGTATTCGTTCCGTTACTTCTTCACTTCTCTTGTTTTGGCCATTCACTATTACTCCCAAATATTTAAATTGTTGGACTCTTTCAAAAGTGTAGTTTTCTATTTTGATTTCTCTCATCCTGTTATCTTCTCTTCTAGAGCAAAGTAGATATTTTGTTTTTCCTTCGTTAATTTCTAGACCTCTTTTCGGTGCTTCTTTTGCCAGGATTGTTACTGCTTCTTTTAATCTTTCGTTGTCTCTTCCCATAAGAACTAAATCATCTGCATATGCAACTATTTGTGTTGCGGAGTGGGCTATAGTTCCATTAATTTTGCTGACCTTGACTGTTCCTTCTAGTGCTATGTTGAATAATGTGGTTGACAGAGAGTCGCCTTGTCGCACTCCTGTTTCTATTGCAATTGATTTTGTGCTACCTTCTTCTGTTGTTACTTTGGCTCGAGCTCCATCCATGGTCATTTTTGTTAATCTGATTAATTTTGCTGGTATATCTTGATTTTTCATTTCAATAAATAATTTATTTCTTCCAATACAGTCAAAGGCTTGTCTGAAGTCTACGAAGAGGATGTGGAGTTCTATGTTGTGTTCGTGGCATTTTTCGATTGTTTGTGTAACTATGTGGATCGCATCTATAGTGGATCTGCCTTCTCTGAATCCTTGCTGGTAGTCCCCAATTTTTTTCTCTGTGAATTGATTAAGTTTTTGTTTGATGAGGGCTGTTAGAATTTTATATGTTGTACTCAGTAGAGATATTGCTCTATAATTGTTACAGTTTGTTACTTCTCCTTTCTTAAATATTGGTATAATTCTGCCTTCTTTGCAATCCTCGGGTATTTCTTCTGCTTCCCATATTCTAACTATTAGGTTATAGATGCTTGTTAATATCCTTTCCCCTCCGTTTTTAATTAGCTCATTGGGAATTTCATCTGGGCCTGGTGTTCTTTTCTGTTTCATTTTTTGAATGATGGCTAAATATTCATCATGTGTTGGTATCCCTATTTCATTATCTCTAATGTCTTCCATTGCGCCTACCTCCTCTTCCGGGCTTTCTTTGCATCTATATAGTTCTGTGAAGTGTGTTTCCCATGATCTATTGTCAATTTTAACTACTGGTCTGCCTTTTCTTTGTTGAGCTTTTAGGTATCCAAATAGTTTGGCGCTGTCTTTACTATTCATTTCTAGTTCCTTTAACAGCTCTTCAATCCACAGTTTTTTTTTTGTTCTTGCAACAATTATCGGCTGCTTTCTTTTTTCTTTATATTCGTTTCGATGATGCACTTCTTTAGTTGATATCCATTTATCTCTTGCTTGGTTTTTCTGTTTGATTTTGTTTTCGCATTCTGCATCAAACCACTCTTTCCTTCTTTTTATTTCCCTCTGTCCTAGCACCTCTTCAGCTGAATTCAAAATGGATTCTTTTATATTTTTCCATATGTCCTCTGTGTTATTTGCTTGTGTTAGGTTTTCCTTTAGGGTTGTCTCATATTGTTCTCTTAGTTCCTGTACTTTTAACTTCTCCAGATTCCATCTTTTTTTGTTTTGTCTTGTTCTCTCTGCTTTAATTATCTTCATTTTGATTTCTCCTATTACTAGAAAATGGTCTGTGTCCGCGTTTGCTCCTCTATATGATCTGACATCGTGCATTATTGCTTTCCATTTTTTGGATATTAGTTACGTATTTTTTATGGGTGTGTGATATTAGTGTGTGATCTATCTGATTGCCATCTATTGTGCCAGGTATCAACCATGTTACTTTATGCTCTCTTCTGTGCATGAAGTTTGTACTTATAATGTAACTGTTTGTTATTGCTGCTAGTTGGCATAACTTTCTTCCGTTATCGTTTGTCTCGTCATGAATAGTTTCTTTCCCTGCTACTTCCTTATACTGGTTTTCTTTGCCTACTTTTGCATTGAAGTCACCAACCATTAGTACTATATCATTTCTGGGTAATCTTTCATATAATTCTTCCAGTTGTTCATACAATTCAATTTTATCATTTTCTGGTGCATTTTCTGTGGGTGCATATATGTTTATGATTGTCATATTGGCTTGTTTGTTTTCTACTTTTATATACGGCATTCGTCCATTTATCGCTTTAAATTCTATAACTTTGTCCCTAATCTTACTGTTAACCATGAATGCTGTACCGTTTTTTCCTTGCTTGTTTTCTCCCGAGTAGTATATTGTGTAGTTTTTCTTTTTGATATTTCCTTCTCCTTTCCATCGTACTTCTTGTAGTGCTAGTATGTCTATTCTGTATCTTTGCATTTCTCTTGCTACCTCTTCCATTTTTCCTGGTCTCAATAATGTTTGAACGTTCCAGGTTCCTACTTTTACTCTATTTTTCTTCTTGGTTTTTCTTTTTCTATCTCTTTTTCTTATGTTTGATTCGTTGTTCTTTTTCCGTGCTAGTTTCGTCTTCAGGTTTTCATCCATTTTCTTTACAGTCTCTTTACATTCCATAAATGCGTTTTCCATATTCGTTTGCCGGTATGTTTTAGTGATACTAGTCGTTTGTTCTTTACTATGTGCTACTTTTACATACAATCTCAGTTTTTTTGGCTTTGTGCCGGAATTATTTGCAGTCTTGGTTATTTTCGCCATATTTTCTGATTCATTTTCGTCATCTCCTGGTGATCTTTCAGTATATGTTCTTCCTCTGGGTTTTCCTTGAGGTGTTTTAGTATTCATCGTTTCGCTTTGTGTCCTCTTGTATCCTAAGCTTTCCACAGTATATGTTTTGTCGTTTATTTTTAGCTTATTATAATTTAGCGATGCCTTCTGACCCCTTTCTCTTGCTTCCTTTAAGTGTTGTTTCAGTATTTTTCTCTGGTCTTGTATCTCCTTGGAATAATCTTCACTTAGGTAAATGTCTGTTCCTTTAGTCTTTTCGATTGGTTCAATATTTCAGTTCTTTTGGAACCGCTTTTAAGTTCCAGTAGTATAGGTCTCGGTAACTGTCTTAGGGGATCTCTTTGTATACCAACGCGTTTTATGTCTATTATGTCTGTGTGTTCATTTAGTGGAACTTGGATTTTAATTGCCATATTTTGTATACTTTTTATCATATCATTTTCTTGTTCACCTTCTTTCTCTGTTATACCGTATACTATAATATTTTTCTTTCTTACCTCTCTTTCTAGATCTTCTATTCTTTTTTCGTGTACTTTATTTTCTGATTTTAATGCTATATTTTCAGCCTTTAATTCTGCGATTTCCAGTTTCATGAGCTGTAAATCATTTTGCACTTCATTTAGTTTTTATTTCTATTCTTATGCCTCTATTATCCATACAATCTAATTTTTCACTCATCTTTTTCATCATTTCCTCCATCTTTTTTCGACTATGGATTATTTTTCTAAATCTCTAGGCTAGCATTAGAATCTTTCTCACTTCGACGGTTCGTAAGACTTTGCTTTTATCCAATCTCAGAGATTAGAATTTTACTATTTTGTTACGTAGCGTAAAATGAGCCACACCCGTTTCAACCACGCGGAGGTGTGTCCACTTATCCACGCACCAAAAATATTCTTATTTTTCGAAAGTATTCTTATTTTTATTTTCTGTAGATTGTTCTTTTTATTTTAAATCCGGCAACACTGCTTAAATTTTAAGCAGAACTTCGCCTCTGGTATACTGGTTTTCTTATCTGCTTGACCGCTTAGCTTTTTGTAGTGTTCCAATGTTTATTATTTATCAACCACAATAGTTACCTTATAAAAAACGAAAATTTTCTGAACATTATGTGGACCATATAGAACAATTTGGTGTTGGAGGATAACTTTCACTTTGGATGTCTGGGTTTGGGTCTAGTTATACCATACTATTAAGGTTCCATCTTCTATCGATGGTTGGATATCAACATGGCACTTCTTATTTTACTTACAGCAGCTCGAAATAGGTGATTAGAGCTCATACTAAACCATTCCCTTAGATTTCGTAACCAGGATGTTCGTCTTCTTCCTACATCTCTTTTACCTGTTATTTTGCTCTCTATAATCAAACGCAGCAGACTATAACGAGGAGCTCTTACTATACAGGGTGAGTCATGAGGAACTGTACATACTCCTACCTCGTATAGAGACAGAAATTTGTATTCGTCATAATTTTTGAACGGTCAGATCGATGTGTCTCTTATTTTGGCCAATCGTTACACTATTACCACCTAATCAACTAATTTATTCAAACTAGAAAAAAATCAGGTCCGGCTTTAAAAAAATTAGTTCGTTTGTCTCTTAGAAAAAATTTCACCCTGTATACGCTTTTTGAAAACTCTAATATGACTTTTACAAATTAGACAAATAGGCAATTAAAATGGCATATTTATTTTTTTCCGCACACGAATACTTAATTTTTTATAAAAAAATCAAATTTCACTATGAATGAAAAGTTTCGTAAAGTGAACCATTGATTTAAAAAAAAATAACTTTTATTACAAAAATTAATTTTTTTTTGCACAAATAAGTAATTTATGTTACCATCCAATCAACTGATTTATTCAAACTAGAAAAAAATCAGGTCCGGATTAAAAAAATTAGTTCGTTTTGGTCTTAGAAAAAATTTCACCCTGTATACGCTTTTTGAAAACTCTAATATGAATTTTACAAATAAGACAAATAGGCAATTAAAATGGCATATTTATTTTTTCCCCACACGATAACTTAATTTTTTATTAAAAAATCAAATTTGTCAAAATCGGAATTTTAACCTAAAAATGAAAAAAAAATGAACTCACGGTTTAACTCGCTACATGTTAACTCTGTTACATTTTAATATTTTTTTCTGAAATTTTTACAGCACATACATCTTACCATTGTGAAGACTATGAAAATTGTTGTAGACTTTCAGTCTTCTTCTTGTAAAAGTTGCAAACTTGTAAATCGCAAAAATTAGGTGGAAAATTTAAAATTTATCAATTTGATCACGCCTATGTTAAACTAGAGAGTCCAAAAGAAGTGTTATGGGAAGTTCTAGATCTAGACGTGTTATAGAAAAAAAAATGGTAAAACTTTTAACTGTAAGAAAAACGTTGTTTTTGTAAATTAATTTTTGTAAAAAAAGGTAATTTTTTAAATCTATGCAAAAACTTTGCCAAACTTTTTATGCATAGTCAAATTTGATTTTTTAATAAAAAAATAAGTAATCGTGTGGGGAAAAAATAAATATGCCATTTTAATTGCCTATTTGTCTTGTTTGTAAAATTCATATTAGAGTTTTCAAAAAACGTATACAAGGTGAAATTTTTTCTAAGACCCAAACAAACTAATTTTTTAAATCCGGGCCTGATTTTTTTCTAGTTTGAATAAATCAGTTGATTAGGTGATAACATAAATTAAATATTTGTTCGAAAAAATTCATTTTTGTAATAAAAGTTATTTTTTTTAATCTATGGTTCACTTTACCAAACTTTTAATTATTCATAGTCAATGTTGTTCTGAAGTTATTTTCTTGTGGCATTTTTATAATCAAGTATATTCAAATGGGAAATAAGCCACAATTTTACCTAAAAATGATTTTATTAACGTTTCGACGCCCAATTCGAGTGTCGTTGTCAAAATACAAAATAATACTAAATAAACAAAAATGTTGTTGCTTAGTAAAAAATTCTTCTAATAATTTATTTAATCTGACTCATTTATATCGGCAATTCAGACACGTAATATACGGATATTCTTGAGTTGGGATGGATTTCATGTAATCGAATGAGCTATCTTTTAGTAAAGTCGTCCCAGGAACGCAACTCATCAATATTGGCAATATCATTTTAAAGTCGTCTACTTTAAAATGTATAATACGTGTCTGAATTGCCGATAGAAATGAGTCAGATTAAATAAATTATTAGAAGAATTTTTTACTAAGCAACAACATTTTTGTTTATTTAGTATTATTTTGTATTTTGACAACGACACCCGACTTGGGCGTCGAAACGTTAATAAAATCATTTTTAGGTAAAATTGTGGCTTATTTCCCATTTATTCATAGTCAAATTTTATTTTTTTTTATAAAAAATTAAGTAATCGTGTGGGGAAAAAAATAAATATGCCATTTTAATTGCCTATTTGTCTAATTTGTAAAAATCATATTAGAGTTTTCAAAAAGCGTATACTATACAGGGTGAAATTTTTTCTAAGACCAAAACGAACTTATTTTTTAAATCCGGACCTGATTTTTTTCTTGTTTGAAGAAATCAGTTGATTGGTGGTAACATAAATTAAATATTTGTTCAAAAAAAATTAATTTTGGTAATAAAAGTTAATTTTGTTAAATCTATGGTTCACTTTACCAAACTTTTAATTCATAATCAAATTTGATTTTTTTATAAAAAATTAAGCAATCGTGTGCGGAAAAAATAAATATGTTATTTTAATTGCCTATTTGTTTAATTTGTAAAATTCATATTATAGTTTTCAAAAAGCTTATACAGGGTGAAATTTTTTCTAAGACCCAAACGAACTAATTTTTTTAAAGCCGGACCTGATTTTTTTCTAGTTTGAATAAATCATTTGATTAGGTGGCAATAGTGTAACGATTGACCAAAATAAGAGACACATCGATCTGACCGTTCAAAAATTATGACGAATACAAATTTCTGTCAAAATGCGAAACTCGCCCTGTATATTATTAAACAATGGGAGCAGACACTTTTTAATGGTCATTTGTTATTCCCCATAGGAGCCTCTATACGAGGTAGGAGTATGTACAGTTCCTCATGACTCACCCTGTATGACCGAAATATTCAAGCGTCCGCCTCTTAATTGTCTGTATAATTTCTTTCCTCTTAAGGACTTCAATATTGCTAATTTTGTCTACCCACGATATTCGTAACATTCTTCGATAACACCAACACTCAGAAGCTTCCATTTTCTTTATATCCGGAAGATTATAACTCCATAAAAGAAGTACGTCATAGAAGTACGGTTAGTGGTTGTATTTAAGAGATGGGTGATATTCTTTTTCTCATGATCATCTTTCAGTGCGTCACAGTTTTTCGATTTCTCTCTAACGCATTAAATTGTATGTGACAGAAAAAAAGGCACGTCTGTGAATACTTTGGTAATTATTCTAGTTTGGTGATTATTCTAGTTGTCGATAGATGGCGCCATAATCAAAAAATAATTATTTATTAAATAAAATAATACTATTATCAATATAATCTATACAATTTATAAGACTATACAAATGAAAGAAAATACCATTTTATAAATGCAATAGACACAATTGATTTGGTTTTATTCCAAATTGAAAATAAAATTTGACAACTGTCAGATTTAACTAAAATGTCACGTTAGAATACATGTCATAAATGTGTATTATCACGGACTTACCTTTTTTTCTATAATTTGTGACGCACTGAAAAATGTTCATGAAAAGGAGAATACCTAATGAAGAACTAAATATGTGTGTTCAAGTAACTTTTTGCTCAAATATGGCACCCAGAGGTTTTAACTTGCAAATGAGGTCCATTTAGAATGTTGGAATGTGAATTGAATCTATGTTTTTGTGGATTAGTCCAAATTTTCATCGCTTTAATTTATTTTTAGGCATTGGCTTTTTGGTGAAAAGGTGCAAGAAGTTCCGGTGGGCCAACACGTTGAACGAATTAAGGGGTGGTTTCCTAGACGGTGTGCCGTTGAAGTAATTGAAAACAGTAATTCTCCAGCTTCCAACAACAGACAGATTAATAGTCAACATCATAAGAAGATTAAATAAAAATATTTATTGTGTTACATGTTTTTTATTTCTTGCTTTCAGTTACTGCGCAAGTATAGCGGTAATATGCATCGTTATGCATCTTTATATTTAATACAATCTTCACAAAAGTAATGAAATAAGTGAAAATAAACCCAGTGAAATATAAGATTATGAAATGTTACTGATAGTCCAGAAAATGAGTTATTACCAGGACTTTGACTCGGACAAGTTTTTTGCGCAGCTTTATACAATTTTTCCCAATCAATAGAGCCATACACCTATTTAAAGTCAATAAAGAGCATGCGAAGTCATAGATTTTGTTCATAGTTGTCATTTTGTATCATTTTTAAAGTAAATATTTGAACCAATGTAAGGTGGCGTACATCAGAGTAAAAGGGGGGAGAAACTGACACCAAATAGCACACAACAGAGAATAGTGGTGAAATCATGGGGAGGCCTTTGTCCAGGAGGGAATGCAAACAGGCTGAAGAAGAAAAGAGACCCAATAAAGAAAATTGTTGGTGAATAATGTCATATGTATGCAAAAAGTCAACAGACAGCCTGTTATCTTCCTTTATAAACCGGGAGATATTAACAGAACTTCAACCACGATTTTCCAAGTCCTGCCCTTTGCAATACTGGAAGGTTAGAAAAGGTACTTACAATTTATGGAAAAATCCACGGGTTTCCTGTGACATTTTCCTGTGAAAATTAGATTTTCCACGAGGAAAAAAATGTGAAGTTGCGATGAATTTTTGAGTCCTGCCATATCCATAGAATGACAGGATACTATAAATTTTATGAAGAAAATTTTTTGGGCAGGATGGTTGCAAAAGGACTAAGAGTGTATATGGATATAGGAACATGTAATGAAAATAATGAAATTTTCATAATTTTTCTGAGTCCTGCCAACTTAATAAATTAAACATAATTATTTGAAAATGATCGAAAAAAATGTTGGCATGACGTCTCCTAATGTTTAACTGCACTTGTCCCTTGGAAAATTCTGTGGAAAATTTTCACCCTGGTTCCGTGATTTTCTGAGTCTTAAAATAAATTGTATTATAAAATAAATAATTTAAGTAGACATTATTCAAAATGGCAGGATGTTTAGTTACACCTTTTCTACTACACATAGTTAAAAATGTATAAGAAAATTCGTGGAAAGTCACACGATTTTCTGAGTCATGCCATTTTGAACATATCTCAATAATGTTAATATAAAGCTATTTACAAAGAGGCAGGATGGTTGTGTAGTTATTTCGTATATAAAAATAAAATTTCAAGTCAGTAAAATTATTGCAGGTTGTTATACAAACATATTCATATCACCACAATTTTCTGAGTCATGCCATGTCAAGTATGCCTAAAAAACACTAATCTAAAACCGTTTACAACGTGGCAGGATAACCGCAAAGATATTTAATACATAAAAATTAATTTTTACATCGTTAAAAGAATCGTACGGTATTAAATATTATTTTCCTGAGTAATGTCTCGGATTTTTACACACATTTCAAATCTAATATAAAACTATGTATTTTAAGTGATTATCATATTTGTATCTAAGTATTGTAAACGTAATAAAAGTAATAGGAAAAAATCAATTATTTTACAATTATTTGGTTATAGTAGGGATTGTACCTATTATACAGGGTGTCCAGAAACTCTTCTAACAATCGAAGCCCGGATATTCCTCAGATAATTTTAAGACAATTTAACTGAATTCACCTCGTCCGAAAATGCTTCCCAAGGAAGCTAGAGCTCTTTAAAGGTGGCGTATTCTAATTAATTTTTTTTTAATAGCTCCAGAACACTTCTATTTAGAAAAACGAAAACTGGTACACCTATTTATCTTCCAGAGATAAATCGATTCCATCATTTGTCAATTTTTAGTACCGGTCATAGGCGTCCGTTTAGGGTAGGGAACCGGATATTTTATCGCATAACTTTTCTGTGTTTAACTTTTAAGCATTTTTGACACTGGATTATTAATCTATGGGGTATTCTTGTACTAAAAGGTACTCTTACTTTAAGTCGGTAGGATACGCCGTGTTCTAGAAAAATCGATTTGAAAAATTTTTCGGTTTTTGAATTTGAAAAAAAAAATAAATAAAAACTATTTAGAAAAACGAAAACTGGTACGTTTATTTCTCTTCCAGAGATGAATATTTTATCAATTGTCAATTTCTAGTATCGGTCATAGGCGTCCGTCTTGGGTAGATCAACGAAATCTCATAACTTGCTTTAATTGTTAAGCATTTTTGACAGTAGAGTTATAAAGTATGAGGTATTCTAGTACTAAAAGTTGCTCTTGCTTTAAGTCGGTAAATACACCGTTTTTTTTTCAAATTTTTCTTAAATTCAAAATACGAAAAATTTTGAAATTAATTTTTCTAGAAAACGGTGCATTCTACCGACTTAAAGCAAGAGTACCGTTTAGTACTAGAATACCTCACAATTTAATAATATAGTGTCAAAAATGCTTAAAAGTTAAAGACAAAAAAGTTATGCGATAAAATAACCGTTGTCCTACCCAAGACGGACTCCTATGACCGGTACTAGAGATTCGCAATTGATGGAATCGATTTATCTCTGGAAGATAAAAAGGCGGACCAGTTTTTGTCTATCGAAATGGAAGCGTTCTGGAGATAAAAAAATCTAATTACAAGGGGCCATCTTCAAAGAGCTTTAGCTCCCTTAGGAAACATTTTTGGATTATGTGAATTGAGTTAAATTGTCTTAAAATTATCTTAGGAATCTTAAAATTATATACAGGGTGTTCCATTTAAAAAAACATAAGTTTGTGTCACCCTGTCAATACGGGTAGCCCTGTATATTAGAAAATATTTTTAAATTATGATCCTGTTTTTGCCCCACGTTTTACCTAAATAACTTTTTTTCGTATCTCTTACGACAAACGAGTAATTGGACTTTGTCACACTAATGCCCCACCCTGTATACGAAATAACTATAAAACCATCCTGCCTCTTTGTAAATAGACTTATATTAAGATTCTTGAAACATATGCAAAATGGCATGACTCAGAATATCGAGGAATTTTTCACGAATTTTCTTACAAATCTAGGACTCCTGCCGTCTTACAAGAACCGTTTAACCTTCTTGCAGAGTACCGAAAAAGTATTGATTGCATTTGAGTATAATAACTTTTTAAAGGCAGGACTCAGAAAATCTCGGAGTCAGGGTAAAAATTTTGCGCATAATTTTCCAAGGGCCAAGGGACAAGTATACTTAAACACTAGGAAACGTCATACCAACATTTTTTTTTGATCATTTTTGAAATAAATATGTTTAATTTATTTAGTTGGCAGGACCCAGAAAATCATAAAAATTTCATTATTTTCCTTACATGTTTGTATACATATATACTCCGTTAGCCCATTTACAACCCTCCTGCCCAAAAAATTTTCTTCATAATATCCATAGTATGCTGTCATTCTACGGATATGGCAGGACTCAGAAATTCATCGCAAAACCCTATTTTTATTTTTTTGGAAAATCTAATTTTTACAGGAAAATGTCACAGGAAATTTGTGGATATTTCCACAAATTGTAAGTACGTCGCCTACCCTTTCACTATTGCAAAAGGCAGGACTTAGAAAATCGTGGCTGAACTTCTGTATAATATCTCCCAGTCTATTATAGCTTCAATTTTTTTCTTCTTTGGTTGTTCTGTCTTCCTATTATATCTCCCTACGAACGTACAAGAATAATAATCACAACTACATCGTTATATTATGGTTTTACTGAGAATTGACAATGAGATAACATGTCATAATCACATACAATTACATTTTACAGATTTTTTTATACATCTCACGTATTTCACATTTAAATTTCATTTCCTATTACATGGAATTTTAAAATCCAATTAAATTTCACAGATTTTTTTTATGTCTCACGTATGTCACATTAAAATTTCATTTTGTTTTACATCGAATTTAGTTGGTTCACAACCAACATTGTGCAATTTTTAATAGTGCGGTATCTGTCAAAAATCTTAAGTCATACTTGAAAACCTTCGACACTTTATATATTTCAAAGCTTCTAAAAATCGCTTATGAAATAATGAATAAAAACGGCATATTTCAGATACAATTGACACAAATTAATCAAAAGAGACCACTATTAATGTTTTAAAAACTGATTCATTCACATTGACTCGATTGTCACCCAACGGGATGTTCACGTTCACCCAGTCGTTCATAGACCTAACTGCCGCCCATGACACAGTTAACCATCAACTGTTACTCGCAAAACTCTACGAAACTACGAGGATTTCCGACTTACAAGGTTATAGTCCAAGAGGCAGCGCTGAAAAATTTCTCTGAATTTACTAAAGCTAGTTATTTCACAGTTGATTACTGTGATTGTGTAGAGAAACATACTGCGGTCAGTCAAGCGAAACGTAGAACAGGAGGTACTGACAGCTTGTCAAAGATGCTTACCTGCAGACAGTGCCGGATTAAGGGGGGGGGCTATGGGACTATTAGCCCCCGGCGGTAAATTTTGAGAGGCGGTACGTCAAAAGATTCAGCTTTTTTGCAAATCCAGGCAAGATATTATACCAACGAGCACTTATTTTCAAGACGATCCAATTGCAACAGTTTCAGATGTTTTAGAAGGTAGGTTTATTTGACTGTTTTAGTTAGTTTTTTAATCAAATAAAATTCGCAGCAGGATCTTCATCACGTCGAGATGATTCATCCACAGCAAATTCAGATCCACTTTGGGACATCGAGTTACATCCTGAAAAGAGTTCTCCTGAACGTCAAA
Source organism: Diabrotica virgifera virgifera (assembly GCF_917563875.1). Lineage (NCBI taxonomy): Eukaryota > Metazoa > Arthropoda > Insecta > Coleoptera > Chrysomelidae > Diabrotica > Diabrotica virgifera. The sequence continues at coordinate 18,773,966 of NC_065451.1, forward strand.
TTCTAGTCGAAAGTGGTGTTAATCGAGTTGATTTACAAGATCCAAAATTCTGGCCAAGAAATTGTGTAGATGAAGTGCTGAAAGAATTCAAAACACAGGATCTTAATTCTTTAGACTTTGAATTTTCAAAAAGAAAAATATAGGAAAACAAAACAGGTACTGCACTAAATCACTATTCTATGAAGTTTTAAAGATTGGTGAAAAATTCGGCGTGACTGGTTAGTTTATTCCAAAAGCACAGGCTCTTTATTTTGCTTATATTGTTGACTCTTTTCAAGCGAAAATTGCACTTTTTCCTTTTTTACTGGATTTGACGACTGGAAAAAGACTAAAGAAAAAAGGGACAGTCATGAAAGGTCAGTCGTTAATTTAGAACATCTTAAAAATTGTATTTCAAGAAATTCATTAAGTATGAGAAAGATTCTTTGCGGCAATAGATTGAACATGAGACCACATATTGGCGAAACATATTACAAACAGTCGTTAGTGTCATAAAATTCTTAGCTGGTAGGGGACTACCTTTTAGATTTTAGAGGAACCGACGAAAAATTTAGTTCTACTAGCAATGGCAACTGCCTTCGATTAGTAGAGTTGTTGACGGAATAGATCCTCTTTTAAAAGAACACATTGAAAAATATGCTTCAAATGGCTGTGGTTCAGCATCTTATTTATCAAAAACGATTTGTTTTGAATTTTTGCAAGTGCTTTCGGACCACATATTGGAAGAAATTGTAAAACAAATTCAGTGTGGCAAATATTATTCAATCAGTGTCTCAGTGTTGACTCTACGCCTGATATAACACTTACATATCAACTGAAATTCATTATTAGGTATTGCTCGGACACCGGAATACCTGTCGAGAGGTTCATACAGTTTTTAGACAACACTGGCCACAAAGCCGAAGATATGGAAGCCAGCATTGTAAAAATTTTGTCCAACCTGAATATACATATCGATGACTGCAGGGGACAATCGTATGGCAATGCGAATAACATGTCTGGCGTTTATAGCGGTCTCCAAGCCCGAATAAAATCTAGGAATAGTTTGGCAAAATACGTACCATGTGCAGCCCATTCCCTAAATTTGATTGTACAACATGCAGAAGAATGCACTACGGAAAGTACTTCTTTTTTTAGTTGCTGAAGAAATTTTAATAAGAAATAACTAATTATGTTAATTTACTTTATAAGTTGTGAGTTTGTGTCTTTGTGACTTTTTTGTATATTTGTAATAAATTACCTAATAATATTAAAATAGTTTTAATTAATTGTTAACCTAAGACGCATATATACCTACTGGAGAGTGGCGGTATAGTATGACTTAGCCCCCGGCGGTCCATGAACTAAATCCGGCACTGCCTGCAGAGGTAATTAAATCCATTTACTAAGGCTGAAAATCAGTGCACACATTCTAAATTAAATATAAATAAAAGTTATTATAGTCGGTCAGCTGTATGACGGGACAGAGCCGATCGGTCGGCCCCAATGAATGTACAGGGTTATTCACTATATTTTGACCCCTTTGTAAACTGCTTTATTTACAGAATTAGAAAAAAATGTAAAATACAAAACTTATTCAATTTTTAAATTATGATTTTTTGACGTATATATTATGGTACTAGTGACGTCATCCATCTGGCGTGATGACATAATCGACTATTTTTTAAATGAGAATAGGGGTCGTGTGCTAGCTCATTTGAAAGTTTATTCAATTCCCTATTCAGTAATATAAACATGATTGTTTATACAGGGTGACCAAAAAAAAATTATTTAAATTAATTGTTTAATTAATAATTCGAAAAAAATTTTTGGACACCCTGTATAAATAGTGATCGTAATGTTTATATTACTGCATAGAGAATTGAATAACCTTTCAAATGAGCTAGCACACGACCCCTTTAAAAAATAGTCAATTACGTCATCACGCCCAGACGGATAACGTCACTAGTACGATATATATGTCAAAAAATCATAATTAAAAAATCGAATAACTTTTGTATTTTACATTTTTTTCTAATTCTGTAAATAAAGCAGTTTACAAGGGGGTCAAAATATATAGTGAATAACCCTGTACATTCATTGGGGCCGACCGACCGACTCTGTCCCGTCATACAGCTGACCGATTATAAAAACTTTTATTTATATTCAATTTAGAATGTGTGTATTGATTTTCGGTCTTGATAAATGCATTTAATTACCTCCGCAGGTAAGCAACTTTGACAAGCTGTCAGTACCATCTGTTCTACGTTTCGCTTGACAGACCGCAGTAGGTTTCTCTATACAATCACAGTAATCAACTGCCTCTCCGTCTATTAGTGAAATATCTCCTCCAGAATAGACGCGTCAGTCCAAGAACAGTCGGCGAAGGGACCAAAAATGGCTCCTACAGGGAAGTGTTCTCGCGCCGATTCTATACAACAAATAGCCCCAACAACCAACAAAAAAGGTAATAGTAATACACGTCGACGTGGCTCTAAATGAAACAGTTCGTATAATATCGGGTTGCCTGAAACCGATATAGCTTTAACTTAAAACACTTTCGTTTTAAACTATCTTTGATTTAACTTCATAAGTTTCAATAAAATTCGGTTTTGTACTAATATTATCCACTTCATTTAGGTGGCGACATCTAACCATCAATTTTGGAACTGAGGCTTTGCTTTATCTAATCTGAATTTGCGCAGTGGTTACTGATAATGGACATATCCCAAGGTCCCTATACCATTGGGTCTATTTATGAACCTTGGACATATCCTAAGTCTAGACGTCACAAAATTGGGAGGAGCTTATATTTGACCCAAACAATTTTGTTTATAAGGTTAACCACTCATGAGGAATTTTTCATTTATTGTTTACGTGGTTTTTGTGACAAAATAAGACTTTTCATTTAGGTATTTAGTTAAAGAAACGTGTCAAATAAGAGATTTTTATTCGTTTTTGTTCAGGTGAATTAATTTAATGAAATGATAAGAACGTAAACAGTTTTGAGGTTATGTTTATTTTCAACCACTAAGGAAGAAAAACCACCTGAGCAAAAACGAATAAAAATCTCTTAATTAACACGTTTCTTTAACGAAATACCTAAATGAAGTCTTATTTTGCCACACAAAGCACATTCCTTATGGCAATTTAACGTTACAAACAAAATTGTTTGGAGTCAATATAAGCTCCTCCCAATTTTGTGACGTCAGACTTATGCTGTCCATATGAGCTGCGCTGTGTCCAGTAAATTACGGACTGTAATGCTTTCTATTTATCCAAGTTCATGCAGCCGTGTTTCTTCTAGAATAGATCCTTTGATTTTTTTTCAAGAACAAAATATCTGCTTCTCCCCCTTCCCTTAATCTTTCATTTTATTGTAACTTGTCAACAGGTTCTCCTTTTTGTAACTTTAGTAGCGTCATCTAACCATCGAGTTTAGGACTAGAAGGCTTTTTGTTTATTTGAATTTGCGTACTGATGATTGGCAACGTGAGTTTGCGCGGAAGTGATGGTTCTTAAATTGAGAAATGTGGGATAATATAAAGGAGGGGTACCAGAATCTAACACCTTTCGTCCTCAATGAGTATTTATTGTTTGTTTTATTATTCTTTATTAAAAACTTATTTTAGTTCATGTTTTTATGATGACTGAATTTACAATATTTATTAGGATGGTGTGAAAATTTAAAAATAGCTTTTTTCCATAATATTTCAGCATTTTTAGACAGAATGTTTGTTATAATTGACAATCAAAAATACTGTAGGCCTACACACAATTTGAAACTATTCTCTTGCCCTTCACAATAATTACAGTACTTGACACATCCACTGACAGATGACGCGACTTACAGTACTTGAAGTATCCAGTGACAACTGACAGATGACGTGACTGAATCCACGTCATACTCCTTAATTTTCCCGTCATGACCCCGCTAAAAATTTCGAGTGTGTCTTAAGATTTCGGCTAGACTTCATCATACATAACATTATGTACAATCGCCAACAAAATAAATAATCTCTTAAATATAAAACAATTAATTTATACATAAAAAAGAAAATAATTTATCTTATATCTATAATGGTGGAGGATTTCTATCTAAAATTTTGACTAGGCTTTCAATTTCGTCGGTTCCATTGGTCTGGTTTTGATGTAAGGGGGGTTGGGCCAGGGCCAGATTTGGGGTAGGGATGGTTCGTAGTTGTAGTTGTATTGGTGGCTCTCGATATATTTTCTCATGTCTTTTGGTTTGGGATATACTGATGCGATACCTACAAAAAAAATACAGACTTTAGTTTTCAATAAGTTGACTAATTTCATACAGGAAATTGTTTTGACTTTACAACGTTCAATTATTATTAATACACTAAGCAGCAAAATTAACGCACCACCTTAAAAATGGGACATTTTTGATGTCTCGTATTTCCTAAACCTGTTGTCCGAGTTGAGTGATTTTTGAAGTTATACTTCTTTACGCGCGATGAGGGTGAATTTTTATATGTTAAAACCAGGCGCATACGCATCACCCAGGCGCATACGCGCATTATAACTTTGTTCTGATTGGATGTTCAAATGACATGTCAAAAATTATCAAATATGGCAGCTGTAGGACAGCTGTGGTTTGGAGGAAAAGGTAAAGGTAAACAAATGTATAATATATTAGTTTTATTGTTGTGAGGACAGAAACAAAACAGTTTATAATATTGTAGTGACTTTTAAATAGTTTTTAAAAGCAACAGGTACGTAATAATTGTTAATGTATCATGAGTATAAACCTACCTGTTTGATCTTGCAAAATACATAGTATGTAATAATGTAATACTTTTATTTATATAATTTGATTACCATCAATATTCACCTAATATATTGTTTTCTTACTATATGTTTTGTTGTATTTTTTTTCAATTCTAAAGTCCACTTTACATCAACAATAATTGAATAAGAAATTGACAACAAGTTATTCAAGGTCAAATTTGGCTTATACAAAACACAATTCTACATCCAATTTTGCCGTGAATAAAAAGAAAATAAAGAAATTTGACAAAATAAAACATATCCAATTGTTCTATTTCATCAAATTCCTTCATTTTCTTTTACAAACCATACATTTTGTACTCGTCAAATTTGGCCTTGAATAACTTTGTCAATTTCTTGTTCAATTTATTGTTGATGTAAAGTGCACTTAAATCATTTCAATTCAAAATTAAAATAATTTGATCAATTTTCAAAATATCACAAGTTTAATGACGTTCTACACCTTCGGCAAAGAATTAAGGATTTGCATGAAATTTTAGTATGTTATAGTTTACTTAAAAAAACTAAGACTTGATTTTTTAAAAAATGTTTTACCGTGCCGTTTAATTACTATTAAGGGTCAAAGTTAAGTTTTAACATGGGCTCTTATGGGGATTCTTAAAAAGTTAATAACTTTTGACCCAAATTTACGATTTTTAATTATTTGTGCTTAAATTAAAGGTATTTTTGTAAGTGTTTTGGCTTTTAGGAAAACCAAATGGAAAATATTTAATAATAATAACTTACCGAGATTTTCTTAGATTTTCTTCGTGTTGTTAAATGTTGAAGCACTATTTTCGGTGGCATTAAGGAAAATGAAGGATGGGATAAAAGAAGGGAACTTACCGAAAATATGTTGTCTGGTATCGTCAATTTGTCTCACGGAAAACACACACAAAATCAAATTAAAATTGTCAAAGTGTACTATATGTTCCGACCGTATGTTTGTTAACGACTGACTGACTTAACATAAAGGACAGGAGATTATGCTTACTTAGAACTGTGTTGCCAAGACGTTCCCGAATTAAAATAAATGAAATATATATTCATATTGGCGCAAACATAGCCCCCGCCCTGAAAAACCCATTTTTCAGCCAAATCTGTATGCAATTTGTGCCGAAAACACAATAAAAAAACTAGTTCCAAATAAATACTCAAAGGACCAGGCATAAATTAATATACCAAAATTTTCAGAGTTAATTACCGTAACTCAAAAAAAAATAATCGAAAAAAATAAATAAATTCTAATGAAAAATACCTATAACTATATACAAAAGATATTACTGTAAATTTATTGATTCGGAAGAGGGCATAACTTCAAAACTGGTCGTGTAAATGTCCCTTTCGAAGTTTTCACAGTAACATTTCTAACAACTCCGTCTTTACCCGGATGAACCTCAGTAACAATGGCCAACGGCCAACAAAGTGTAGGTACATTGTCTACCTTTAAAATAACAACCGTTCCGATTTTAACATTAGGCAAATCTATATTCCATTTTTCTCTAGTTTGTAAGGTAGTCAAATATTCCAAACGCCACCTTTTCCAGAAATCTTGCACCATTCGATCGATTAACTGGAACCTATCTAACCGGTTTATATTTAAATCTGTTAAATCGTCGGCCGGCAAACTTCCTAACGGTGTTAAATTTAAAAAATGTGATGGAGTTAATACCGATATTTGAGATGAATCAGTTGGTCGACGACAAAGAGGTCTCGAATTTAAGATTGCCTCTATTTGAATTAATAGAGTATTTAACTCTTCATATGTTAACAACTGATCCCCTATGACCTTATAGAGATGCGACTTAGCGCTCTTTACATTACTTTCCCAAAGACCCCCGTGACTCGGACTTTGTGGACTTATAAATTTCCATTCCACACCGTTCAAATTTAATTCACATAACAGTGCATTTTGATATTCTTCCGAACTAGCAAACCGATTAATTTCACTTAAAACCGTTTTCGCACAAACAAAAGATGATCCCTGATCAGAATACAAAACCTTGCATGGGCCCCTTCTTGCTAAAAGTCTTTTAAATGCTTGCATAAAATGTGGTGTGCTTAAAGAACTCACCAATTCTAAATGAACCGCTTTTGTGCTTAAACAAACCGCTAATAAACAATACGATTTATGAACCGCCGCATTACGTTTTTTACCTAATGTAATATTTATTGGCCCAAAATAGTCAACCCCTACGTGTAAAAAGGGTTTAGTAGCAGTAACCCTCGATACCGGTAAATCTGCCATGAGCGGTGTCAAAATTTTCGGTTTATTTCTAAAACAACGATTGCATTTAAAAACCCGATTTCTTATAAGATTTCTTGCCCCAAGAATCCAATACTTTTGACGCAATAAAGCTTCAAGCAAATATGCCGTATGCATATAAATTATATGATAAAAATCAACAATCCGTTCAACTAACGTTTCTTTTCCCGGTAAAATTAGTGGATGTTTTCCCGAAAAACTAAGGGATGAATTATTAAGTCGTCCCCCCACCATAAGTAAACCGTCTTGTAAAAATGGCCGTAATTTCTTAAGCTGTGTTTTACATTGTTTGTTTTCTTTTATCATTTTTATTTCAGTTTCAAAATGTTTTAACTGAATTAACTGAATTAAATAACATTCTGCTGTTCTTAACGCAGTAGCCGTAATTAATTTTTGCACAGGAATTAATTTTAACAACATTAAAACCCGAACCGTAATCCGTAAAATTTTATGCCAGCTAGAATGACGTTCAACCAATTCAAGTAAGGGATGAATTTTTTCACCTTGCTTCTCCTCCTCAATAACCAAAACCTTAACCTCCGAAATATCCGATTCTAATATTGAAGAAGGCCAGTCCGATTCCCGTAATTTTATCCAACTAGGACCTTGTAACCAAAGTTCATGATTTATTAATTGTGAGGGTGTCAACCCTCTTGACAAGCAGTCCGCGGGATTATTTTTACCTTCAATATGTTGCCATGAAATATTAGGAAGGTTTTCTTTAATTTGCTGCACTCGATTAGCTACAAAAATATCTTTGGTATTTGCCGAAGTTAACCAACTCACCACCGTGGTCGAATCAGAATACGCAACTAGTTGTGAAATATGAGTAAGTTTGCTATAATTTTCAAATATTAATTTCAGCAAAGATGATAACAACAAAGCCGCGCATAATTCTAGCTTCGGAATGGTCATGGTCTTTTTTAAAGGTGCACATCTCGATTTTGCAGCAACCAGTCTCACACTCACTTCACCGCTAGAATTTACAACCCTTAAATAAACTACCCCACCGTAACCGTCTTGACTTGCATCCGCAAACCCCAAAATCATAATCGGAACATCCCTCATGGCTCCTACATGTCTAGGGACCTCAAATTTTGAAAAATCTTGCCATTCATTGCATACCTTTTCCCATGATTTTTTAATCGTATCCGGGGGTGAGTCATCCCAACCCAATTTTAGTTGCCATAACTCCCTGATCATTAACTTTAAATGCAAAATAAATGGAGCAATCAGACCAATAGGATCATAACATTTTGCAGTAAGAGATAAAATCTTACGTTTTGTACAATTTTTATCGGGGGTGGTTAACCTATAGTTCAAAACATCCCTCTGCGGATCCCATTGCATCCCTAAAACTTTAGTCTCCGATTTAAATGTAACCGAATTTTGTAAACGTTTTTCCAGCGGAATTTCTGATAACAAATTGTCCAAATTAGTCGACCATTTAACTAAGTCAAAACAACCACCTTTGAAGAGCTTTACCGATTGATTATATAATTCTTTAGCTTCAATTTCGTCCGGAACACTCGTTAAAAAATCATCCATATATAGCCCCGAAGAAATATATTTTTTAGCTAAAGGATAATCTTTGCCATCTTCATTTATCAATTGCTGAACCGTCCGTAGCGCTAAAAAAGGTGACGACCTTAAACCGAACGCAACCACCGTAAATTCATACGTTTTTATTTCCTCGTTTGGATCAAATCTCCATAATATTCTTTGAAACCGCCAGTGATCTTGTACTAATTTTATTTGTAAAAACATCTTTTTTAAATCCGAACTCAATGCTACTGGAAAAAGCCGAAAATTTATTAATAAAGTGCATATGTCCGCCTGCAGTTTAGGCCCGCTATGCAATAAATCATTCAAGGAGACATCACTGTCTGAAGGGCAAGATGCATCCAATACGATACGTATAGGTGTACTTAAACTCTCTAATTTTATTACAGGGTGATGACTAATATAATAGGATAAGTCACAATCTTCTTTTTCCAATAATTTTAAGTATCCTTGATCCAAAAAATCCTGCATAATTTTATTGTAATCCGCACGCAAGCTGTCCGATTTTGTCAACCGTTTTTCCAAGGTTTTTAACCGATTTTCCGCCGAAACCCTTGAATTTCCCAAATTTTTTGGTGAACTTTTAAAAGGTAATGCAACAGTAAACCGGCCCGATATATCCCTGGAAACCGTGGTTTTATAAATATTTTCACATTCTATAGCGTCTAAATCCGGAATTTCCCGTTTTGGAACCTGCTCTAATTCCCAAAATTTTGTCAAAATTTGTTCAATCGATGTTTCTTCCCGTAAAGTGAGCAAATTTATGGGAGTGGAATATTCCGTATCCACCTGACCCATAATAACATACCCGAACGTTGTTTCTAAAGCCGCCCCTAAACCTGAAGAACTCAAAATCCGATTACCGCCGAAAAGAATAGGAAAAAACTGCGCACCGATTATGCCATCGATTGATTTAGGTTCAAAAAACTTATCGTCCGCTAATTGTAAATTTTTAAATTCCGATAAAGTTTGCAAATTTAATTTCGTTTTTGGCAATTTATCTGTAATATGATCAATAACTAAAGCTTGAACATCGTATTTTTTAGTCTGATCAAAACGCGAAGCGATAATAATGTCCGTTACTCCCCTTACCGACTGAGAGTTTTGTCCCAAACCTTGTACCGAAGAATTAATTTTTGTATATCTAAGACCTAGTTTTTTACAACATTCCGTGGTCAAAAGATTACACTGACTACCGTTGTCCAAAATAAACCGCGCCGTTGCATTTTGTAAAGGACTATTTAACACACATACCGTTACCGTTGCTAATAGAACCGTTTTTTCCTGATTTCTACTCAAAAAACTAGAATTTTGAAACGCACAATTAACTGAACCCGAATTGTGGTTATTGGAACCCGTTTCTGGAATACCGACACCAGAATTTGGTTGATTATTTTGATTATTTTCCTTCGCACCCCTTATTTCCGGTTTTCCTGCGCATAAAAGAAAATGATGATTCTTGGCACACTGGGCACACGGTCTTTTTAAGCACTGTCTTACACCATGTGACTGGGAAAAACACAGAAAGCATAAATTATTATTTTTTACCAAATCGTACCTTTGTGTAGGATTCATAGCCTTAAATTTATCACACCTACCCAAAAAATGTGACGATTTTTTACATAAAACACAAAAAGGCATTCTGTTATTGTTTTTATTCTCATGCTGGCTTACAAAAAATGATTTCGAATTTTTATTTTTATGATAGCCACCGGAGCTAGCCTCTTGTGAGTCACTATTATGCAAAATTTTTGTTTGATCCTTAACAAATTTAATTAAATCCGTGTAAGTAGGAATAACCGTTCCGCGCATGTGATTTTCAAAAGATTTTACCGTTTCCCTGTCCAGTTTTGAGAGTGCATGATAAAGTAAAATAAAATCCGTTAAATCCGGGACATCCAACTTTTTTAAGGCATTAACCGAGGCGTCAAAGATTTCTAAAAAACTGTTTAGATTTTTTTCAGATTCCGATTGCAAGGATTTAAAATTAAAAATTTGTTGTAAATAAGTGTTTGCTAACAACCTTTTATTATGATATTTTTCTAAAAGTGCTTTCCATAACGTGTCATAATTATCCCCAGAAGTAGCTATTCCCGCACAAATACTAAGGGCCGATCCCTTTAAATGTGAAACCAAAAGCCGAGCCTTATCTGCATCCGTCAGCTGGAAATTATCGTGTACCAATGGTTTGTAAATCGAATAAAAAGTTTCCCATTCCTTTGTTTCCCCGTGGAAATCTGGAATAGTGATTTTTGGCAAAAGACTGTGTACATTACACTGTTGCTGTGTACTTTGCTGTAAAGTTGGATTTACAATATTGGTGCTTGGTTTTAATTTTGTGTAAGCCGCCCTTGCTTCACAACACATTTCGTTAATAACAGACATCACCTGAAAATCTGGTTTATAGTTTTCATCAACGTCAAACCCGACTGCGTTGATTTCATCCAAAATTTTGAGAATTTCTGTCCTTGTCGAATCCAACGACTGATACAAGTTTGTGAATTTTTTAATGGTTTTATCCGTAGTTAAGTTTTTCGATAAGTCATATAAAGTCTGAATGATTGTATAAAGCGTTTCTTTTTTAGCCGTTAATATTTTAAATTGCCTTTCGTAAGTAGTCATTGTTACTGAAATCAATCCGCAAAATCAGAAAAAAAACAAAGTCTACTTTAAGAAAACTGTAGCATATAACAAACCAGGTCTGAGTATAAATTTTGAATAAAATTAATTAATTATAGAGATTTGTTAAAAAACAAGCCTTCCGGGCAGTTATTATGCAAACTCGTTATTTTGTTTAGAACCGTGAATCAAATTTAGTATTTGTTTACAAAATAATTTTTATTCATACATCCGAATTTTTCCGTAACCGATTGAGTCGAAAAATATTCACGTTTGACAACACCGCAAATATATAAAAACCTAACTTCTTTCACGACCGAAGCCCAAGTTGTTCCGAGAAACAAAAACGATACAAATACAAAAATCAGCAAAAAGTTATCACAGAGTTTTTTTGTTTTCGATACGTGCCGACATTAAATTTTACCGAACAATTTGTTTCTAAATAAGAATATTATTATTTAATAATACAAAACTAAGCAAAGCAAACTGTAAACCTACGCTGAATATCCAAGCTCGAAATTGACCAATTATGTTTTGGCTTTTAGGAAAACCAAATGGAAAATATGTAATAATAATAACTTACCGAGATTTTCTTAGATTTTCTTCGTGTTGTTAAATGTTGAAGCACTATTTTCGGTGGCATTAAGGAAAATGAAGGATGGGATAAAAGAAGGGAACTTACCGAAAATATGTTGTCTGGTATCGTCAATTTGTCTCACGGAAAACACACACAAAATCAAATTAAAATTGTCAAAGTGTACTATATGTTCCGACCGTATGTTTGTTAACGACTGACTGACTTAACATAAAGGACAGGAGATTATGCTTACTTAGAACTGTGTTGCCAAGACGTTCCCGAATTAAAATAAATGAAATATATATTCATATTGGCGCAAACAGTAAGGAATAACATATTAAAAAATGAGGATTGTTTACCGTACCATTATTAAATAAAAGTGAAATTACTGTTTCGAAATTTAACAAAGTTGGTAGTAGTGAGATCAGCTGCACTCATAATTATATCCGAAACGTACGTGTCAATCACATGACCTCGGTGGTCTAGTTGTTGAGCGTTCGGTCAGAGTTCGAAACGTCCCGGGTTCCAATCCTCTACGATTCATTTTTTTTTAGTTGTTTTAATAAAATTTTTTTGAAAGTGGTAGATAAGAAAGTTAGTTTAATATTTAAATAGAATACAATTACTTCGTTAAAATTATATAATAGAAGTATAACTTCTTACGTGCGTACAAAGTACACACACATTCTTTTTTTAGTGTATTACAGCTTTATTCTTCAAGAATATCGACGTAGTAATATTATTGCTAAACAGGTAAGTGCCATTGTATACCGGGTGTAACAATGATAGTGTGTTTTTTCCTCAAAGTTTGGAACACCCTGTTGAATATTCTAGTACATATAAAATATTGAAATTAAAACTCGATTCTAGCCTTAGGCTTTTTTAACATTTTGTTTTTTGGTGTATTCGCCTATGTGGGATAATAAAAAAGTTAGGTACTTTAACAACTAGCCATGTTGTTCATTGTATTGACAGGGTGTTTCTAAATAAGTGCGACAAACTTTAAGGGGTAATTCTGCATGAAATAATAATGACCGTTTGCTTTATAAACATATGTCCAGAAATGCTTCGTTTACGAGTTACCATACCGAGTTGTGGCATTTTTATGATCAACTATTTATAATGGGAAATAAGCCACAATTTTACCAAAAAAAGATTTTATTAACGAATTGCCAATATAAATGAGTCAGATTAAATAAATTATTAGAAGAATTTTTTTACTTAGCAACAACGTTTTTGTTTATTTTAGTAGTATTTTGTATTTTGACAACGAAACCCGATTTGGGCTTCGAAACGTTAATAAAATCTTTTTTTGGTAAAATTGTGGCTTATTTCCCATTATAAATAGTTGAATTTTTTCTTACACACTGACGATTTACTTATTGCTCTAAAACCGGTTGAGATATGCAAATGAAATTTAGTGGGTTTTAAGAAGTAATTATTGCGCCTCTTTTGACATACATCTAAGAATTTTATAGTCACCATTGGTGTGCATACGGGATGTCTATAAAATGTTTATGCCCATATGCACGCCAATGGTGAATATAAAATTCTTAATTATATGTCAAAATTTGCGCAATAACTACCTCTTAAAACCTACCAAATTTCGCTTGCATATCTCAACCAGCTTTAGAGCAATAAATAAAATCATCAGTTTGTAAGAAAAATTCAACATCCCGTATCTCGGAAACAAAGCATTTGCGGACATATGTTTATAAAGCAAACGTTCATTATTTTTTCATGCAGAATTATTCCTTAAAGTTTGTCGCAATTATTTAAAAACATCGTGTATTGATGAATATCATTGCTAGTTGTTAAAGTACCTAACTTTTTTATTATCCAACATAAGCAAATTAATTAAAAAGCAGAATGTTAAGAAATCCTAAGGCTGCAGTTGAGTTTTAATTTCAATATTTTATATACGCTAGAATATTCCACAGGGTGTTCCAAGCTTTGAGGAAAAAACACAGTATGATTGTTACACCCGGTATACAATGACACTTACCTCTTTAGAAATAATATTATTACATCGATATTCTTGAAGAATAAAGCTATAATATACCAAAAAATGTCACTAAAATCGGACAACAGGTTTAGGAAATACGAGACATAAAAAATGTCCTATTTTTAAGGTGGTGCGTTAATTTTGATGCTCAGTGTATATTCTCACTAACTAGTATAACAGTATGCAGCAAAATAAACTACTGAAATAATATTGAAAAGTTTATGATTATTTATATATATAGTATACAAGATGGTGTGTAAAGGGGTAGTGAAGCGCAATACATGTTGGCATCACTTAGCCTCTCCTACTCAATTCCTATCTTCACATCCAAGCTGGTACACACCGGTAACCTGAGCAACCCCACTGGAGATTGGGTAACCAACCCCAGTGGAAGGTGGGGTCAGGGCTGACGAAGAAGGGAGTCCTGGTCCTCCGATGAATAGGGGGTTGGGCTGAAGGTTAATTACCTCCTCCTAGAAAAACTACGAGTTATGAATGTGAAAGGAAGAAAAGCCGGACTGATCAAACGACGACGACTGTGCGAGAAAAAGGAATACGATTTGAGGGTTGCGACATGGAATATTCGAACCTTGTATAGATTGGGAGCTCTCCAAAATCTCTTAAATGAACTAAATAGATACAAAATAGACATAACTGCCATACAAGAAATGAGGTGGATTGGAAACAATATAATGGAAAAAAGAAGCCACACGATTTTCTACAGCTGCGATCCTAAAGATCACGTCTTGGGCACTGGATTCATAGTAAACAAGAGAGTAAAACATACTATAAGAGATTTCAGAGCAATTAGCCCCAGAATGTGCATTTTAAGAGTTAAAGGACGTTTCTTTAATTACAGTCTAATTAATGCGCATGCCCCGACAGAAGAAAAAGAAGATGAAACTAAAGAAGAGTTTTATGATGAACTAGAGTCCGCATATCAGTCATGCCCAAAAAATGATATAAAAATAATCTATGGAGACCTAAACGCCAAAGTTGGAAGAGAACAGCAATTCCAACCCACAATAGGTAGGTACAGTCTCCATGAGCAAGCAAATGACAATGGCAATAGGTTAATAAACCTAGCAAGATCACTTAACATGGTGATTGCTAGCACATACTTCGCTCGCAAAGATATACACAAGGGTACCTTGAAGTCCCCAGATGGAATGACAGTAAATATGATAGATCATGTTATTGTAGACTCGAGACACCAATCGAATATAATAAACGTCCGCACCAGAAGAGGGGCAAATGCGGATTCTGATCACTACCTGGTCGAAAGTAGAGTAAGGGCTAGAATTTCAAACATCAAAAAGGAAAGAGGCTCTAAACATGAACGATACAAGGTAGAAGGACTCAAAGAAACAAACAAAAATAAAGAGTATAAAGAAAAGATAAGCATCAAACTAGAAAACAGACCAAAACATGAAAACCCAAATAAGGAGTGGGGAGAGTGCAAAGAAATCATAAAAGAGACAGCTAAAGAAGTGTTACGCATAGAAGGTAAAGAAAGAAGAACAAGAACGAATGACTGGTTTGACGAAGAATGTCAGATTATAACAGACAGAAAAAACAGAGCATATTTACTGATGCAACAGGGGCACAGAACCCGACAAGCAGAGGAAGAATATAAACAACTACGCAGAGAAGAAAAGAAAACTCACCGAAGAAAAAAGAGAGAATATATGAACAAAGAACTTCAGGAACTGCAAGAACTAAGTAGATCGACAGAGACAAGAAAATTTTATCAGAAACTGAACAAAAGCAGAAAAGACTTCAAACCGAGAACGACGATGTGTAGAGATAAGGAAGGTAATATATTGACAGAACAGCAAGAGATACTAAGAAGATGGACAGAACATTTTACGGAAAAGCTTGAAGGAGATGGGAGTGAGACGAACCCTGATATACCATTAGACCAAGCAGACAACAGAGAAAAGAGTCCACCAACAATAGCCGAGATTAGAACAGCAGTAGACAAATTAAAGAACAATAAATCACCGGGATCGGATCAAGTAGCATCGGAATTACTGAAGGAAGGAGGAGACGCACTACAGAAAACAATACATGTATTGATAACAATTGTGGTATTATTGTACCATTACATAAAAAAGGGAATCAGTTAGAATGTGGAAACTACCGTGGAATCACGCTGCTGAATGCAGCATACAAAATAATGTCCAACGTCATTTATGAAAGACTTAGACCACACGCTGGAAAAATAGTTGGCAGGTATCAAAGTGGCTTCTGTAGACAGAAGTCAACAATAGACCAGATATTTGTTCTGCGACAGATCCTTGAAAAAACAAGTGAACATAACATCGACACACATCATCTCTTCATAGACTTCGAAAGCGCATATGACAATATAAACCGAGAATTCTTTTTTTTTTTTATTTAGAAATAACCGCATTAACCACGATGGTCATCAGCGGGGTAACGAGAATACAATTAATAAGTTTACAAAAGTATGAAATTGTGTACAATTAAATCTTACTTGCTAGGTTACATTTATTAAGGAATTGAAAAAGAGGTTTACAGTCGGTTTGCAGGTTAAGAATGTCTTTCATATTGTTTGAATAACCAGATATAGATTGTTTGTAAGCGGCAAATTCATCACATTCTGTTAGCACATGTTTTACTGATACTGGTATATTACACCTTCTGCATTTTGGTGCTTCGGTATGGGTAATGAGATGCTCATGAGTAAGTTTACAGTGTCCTAACCGAAGACGAGATAAGATGACTTGGTTCGATCTGTTGGTTGTATGTGGATTCCATGGACCAGTATCTTCTTTAACGTCTCTTAACTTGCTCGTGGATGTTTTCCATTTTTCACTCCATAAATTGAGAGTCATTGATTTTAGTAATTGTTTTGTATCTGCGGCTGGAATTGATTGTTCTGCCAATGTTGGTAATTGCGCAGCTGTGTAAGTCCAACGATCAGCGTTTTCATTTCCCTCGATTCCAGAATGAGAGGGAACCCATAGAAAAACTATTTTTGAGTCTGTTTGATGCAGACTGTGTAATATTTCTTTGATTAATATGACTATAGGATTTTTCGTGAAGGTTTTTTGTATGAGTCTCAGTGAATTGAGTGAGTCAGATATTATTAAGGAGTGTTTGGTTTGTGCATTGGAAATGTGCTTCAACGCTTGTAATATGGCATAAAGTTCACCATTTAAGATGCTGTAGGAGCTGGGAAGCTTAAATAAATATTTGGTTTCATTGTTTATGTATACTGCTGCTCCTACACCTTGGGAAGACTTAGACGAATCAGTGAATAAGTGGGTATAATTTTTATATTTTGCGACTATTTGTTTATAATTTTGATATATAAGACGTGGATTGGTATCGTATTTATTATATTTCGTCAATTGGGTGTTTACATGTGGGGTTCTGACAATCCACGGAGGAATGCTGTGTTTATTCATTAACCACGTTCTGGGGAAATTTTGGAGATTTAACGTTGATATATACCGGTGAATTCTAACATAAAAGGGTGGTGGAGAGGTGCTATGTTGAAAAGTTGATTTGAAACGATTACAGAACGTGTTTTTGTGAGCAGGAATTGATGGTATTGATGCTATTCTGGAGGCATAGGATAAACTAAGAATTTGTCGTCTAAAAGATAGAGCTGGTTCGCCCAGTTCGCAGTATAGGCTTTCTACAGGCGTTGTCCTGTAAGCCCCTAGAATTATTCTTATTGCGGTGTTGTGTATAGTATCTAAGCATTTTAATATTGAAGGGCGAGCAGATGTGTATGCAATACATCCATAATCAATTTTTGATCGAATAAGGCTTCTGTATATTTTTAGCAGCATTAGACCATCAGATCCCCAAGACTTGTTTGCTAAGCATCTTAATAAATTTAAGCCCTTTTGACAAGAAAGAGTTAGTGTTTTAATATGATTTTTCCACGACAGACGTTCGTCGAATATCATGCCCAGAAAATTTATGTGTGGAGTATAGCTTAGTTTCTGGTTGTATAGGAATATTGATGGTCGATGCTGCTCTGGTATGTTTCTTTTTGAGAATAATATGCAATTTGTTTTGTTTGGGGAGAAATTGTACCCAGACATTATAGACCAACGTTCGAAGGATGTTATGCATTGCTGAAGGCTTTGAGCCATGGTGCTAAGACATCTTCCCTTGATAAACACGATCATGTCATCTGCGTAAAGTCTGGCTACAACTGGTTTCTTTAAATCTTTTAAGACATCATTCATAGCAATTAAAAATAAAGTTGGGCTGAGAATTGATCCTTGTGGTGTGCCGTTTAATTGTTTCTTGGTTGATGATATTGTTCCAGAAATTCGGACTTGGAATTCTCTTTGAGATAAAAAATTGCGTATGAAATTTATTATATTGCCTTTCAATCCCCAGTGATGTAGTTTATTTAGGATGATTTTATGGCATGTAGAATCAAAGGCTTTATTAATGTCAAAATAAATTGCTAGACATTTATCTTTAGTAGCAAATGCTTCGTGAATATGACTTTCTAGGTCAATAATGTTATCAAGTGTGCTTCTAGATGGTCGAAATCCGGATTGTTCGGGAATTAATAATTTGTGAGTTTCCAAAAACCATATTAGTCTCTTGTTGATTATTTTTTCTAGCAATTTACTCATGGAGCAGGTTAGGGAGATTGGCCTGTAAGATTCAGGCAAGAGTGAATATTTGTTAGATTTAAGTATGGGGATGATTGTTGCTTTCTTCCAGATTAAGGGGAAGTCACTATTATTCCACATGTGATTAAAGATATTAAGCAGGATTTGTTTCGCCGTTTCTGGGAGATTTTTTAAAAAAACTGGAGGGATGTCATCGGGACCAGAAGAACTGTCTTTTAGTGATGAGAGAGATTCCTCCATTTCTTCTTTTGTCAGTGGCTTGTTTAGAGAATTAAGGTTTTCCAGCTCTTTGAATTCCGTAGGGAGGGCAATGTTATCATTAGTTATATTTCTGTTTATGGAAAGCTTATGATAATAGTCTGCGAATGCTTCACCTATTTCTTTTGTTTGGTTTATTCGTTTGCCGTCATAATCTAATGCTTTAATGACATGGTAAGTTTTGTTTCCATAAATACCTTGTATCTTCCTCCATGCCGATGATATTGTAATGTTTCTGTTTATGCTTCCTACGAACTTCTTCCATGACTCTTTTTTACTTTTGTTAGTAATATATCTTGCTTTTGCCCTATGTTTTTTGTATTCAATTATACTTGTTGCGGTTTTCTCCCTCCTACATCTATTTAGAGCAGATTTGCTGTTTTGTATTGCTTCGGCACATTCGTCATTCCACCAAGGCACAGGTTTAAATTTCTTGATATGTTTTGTTTTTCCTATTGAAAATTCAGCGGCTTTTATGATTATTTTGTTAAGTTGAGTTACTGCTGTATTTGCGTCCTTCCACTCATTAATTTTGTATATGTTATTCTCAATGGTTTTTGAGAAAGAGCTCCAGTCGGCTTTCTTTATTTTCCATTTCTGATGGATACTATCTCCGTTTGATATTTTGTCTTTTATAGTTGAATTCGTTAATTTTATAGGAAAGTGGTTACTGCCTAGTAAGTCATCCATAACTCTCCATTCAAGGTAAGGACTAATAGTTGGGCTACATAATGAAAGATCGATGCAAGAAGAATTGCCAGCAGCTATATTGAATCTAGTATTGCTGCCATCATTCAGTAAACTTATGTTCATGGTGTTGAATATGTTTGATAGAATTCGTCCCCTTCTGTCTGTTTTTTTAGAACCCCAGGAGTAATTGTGGGCATTAAAATCTCCTAGAAGAATGAAAGGAGTTGGAAGTTGATTAACTAGAGACTCCAGTTCATCCTCAATTAAATAATGGTCAGGAGGAATGTATAGATGTTGCAGATGGTGTAATTTAGTTGTGCTTTAATTTTTACGGCTATCGCTTCTAGGTTTGTATTTATTCTAATTTGTGTTGCTTGTAGATTCTTTGAGACGTAAATGGCTACGCCGCCACTCGCAACTTGTACATTTCGGTTTTTAACGAATTCATTGTATCCCCTCATTTTGTGGACATTTTCGTCTCGGAAGTGAGTTTCTTGTAGACACAATATGTCCAGAGAATGGAGGGCTATGATATGCTGTAGCATATTTAAACGGGTATAGTACCCATTTAAGTTCCACTGGAGTAATGACTCGAATGTATTTATTGGGTATCTTGAGATGTATTTGAGATATCAGATTGGGTATCACTTACATCTTGGGATTGCTTTAGTAATTTCTTTTTTAGCCTTGTGACACGAGTTTTTAGTTTCTTAGTGTTTGCGTGAGGATGAAGTTCTTCTAACATATCTATTAGTTTTGGAATATCTTCTGTGAAGTCTTCCGCAATGCTAAGAACATCCCTCGATCCGTATGTATTTTCTAGGAGCTGTTTAAGCTGATGGCTGTTGATTATGAAGGGAGGAGAATGGGAGTCGATATAGTTTATAATAGATTCAGTAAGTTCTATTTCTTGATCTAATGTATTAGATTTGGGTTTTTTGTTTTTCTGAACGACTGTTTGGGGAAGAGAGAAGGTAGAAGTATTGGGTGGCATTTGTTCTTCTGGAGTGGCTGGGGTCATATCTTCAGCTGTTCGTTTTGTTGCGGATGAAGTTGTTGACTTAGTAGTTTTTTCCGAGGTTGGGATATTTTCAGATTGAGCAGTGTGATCTGGATTTGTTACCAGATTGGATGTGATCAAAGCAGTATTGGCGACTTTTGCACAATTTTCTACTACTGAGGAACTTTCGGGTAGAATATTATTTATTGAGTGAGAATTTAAGTCATTAGGAGATGTTTCATCCGGTTGAGATATTGACGAGATTGGAACAGTATGTGTGGGTTGTGATGATTGTTGGGAATGTGGGTTAATATTGCCCGAAGGGCATTGGGATGCAACATGACCCGCTAATTTGCAGGTAAAGCAGCGTTGACTGTCTAGGGCTAAAAAGATATGATATGATAGATTATCATGTGTTATTTCTAAGAATTCGGGTATGGTAATATCTGGGGAAGGAGCGATATATACCTGTCTTCTGAAGCTGAGTATGTGTTGGTATTCTGGATTTGATGCACCTATTCTAAGAAAGTTTATTGGAGAAACTAATTTTAATCCAATATTTTCCAGTAAGGTTACAAGAGTTTCGTGTGGGATCGTTGGGCTTACATTCGATAATACTAGTCTGTCTGCTGGTG
The DNA here is from genome assembly GCF_917563875.1 of Diabrotica virgifera virgifera. NCBI lineage: Eukaryota > Metazoa > Arthropoda > Insecta > Coleoptera > Chrysomelidae > Diabrotica > Diabrotica virgifera. The sequence goes on from NC_065451.1 coordinate 18,794,986, forward strand.
AAATTAGACGTCTTGCTTTGATGACTTCATTATTGATAACAATTTGACCATGATTAGTTAAAAACTCATCAACCAGTGATTTATTGGTTAGATAAACACATATTCTGTTGTGTGAAATTCTGCTACAGAAAATGATGTTTATTGGTTTTACCAGAGGTCCCAATTGGAGAAGATAATCTTGAAGTTTTGCTCCCTGAATGGAGCCGAAGATAAGTGCCTGGTCTTTGTTAGGATACTTGTAGATATTTTTTGAGACAGTGCTTGCATAAGATGTGTTGGAGGTATTCATATTATTTAAATTATTATCTGGGTAAGTGTTTGTGGATGAAGATTGATTTGTAAATGTTGGTTGTGACATTTTATTTAAAATATTCAAATTTGCTAAGTTATTTTGTTAAATATAATTATTGTCCAAAACATTTTTCCCAGGCCGACCCTGCCTTTTGTTGTTAAAAATTCTTTATTTCGCTAGGCGAGTTTTTACTAGCTAATTACTTTTCAGTCTTGTGTATCTGATATCTAACCTTAATCAGCCTAACAAAAATCGTCTGGATGCAGTTAATATTAAAAATTTACTCACAGTTGCTGTTCTTGGTATTTTATGTCACTGCACTAGTAAAACTTAACTATTAAAAGGCTTTTATTTAGCAGTAATTTGTTTAAATCGACCGTAAATTATAAAACGTGTGTTTACAAACAGGTCTCACAAACAAGTCCCCCGAGAATTCTTAATAAAAGCAATGAAAGAATTTAATATACCAACACAACTAATAGAACTGATAAAAGAATCTCTAAAAGTAGAAAGTAAAATCCGGATACAAAACGAACTAACGGAAACAATAGATGTGAAAAAGGGACTACGCCAGGGAGACGCTCTATCATGCATCTTGTTCAACATTGTATTCGAGAAAATAATGAGGGACACAACAGTCAATACTCGAGGAACAATAATTAATAAAAGCGTGCAAATACTAGCATTTGCAGATGATGTTGACATAATCGCAAGATCAAGAAGAGAAATGATAGAGGCATTCAATCAAATAGAACGAGCTGCACAAAATAGTGGCCTGAAAATCAACCAGAACAAAACAAAATATATGCAGGTAAGTAAAAACACAGAAATAAGGCAGCCACAAAATATAACAATAGGAGAATACAACATTGAGGGGGTAAAAAACTTTACATACTTGGGATCCCTAGTCACATCTGATAATAACGTAGCAGAGGAAGTGAAGAGGCGAATATTTATTGCCAATAAAAGTTATCATGGCTTAATTCGGCAACTAAGATCAGACAACGTCGCAAGGAAAACAAAATGCCAAATATACAAAACCCTAATAAGACCGGTACTCACATACGGCTCAGAAACCTGGACACTCACTAAAAGAGAGGAAACATTGCTAGCCACCTTTGAAAGAAAAATCTTGCGACACATATATAAGGGCACAAAAGAAAATGGAATTTGGCGAAGAAGGTACAACTTTGAACTATACGAAATATACCAGGATCCAGATATCATAACATTCATTAAAATAGGACGGCTGCGTTGGATGGGACATGTAGAAAGAATGGAAGAAGGCGAAATACCAAACAAAATATTCAAACAGATGCCAGTAGGAAAAAGAACAAGAGGAAGACCGAAGCTGAGATATTTAGAACAAATAGAAAATGATATAAAAACCTTACAAATAAAAAACTGGAGAAAAAAAGCATGAAACAGATCAGAGTGGAGAAGAATCCTGGAACAGGCCAAGACCCAGAAAGGGCTGTCGAGCCAATGATGATGATGATGATAGTATACAAGATATACCCTTGCAAACATTATTCACGACGACAGTCCCGATAAAACAGATGTTATTGATGCCCTCTAGTACGAAATAATTTTTCCTAGGGTGCAAACACGCACTTAGGTCTGAAGCCTCTCTTTTCATTTGATACCGATTTGTAAAATGATAGACCATCTGAATGTTTCTATTACCTGTATCTTTCCTTTTCATTTCTTCATATTGCTGTTGTTCGTATTTCCGTTTTTTTTATCTCTAATTAGATTTCTTGTTTCTCGTTCTGATGTATAGTTTCCTTTATTTTCTGTTGTTCCTTGTAGAAGCATAACTTTTGCTTTTTCTGCTTGTCTTTTAGTTTTTATTGGCTTTCTTTATCTGCTGTCTCTGTAGTTGATTTTTTTAACATCAGGACGAGAAACAAGGAATCTACTTAGAGATAAAAATCGGAAATACGAACAACAGCAATATCAATAAATGAAAATGAAAGATACAGGTAATAGAAATATTCAGATATTCAATAACATCTGTCTTATAGGGAACGTCGTCGTAAATAATGTTTGCAAGGGTATATTATCTAATTATATACTAAATATATACATAATCATAAACATTTCAATAGTACTTCAGTACTGTTTATTTTACTATTGTCTACTGTATTTAGATGTTGTTTCATTTCCTGTACGTAATTTTCTCAAACTTCCAATTTTACATTTTGCATACAATGCACTTTGCAGTATTCGTCCATATTTTAGAAATGGTTCATTATAATTTAAATTTTTTATAGTTTAAATTTAAAAATTTTATAATTTGAATTTAACAATTTTGTTTTTTTTTTAACACAGTGCTGTTTGCAGTATTCGTCCATACTTTAGAAATAGTTCTTTATAATTTAAATTGTTTATAATTTAAATTTAAAATTTTTTATAATTTCAATTTCAATTTTTTTTAATTTAAATTTAAAAAATTTTTGTTATATGGATTTGGTCATTCTGAAACTTTCTTAATAATTGTTTAGTAGATTTCTTAATAATATGTACTTACGTTCTTGGTAGGCATATTCCAATACTTCACAAGCTATCTGCATGGAACACTCCTTGATCGAACTTAGGGGTGGATACAAACTACCTCTCTTAAGGTCTTCATCTGAAACGTTTTTGGCCACTGTTTCTGAGGCTATCAAGAAAATTTGTTCGTTAATATGGTGGATTCCCGCGAGGATTACTCCTAAAGCTACTCCTGGGAAGATGTAGGCGTTGTTGCCTTGACCCGGTTGGAAAACTTTGTCCCCATAGTGGACTTTGCCGAAGGGGGAACCACTAGAGAATATCGCACGGCCCTGGAATAAAATATGGAACGCTATAAAATATGCTGAAATATTAAACTAGCAATAGGTATTATAAGCATGTGGAGAGTAGTTAATCTTGCAGTTTTTACACTTTTTATTCTGTATCATAATAGTACGGATATTTTTATCGTAACAAATTGAGACAAATTTGTATAATAAGCTACTATTAGAATAAATGCTGTTGGATATTCCTGGATAAAATGATCAAAAGCTACAGCTGCAGTCACTGAACAGTTTACACCTTTATTTTTTACATTGTAACACGGTAAAATTGCAGTATCATACGGATTTGCTAAATGTCAAAGTGCTTAACAAAAATTTCACGTGTATTAAAAAATTAAGAAAAGATGGGATGATGTTCATTCTATAGCACGGTTGGATGGTTCAAGAGGGTAGAAGATCTGCACAGAGCAACAAGATGAGGTGTTAGTAGATTATTATAAGGTGTTATTAGGCTAAAGTTAGCAAAGAGACAGCGTTTCCAGACAGCATTCGCACTGCACGTAGAAGGATTAGAGCAAGAAAATTGATAAATTGTGCATCTTCAAGGAAACCTTTTTGACTGAGGATCACAAGAGAAAACGAGTTGCATTTTTTAATGAATTCATAACACGTGAAGACAACTTTTGGTCTAACGTTATAGGTTTTTCATAGGTTTGGTCAACGGTATACTCATCATTTAAGAAATAGTGGGTGATTCTCGGTCATCGTATGGGGATTGATAAGTGCTGAAGGACCACGTGTTACTTATTATGTAGAAAAAAATAACAAAATTATATTACAAACATATTCTTAAGAACATGTAAAGAAAAACTGTATTGTTTAGTTTTTCTTTAATAGTAAAAAATATTTATTTATATTCTCATTTTGTTTGGCCACTGTCAAAAAATTAAGTTCTTCTTATTTTTATGTTACACAGACTTATGACTTGTGAGGTGTTTTGACAGTGACAATTAATTAATTTCCATTATTAAAATATTTGTTACCTCTTCAGCATAAACTAGAACAGAGGACACCAATTAGCGGACCGCGGTCCGCATCCGGACCGTTAGCTAGTTTTGTGCGGACCGTCAATAAATTCAGAATATACCTAGTGTTTGGCAATTTTGAGAATGTTTGGCCATGAAATTGTGTACTATGTTTTGCTCAATTTATGTGTGCGAAGCCTCGTTATCAAGAATGAACTTTATTAAAAATCGGTAGAGATCTTACTTAACAGATGAATATCTCAACTCCCTAATGAGACTGAGTTGCACTAAACTCACTCCAAACTTCAGACAGGTTGTACATAAAAAAATGTCATTTTTCTCTCTGATAATTTAATTTTGTAAAGATTTTTCCCCCTTATTGTTATACTTACTAATCATTAATTTTGAAATTAAGTAAGCTGTAATATAAAATTGTCATGTGCATTTTTTATATTCATTTCCTCTCTACTCTATGTTAAGGAGGGGGTATGGTTTGAAATCAACATATCAAGCACATTTTTGTGAATTTTTTTCGAAACTATGGTAGAATTATTTTATTTTTAAATTAAATAAACACATTAAGTACCATTCGAAGAATATTTAAGAAAAAATTCAATCCAAAATAGTGAAAAATAAGCCATTGGCGACAAATTTGGCAGGCAGCTAAAAAAAATGGATTTTGAGGTGGACAGAAGAACTCATCACTGGATTATACGAAACAAAAAATTCAAAAAGATTTTATTAGCTTATGAATTTCACGAGGTAACAACGTCGAGTTTTTTTATTTTTAATGATTTTTGAATTTTTGGTATCACTCAAAAGTCAAAAATACGAAATTTTTGATAAAAATTTTGTGAAAACCAACAGATTTAATTTTGTTGAACAAAAAATAAGCACAAAACGAAAAATATCTCGACGTTGTTACCTCACGAAATGTCTACAGAAAATATGTGCAAAATATCAGGTAGATCGGCCGAGTAGTTTTTCAGTTACAATGTCCACCGCATTTGAAAAAGCAGTTTTGAGAAAAATGCGTTTAAAGTTTTGACAACTGCATTTTCATCTTCTAATTTGTCTGCCAAATCGTAAAGTGATGAACATTGGAATATGTTTTTTAAATTGGGGAGTAATCTACAAAAGAGAAGGCGAACAGTTGTTTAACGTTTCTCACTACGCTCCGGCGTGCTGGCGCGAAGCCGCGGCAAAGCGAGTCGAAGGTAGGGATATTCAACACCCTGTATCTCTGGTAATTTTACTCCGATTATTTTGAAATTTGCAGAGAGTGTTCTTGAAAGTATGCACTTTTATTTGAAATAATAAAAAAATTTAAATATTTCAAACCATACCCCCTCCTTAAGTAGGAGTACTTTTCAGATGTGCATTTAATTAAAATAATTTTCAAATTTAATAAGTTTGCAACAAATACCTTGCATTGACATTAATGTAGAAAAGATAACATGTTAATTACCATTTTTACTATGATTATTTATTTTAAATTCCTCAGTTTCCTTTCTACAAAATTGAAGATGTCTAAAAACTTCATTAGCATTCAAAATATAAATTCCTAATTTTTAAAATATTCTCAGTAACAATTTACAATACTGCTGTTTTCAAAATATACTGATAATAACATCAAAACAATACACGATGAATCATTAGGTTTGTTCCACCTCAATACAAAACCATTCTTGAACGGTTACAAGTATGCGCAGTAACGAAAAATGTGTTACTGCGCAGAATTGTTCGTTATTGCGCATGCGCGTAACGATTCAATAACTGTTTTGTATCGAGTTGGAACAAACCTTATATTTTATTTATTGTACCAGGAAAACTTACAGAAAAGTATACAGTAACCAAAACACATTCAGATATTATTAGTTTTCTTTCCATATTGGTCAATGTGTGAGACCATTTTCGTATGAAAAATGTTTCTGACTCGATTTCTTTGCGGATTCCTGTTCAAAAATGTCCCCTTTAAACAAATCAGAAGGGTGCCGGGTAAAACAATTTTTTAAGCAAATTCAAAATTACTTTTTTGCCTCGAAAAATGTATTTTTAGGTTTCTTGGGTAATTATAAACAATAAAGGTCTCTTGTCATATTTCTGAAAAGTTGATATTGTTCCAGTTATAAGCGATTTAAAATCTAAAAAATGCGAAAATATGCATTTGCGATGCTTGAAAACTCCGAAGTTTTAATAAAATGACAGATATTTTTTATTTAGATGACCCAGAAATGCTAAAAACATATTTTTAGCGGGCAAAAAAGGTGATGTTTTGAATTAAAAAAAAATATTAAACAATTTCTGCCCAAAAATTTCGCCCGGCACCCTTCTGATTTGTTTATAGGGGATATTTTTTAACAAGAATCCACAAAGAAACCGAATCAGAACAGTCAGACACAGGCAGTATAAATCCGGACCCCGGAAGTGTCATAGGTTTTCGAAACGGACCCTCAGGGAAACTAGTTGGTGACCCCTGAACTAGAATATAAGCTTTAAATGTTGTTTTTTCACATGTAATGTATTTCTAAAACGTTAAGATTACATAAAATAATAAAGTTATTTTTTACAGACAGAAACGCAATTGAGTTTTATTCACCAAAAGTTTGCTGATTGAAAACATTATTACAAAACAATATTTAAAGCTTATATTCTAGTTTATGCTGAACAGGTAACAAATATTTTAATACTGGAAATTATAATAATTTTATCATCAGTGATATAGAGATTCTCCAATAACAACTTTATTTGTTTCAACTTGACATATTCTTCTGTGGCCTTCCCGCAGTCCAGACCTTAACCCCATCGAAAAAGTGTGGGTGGAGTAGAGAAAGAAATTAAATGAAAGAAACCTTAGGCCACGGAATAGAATTGAACTATGGGGAGCAATTGAGCAGGCATGGGAGGAGCGTGTTGAATATAATATGATTCGTGCTATCTATGAATAGAAAATTCCAAAGTTGTATTGACGATAATGGGGTTTCTACCAAATATTAATTGTTCTAATTTTATTATTACTTAATATAAAATAGATTTAAAATAAAATGGATATTTTTAACCCCGCCTTGCTTATTTTTGTTATTAAGACAATCCATTTTATTCAAAAAATACTTCTTTCTACAATTTCCATTTGTTACATTTTGTAAAATAATTTTATTTTATTTTGATTTTTTAATTTTAATCAACCTGTTGTCACTGGTCCGTCACTGATAATTAACGTCACTTTGGCGTAAAATGTGCGTATAAACTATGTAAAAACATTAAAAAATCGACTACTAGATCGGCGACTATCAAAGGGTGTAAACTATTCAATGGCCGCAGCGACACATTTATTAGTTTTATGGAATAAAAAAGTCTTACCTCTGTATTAACGTACGCCTGTTCGGCTGTACATTCAGCTTTACTTGTCGGATTACTGAGAGCAAAAATAATTGGTCTTTCATTAAACGCAGCCATATTCTTTAAAATTTCCGGTGTAAATGCACCTGCAGCAGCAGAAGCGCCTAAAAGAGAGTCAAATGTGAAATACAAGGTAAAAATAAAACTTACTGTTTTAGAACTAAATAAACTGTACTAATTCCGAGTATTTTTGCTTCTTTCCGATGTTGGAACACAATTTAATGTTCTATAGGTACTATGAGGTGTTGAAGCAACTACTCTATTTCCCAGATTTGGCACCCGCAGGCAAATAAGAAAAAGTGCGTTTATATTGAAGTGCATGAAATTTTCAAAACTGATTACAATTTCATTAGAATATTTGCATAAGCTATGGTTGACTTATAAATGTAATTTTCATAAAAGAGTGTACAATATACGTTGTTACAAATTATTTGTAATAATCAAAAACGTTGCCCCGGGTGAGGATCGAACTCACGACCTTAAGATTATGAGACTTACGCGCTGCCTACTGCGCCACCGAGGCTTGGCACTGAACAATTAAAAATATATATGTAGGTATGTGTATCCATGTATACATATATGTATACAGTTGAGTCTACGAGTCTTTACCCGTGCGTCATAATTAAAGTATACGAAATAAAGCAGTAATCCGTTTAGGTGAGCTAAACTGGCAAGAAAAGACGATATTCTTTATTTTTTTACACGTATCATGCAAAACTAAATTCATTATATGCGCATAATAGTGAGGAAATAAAGCTTGTGATGCAATATGTAGTTTTAACTTTTGACTGGAGACCATTCAATTCACCACACATCACAGCAACGCCGTCATAAGATTGCCCCAGTTTGCCCTACCAATTTATTTTTGATATCAAAAAATTTTAATCTGATCTTTAAAACACCAAAAATATATTCTGCCTTATTGCTTTTACTCACGTCTCTAAAACCTAAAAACCTCTCATAAATATTACCACGTAACGCGTATCGAACAACAATAATTGATAATTGTGAATGACGTGATAATCAGAAGTTTCATCTACTTCCAGCGAAAAGCAAATGGTTTACTAAATCTCAGATTCAATAACGTTATTCAAAATGTAACTATTTGATTAGGTACATGTATTAGTTCATTCTGTATTACGAATACACTTCGAATCAGAAAGTAAATATTTCTAAAACAATTTCATTATTTTCTCTATAATTACTTTGATTTTTAACAAATGCTTCGATCCATCATGTCCAATATCAATTAAACGACGTAAAACGGCGTGATTATTTTTGACAATTTCTGCCGATGCGATCTGGCGATGCCAAATGAAACACCGACCGGCAGATTTAAGGTACGTAGGCCGTACCTGCCTACGGAGAGAATGTATGTTCGCTTGCTCATCGACTTCTTATTTCGTTGAGTTTTATGCGTAAATCGTCAAGCTACGGAGTGCTACGGATGAGCTAGGTACGGCTAGCCGAAAAGTCAGATGAATGGCTCGGATCATTCATTTTTTGAGAAGTCTGTTATGCGCAGGGATCACTTAACACTCAGATTGATCAAATCCTTTTAAAAACCATGAATAAAATTTAGTCTGTATTATCTGACAGATTTTTTTTTTACTTCACAGATACAAATATTAAAAAAATCTATCTATATAAATGTGAGGGTCGGCGGCCGCCACTGGTAAATTTCAATTTCCGACTTATCATCGAGGACTCAACTGTACATAAGGGTTAAACAGAGAACTTGAATCGAGTCGACATTCATTTCATATATTATGTATCTTCTTCTTCGTGTGCCATCTTCTCTAAGAAGATTTCGATACCGCTGCTCTAAAGATATCAGCAGATGTGCAGTTAAACCAAGCTCTCAAATTGTTTAACCAAGATATGCATCTTCTTCACGACACCTTCTACTCTGTATGTTATGTATATTATACTGCAAGAAGAATCAAATCCACAAAGAGGATAGTCATCAACAGAAAACTTCATGATGTTTTGAAGTGTTGCAGTTTTGATGATAATTTGTTACCTTGGAGAAATCTTAACTGGAGAATACTAGTCACAACTTTAATGAAACTGGACGCAGTAATTAGTAAGAATACCACATTATGCACACACAATTCTTTTGACAATTGGGAAATTGCATGTTCTGTATTATGAGGTTTTGGAACATCCACTCTATTGCCCAGATTTGGCACCCTTGGACTTTCATCTATGCTCAAAACTAACTCACCGGTCAGCGCTTTTCGACCAATCAAGAAACCATTACATACATGTACACTTTGTACGAGAAACTACAAAGAAAAGACAACGGCATTGGAGCACAACGGCACAAAACTTATTTGATAGCACAAATTGTCGTTTTACCAGCAGGCCAAGAACTTTTCAAACCGTCATCGTATTCTTCTCTTTTTACCATTTTAGATATATCTAATAATAAAAAGTACGTTTATAATAGGCTGTTCAATCAGTCTCACGATTCTATAAGAGGGCGTTAGCTACCTTAGAGAGGTGCTACTAGCTTTTTATGTTGGTACAGTCTTCATATGAACGTATGTGAAGTTTCATTTCATTCTTTGTTTACAAGCCATTTAGTTTTGCCGTATTTTTTACAATGGAAAAAATCAAGTATCGTGCAATGATTGAATTTTTATTTTTGGAAGGTTTATAAGCAAAAAAAAATATGATAGAATGCTGACAGTGTATAAGGACTCATCGTCTTCAGTTAGTAAGAATGGTTGCTGAATTCAGACGGGGTCCTACAAGCCTTGAAGACGACGACGTCAAGGACGTCCAAAAAGAGCAACACCAGAAACAGTTAAAAAATATACAGGGTGTTTGGTAAAGAATGGGCCATAGCTTAACCATACATTCCTGAGGTTAAATTAGGTCGATTTAAACTAACTTACCTTAGTACAAAAGTTGATAATAACCGAAATACAGGGTGTCAAAGTTAAACTTTTATTTTATTTATTTTTGAATATTTCCTGACAGGCATGGGACAACAACACGAAATTTGGTAAGTGGTGCTGGTACTGTACACCCTACCAAATTATGTTAAAAAACGTTTCTAGCTACTACCAGAGGCGTACGGCAGCGGAACGTGAATGGTTGACCCTTCCCAAATTCTACGCTACTGGCGGAATTTCTATTTTAGTGCAATTTTCTGATTCTCCAATACTTTCTATGTAAATAATGTACTCTTCATTCGTAACGATAAAGCCATTAGTTTTCGAGATATTTGAAGCTAAAAACGAAGGAGCATAATACATTAATCAAAATAAGTGTGCCTTGTCATTTTTAACTTCAATGACTTTATCGTTACGAATGAAGAGTATATTATTTGCATAGAAAATATTGGAGAATCTAAAAATTATGCTAAAATAGCAGTTTCATCAGTGGCGTAGAATTTGGGAAGGGTCAACCATCCACTTTCCCCTGTCGTACGCCTCTGATATTAACCACAAACGATTATTAAACATAATTTAGTAGGGTGTACAGTACCTACACTTTCTGCCAAGTAGCATAGGGATATGTCAAATAGTTTTATAGTACCGGGCACACAGAGTTCTTAAAGTTTTAAATAAAGAATAAATTATTTAAAAAAATGAATACTTTAAAATAATTTGACATATCCATGTGATACTTGGCAGAAAGTGTAGGCACTGTACACCCTCCTAAATTATGGTAAATAATCGTTTCTGGCTACTAACAGAGACGTACGACAGGGGAAAGTGATTGGTTGAGCCTTCCCAAATTCTACGCCACTGACGAAACTGTTATTTTAGCATAATTTTTAGATTTGCCAAAACTTTTTATGCAAATAATATACTCTTCATTCGTAACGATAAAGTCATTAGTTTTCGAGATATTTGAAGTTAAAAATGAAAAGGCACACTTATTTTGATTAATGTATTATGCTCGTTCGTATTTACCTTCAAATATCTCGGAAACTAATGGCTTTATCGTTACGAATGAAGAGTACGTTATTTACATAGAAAGTATTGGAGAATCAAAAAATTGCACTAAAATAGCAATTCCGCCAGTGGCGTAGAATTTGGGAAGGGTGAACCTTTCACGTTCCCCCGTCGTACGCCTCTGGTAGTAGCCAGAAACGTTTGTATAACATAATTTAGTAGATTGTACAATACCAGCACCACTTAACAAATTTCGTGTTGTTGTCCCATGCCTGTCAAGAAATATTCAAAATTAAATAAAATAAAAGTTTAACTTTGACACCCTATATTTCGGTTATTATTAACTTTTGTACTAAGGTAAGTTAACGTAAATAGACCTATTTTAACCTCAGGAATCTAAGGTTAAGCTATGGCCCATTCTTTACCAAACACCCTGTATATGATATATTATTGGACAATCGTCGAGTGACTGAAAGAGATTTAGTAAAAGCCCTAGGCGTCTGATTGGGCAGTGTACGCAATATTTTGACTGAAGTATGTAAAGTGTTTTAGAGGGCTGTGTTCACAATGGGAGCCGCAGTCGCTAAAAATGGAACAAAAACACATTCGGGTGCGACTCCGAAAAGCGTTCTCGAAAGGATAAATTGGATTTTGTCCGTCGATTCATCTGTGCGTGGATGAGACTTGGGTTTATCACCATAATTCTTAATTAAAACAAGAGGCTAAAGAGTGGTGTGAACTAGTGTCCAGAAATCGGTAAAAAAGGTGTTATGCTTCTTTTCATGAGCATTTTTCAGTGCGTCACAAATGATAGAAAAAAAGGTAAATCCGTGATAATATACATTTATGACATTTATTCTAACATGACATTTTAGTTAAATCTGACAGTTCACATTTTATTTGCAATTTGGCATAAAAACAAATCAATTGTGTTTATTGCATTTATAAAATGGTATTTTCTTTGATTTGTATAGTCTTATAAATTGTACAGATTATATTCGTAGATATATTATATAATTCGCAAATAATTATTTTTCGATTATAGCGCCATCTATTGACAACTAGAATAAATGTTATAAATGTCACCGACGAAATGTAATCACCGACATGCGTTTTTTCTGTCACATACAATTTAATGCGTTAGAAAAAAATCGAAAAACTGTGACGCGCTGAAAGATCCTCATGAGAAAAAGCATAGCATCAGTTTTTTGGAATGCGAAAGGAATTTTGTTTGGGGATTACTGGCAAACCGGTAAAATAATAAATTCTGAGTGTTATTGTAACCTTTTAGACCAGCTGAAGGAAAAAATCATGAAAAAAGATCCGGTTTACAGAAGAAAAATCCTTTTCCATCAGAACAATGCACCATGTTGAGCATTTGACAATGGCTGAAATCCATACATTAAAGTTTAAATTGTTAGAGCATCCATCGAATTTACCAGATTTGTCCCCTAGCGACTTCCATCTGTTTCAATACCTAAATAAATTTATGCGTGGAAAGCGTTTTTCATCAAATGATAAGGTCATAACAGCTGTGGAAGCGTATTTTGATAGATTCTCCCTTCCAGATAGATAGATAGATTTTACCTTCCAGATTTTCACTTCAGGGATGGAATTCATAATTTGGTATCTGGTTGGAACAAGTGTATTGATGTTTAAGGAGACTCTACTGAATAATAAAGTGTATTCCAAAGCATAAAATTGTGTTTTCTTATCGAACCTCAAAACTTATTGAACAGCCATATTCCAAATTATTTTTTAACAGATATATATTTTAAACATACATTTTTAATGATATAAAAACGCATCTAGAATCGTTATTCCAATTTATTAGCTTACCTATTAATATTGACGGTTTAATTTCGTTAACAATGGCGGCAAAATCTTTGATGGGAGCGTGATTTTTGGCGTAATACTTCTTGTGGCCATCCAAACCGCCTTCGGGCCTTTCCAACGCTAACAATCCGTCGATGTCAACCATCCAAATTTTGTCTCTGGCTTCTTGTTCACTTAATCCTTCATTTTCTAAAGCTTTAACCGTCAAATCGGCAATACCTGTGAAAATTATTTAGCAAATAAAGAATCGTAATGTACAAAAAATAATTATTAGATGAAGTATAAAAAATTGGCTTAAAATCTTTTTTCTTTTCCTTGGCGGATAATATTATTGCAATGAGATTTATTCAGTTTCTTGCACTACCGTGAAAGCAGGTTTAACTTATTTACTACTTCAAAAATTATCATTATGCCAATGGAACGTGAAGGAAAGTTAGTAGCTACAAAAGAATTGGAAGAAATATCAATGAAAATTGTGACTGTGCAAGTTCGGAAGAGCGACACCTGGTTTCATAGCTCGGCAACATTGTTAGCACTTCTAATTATTTTGGCCAATTATATTAGGCGTGGTTACTGGTTAATTGTCAAGGCCATAGTCCAAAAAAGAATAAGAACAAGAAGTAAGTTTGAGGTTATGTTATTAAAAAGTAAACATTGCATTACAAGCAAAATACCATTAATTAAATTCACTTTAATAATTGTAGCCCAATAAATGACCGTTTTGGTGTGTAATTTCCAGGAGCAACTCCGAATTGCATGAAAATTTGGATTGAGGTTCTACTTACCATCCACTTGAAAGTTGAATTTGTGCCGTTGGTTGCTTTTACTTTGGGGGGTGACATTTACCCCTTCTCGGGGGTTGAAAAACGCGTCTTTAAAATAAGTTCGGAAATGGATAAATTTACTTATTTTAAGCACCTTTTGTTCTATAAAGTTTTTTACGTAAGTCAATACTTTTCGAGTTATTCACGATTTAAAATGTTGTTTTTTCGACAAAAAAACTACGTTTTCAGACGGTTTTTCGCAAATAACTCAAAAAGTAAATATTTGATCGAAAAAATATCCTTAGGAAAAATGTAGCTTATAAAACACCAAAAAAAAATGGTTTATCAGTAAAGTCTACAAATTGAGTAGAAGCAAAGTTGTAGCTCATGAAAAATACGTTCTTATTCGTCTAATTCCAAATCGAATAATTCAACGCGAAATCACCGAAGAAAGAAGCGTTTTTCGGGAAAACCTTATTAAGATTTTTAAAGTATCGAAAAAAAGCTTATTACTTGTTTTTTACAAAAGTTTACAGCATCAAAAATAAACGAGTTACACTGAAAAAAAAAAAGTTGGCCCCTTTTTTTTTGGTAAAAAAAATCGTGAAAACCTCCCTCTATTTAACACCCTAAATGAAATTAATCGTTTGGCTTTACCATCTATTTTAACTGTATGTGTATTGTTTATATGATCTGTAAGTTTGATTGGTTTGAAGTGCTTATTTTTGAAAAATTTCATTTTTTCAAAATAACTTAAAAAGTATTAGTAATAAGAAAAATCTTAAAGAGTAAAAAAATGTAGGTTTTGCTATTATAAATATGCTAGTTTCATTTTGTTTCTCCGTAAGACAAAAATTGGTTAAGATATAGCTGTTCAAAATTGGCATACACTCGTGATTAGTGACCAATTCAAGCTTTCTCAATTATAACCCTTTCAAAAATAAACACGTTAAACCGGTGAGACCGACAGATCATATAAAAAATAGATAGGTAAGTAAATTGTTTGTAAAGCGGTAGCGATTAATTTCATTTGGGGAGCTAAACACGGCGAGATTTTCATGATTTTTTACAAAAAAAAAAGAGGGCCAACTTTATTTTGAGCCTTACTTGCTTATTTTTAATGCTAAAACTTTTGTTAACAATTAAAACAAAGCTTTTTATAAACACTTTAAAAAAGTTTAAACGGGTTTTTCCTGAAAAGTGCTTAATTTTTCGGTGATTTCACCTTGAAATATTCGATTTGGAATTGGACGAATAAGAACGTATTTTTCATGAGCTACAACTTTGTTTTTATTTGATTGATAGACTTTACACTGATACACCATTTTTTTGGGTTTTTTATAAGCTACACTTTTGCTAAGTATATTTTTTTCGATAAAATATTTACTTTTTGAGTTATTTGCGAAAAACCGTCTGAAACGTAGTTTTTTTGTCGAAAAATCAACATTTTCAAAGGTAAATAACTCGAAAAGTATTGACTTACGTAAAAAACTCTAGAGAACAAAAGTTGCTTAAAATCAGTAAATCTATCCATTTCCGGTCTTATCTTGGACGTATGTTTCTTCACCCCCGAGAACGGGTGACTGTCACCCTCCAAGTAAAAGCAACCAACGGCACAATTTCAACTTTGAAGTGGAGGGTAAGTAGAACCTAAATCCAAATTTTCATGCAATTTGGAGTTGCCCCTGAAAATTACACGGTATCGCCGAATTTCCCGTTCATTTACTGGGCTACTGCATATCATATCAATATTGAGGAGCAACATATAATTTTTACAATTTATAACACGTCATTTGCGAAATCCCATTTTCTTCAATGACAGTAGGTATGAAATATACGTCAATTTGACAATTTCAATTAACAATATGAATTATTTAAGAAT
Organism: Diabrotica virgifera virgifera; assembly: GCF_917563875.1. Classification (NCBI taxonomy): domain Eukaryota; kingdom Metazoa; phylum Arthropoda; class Insecta; order Coleoptera; family Chrysomelidae; genus Diabrotica; species Diabrotica virgifera. Next base: position 18,810,875 of record NC_065451.1, read on the forward strand.
ATAATGTTGTACTTGCACACAGCGAATAGGAGAGAATAATGATGAAAAACCATTTCAAGAATGGAGTTTGTAGCCTATGATTCGGACCAATATTATTCATCAGAAAGTGACGAAAACGTTGAAGAGGTGCATGACAATTATTACCAAAGTGAAACTGATTTATCTGAAAGTGAGCATATAACAGTGGAATGAACATATACGCTCTGAGCTTCGCTGGTGTCGCTCCTAGCGGATTACTAATGCAACTTTCACCGGTAATTTTTAAATTTATTATTTAATTGTTATCGCTTAATATATATTTACAACTCAAAAAAGTAATTAAATTGTAACCTATTTTTTAAAGATTTTGCTAATCATTTTAACGTTCTATTAATGAAATATTAATTTCTTACTTCGGATACTTTCACAATTATCGTGTAGATGGCGCTTAGATTAATTTATAATTACATATTACGAAATATTAAAACAAAATTGAATTCAGTATTTAAAACGTAAGTATATTTAAGGTAAAAATATACCCCACAGCACACAGCTTTGACGAACTAATATTATTCCCTATTAATATTTTTAATTTCAATGTTTTAAATTAATCACTTTGACATTTATGTCAAATTTCCAGTAAAAGCTTACAGACTTGTCACTACTGGCGCTCGCGAATTTTTAATTACCCCCTCTACCATAGCGTATACCCAATGAACAGAAATTTTATTTAACAATCAAGGTAAAAATAATTGTCTTGTTTGACAGAATGACTGCATTTAACATCTATTGATTATGTATCTTCAATTATTTGTATTTGAGGATGTAGTTAAAGGAATGGCAAGAGAAACCAACAAAAATGATCAAACGTTTTTACAAAATAATACGGTATTGATATAAAGACTATTTAGTGTTTGATTAGATATGCCCCAATAAAGGAACCGCTAAAATCGGCAATATTGCTTATGAGAATGAGATGTATTGCCACTATAGAATGACGAATGACTGAGTGAATCGGCGCGAATGAAGTGCGTTAGGTAGGCAGCGGAGAAGCAGTGTTGCCATTTATAGTGCGTATATCTAATTGAAAACTAAACACTCTGTATTAGATTAGTTATTTTCTTTTCATTCTGCTATTGGCATATCTAGTTGGTTTTAAATATTTATAATAAAATAGAACAAATAAAAATTACCTATAGCCGCTTCTCCAGCTCCCAGGAACAAGAATTTGTTGTCACTGAGTTTTTTGTTTGTAAGTCTTTTGGAAGCCAATAATCCAGATACTGCTACACTGGCAGTACCCTACAAGAATTCAAAATTAAGCGTTTTGTAAATTATACATTGTTTTGTATACTAAAACATTCGAATATTAAAACGTCAACCAATACTACAATAGACTGTATCATTTAAATGCATTCATTTTTTTTTCGAATCTTGAGAAAACTAATAAATATTTTTGAAAAATTTAAACGCAGAATGAAAGATTAGAATAGAAAAGTCCCTTAGAATAAACAAAAAGTTTCTTTTGAATGAGATATTTGAAATTAAAAATCACACTAAATTTTCTCTTTATTTTTCATCCCTGTAACTTATTAAAATAAACATTATAGAAGTTTTCAGGAAATTTCAGCCCTCGGTAATAACGTAATCTTACATTCTGCGTTTAAATTTTTCAAAAATACTTACTAGTTTTCTCAGGATTCGAAAAAAATTGATGCATTTAAAAAGTATTACAGCTGTACGTTTGCGCTTACGCCCTTAAGCAAATTTCTTAATTTGACATGTTTATTTATCAACTATTCGTCTTTCGTATTTGGACCTTATCTTGATTCAACTGTATAATATGTGGGAATGTATCTTTTTCTAGCTAGCTACTTTCAGGAGCAGGAAAGTTGTTGGTCACAGTGAGTCTAGTACTTAACGTACGCAGACGTGAACAGTGAATCTGCTGAATCATTTGTACAACGGACCTTGGGTAGCTCGAGTTGTCGATCATTGTCGTGTTCATTCAGGTTATGTTACATGTCATCATGCGTCTGTTGGCACGTTCTAGCGAAAAGTACAGAGTTGTGTTCTAGATTCTCGTCGCTAGAACCAACACAAACTTTAAGTAGAAGAAAAATATGTACAAATTTTCATTCTACACATAATTCATAAGTAGGGAGAAGAATATATACAATATCTCTCTCGAAAAACTATTGGCTATGTTATGGCCAAAAGGTCAGAAAAATTTGTATGTCCTACTAGTCCATTCTTTCACGGTTTTTGCTCTAAATTTTAAAGAACCGCTTGGATTGACATGAAATTTGGCATACGTATAGCTTACATGTCAAAGAAAAAAAGTGATATTGTGCCGATGTGTGCTTTTGCCCTGGGGGTGACTTTCACCCCCTTTTGGGGGTGAAAAAATATAAGTCTAAAATAAGTCCGGAAATGGATAAACTGACTAATTTTAAGTAACTTTTGTTCTATAGAGCTTTTTCGCCAAGTCAACACTTTTCGAGTTATTTGCGAGTGAATATGTTCATTTTTCAACAAAATAACTACATTTTTAGACGGTTTTTCGCAAATAACTCGAAAGTAAGTATTTTGTCGAAAAAAACGTTCTTAGCAAAAATAAAGCCTGTAAAAAAGTAAAAAAAATAGTGTACGCGTTAGGTCTCTGGACCTCGTAAAACCAGAGTTATAGCCAATGAAAAATAGATTCATATTCATCAAATTTCAAATTAAATACTTCGAAGTGAAATATCCAAAACATTAAGCACTTTTTGGGGAAAATCCATTATAACTTTTTTAAAGTCTTTTAAAAAAGCTTTATTTCTGTTTTTATAAAAAGTTTCTAGCATTAAATTTAATCAAGTTACGCTCAAAATAAAGTTGGTCGCTTTTGTTTTGGCAAAAAAAATCGGGAAGACCACCCCCTAATTAGCAACTTAAATGAAATTAATCGTTACCGCTCCACAAATTATTTTACTTATGTTGTGTTTATATGATCTGTAAGTTTCATCGATTCAAAGTGCTTATTTTGGAAAAAATTTGGTTTTAAAGTAAAATTTTTAAAAATTTTAATTTTGAAAAATATGCTTTTTTTCGAAATAACTTAAAAATTGTTAGTTACCAAAAATCTCGAAAAACAAAAAAAGTCAGCATTGCTTTTCTGAATATCACGTATTTTTTGTTTTTCTCTTAGACAAAAATTGATTGAGATTTGGTGTTTCTAAATTTGCATACATTCGTGATGAGTGACTCGTTCAACCCGTTTTAACTACAGCCCTTTTAAAAATAAGGCCTTTGAACCGACGAAACTTACAGATCATATAAACAATACATACACGCGTCAAGAAACTTGTGAAGTCGTAACGATTAAGTTCATTTGAGATACTAATTAGGGGGTGATTTTCCCGATTTTTTTACCAAAAAAAGGGACTAACTTTATTTTGAGCGTAACTTGTTTACTTTTGATGCTAGAAATTTTTTTTATATAACAAAAATGAAGCTTTTTTTAAACACTTTAAATAAGTTGTAATGAGTTTTCCCCGAAATGTGCATCATTTATGGTTATTTCAGGTTAAAGTATTCCATTTGGAATTTGACGAATATGAACCTATTTTTAATTAGCTATAACTCTGCTTCTACTAGGTATAGAAACGTGATATATACACCATTTTTTTTTTTTAATTTTGTACAGGCTATATTTTTGCTGTTGTTTGTATAATGTTTTTTCGACAAAATACGTACTATTTGAGTTATTTGCAAAAAACCGTCTAAAAGTGTAGTTATTTTGTTGAAAAAATGAACATATTCACTGGCAAATAACTCGAAAAGTATTGACTTAGTGAAAAAACTCTATGGAACAAAAGTTACTTAAAATTAGTCAGTTTATCAATTTCCGGACTCACTTTGGACGAATACTTTCTCACCCCCAAAAGGGGGTGAAAAGCACCCCCGGGGCAAAAGCACATATCGGCACAATATCACTTTTTTTCTTTGACTTGTTAGCTATGTGTATGCCAAATTTCATGTCAATCCAAGCGGTTCTTTAAAATTTAGAGGTTTTACAATATTTTACCGTTAAAGAACGGACTATACCTATTATTTAAAATCACTTAAAATAAGACAGATCACATCTTCTTCTGACATCTCTGCAGATTGGGTAGGTGTCTGTGGTATTGAATTCTGACTTCCTCGAAAGCCACGGAGACGTACTTTCTTCCTTCCTAGTGACAACAATGAGGGGAATCTCTTGCGTTATTGGATAGATGTGATGGGTATGATCTGCACCTCAATCCTAACCACAGCATCGGCCTCTCGCTACTGATTGATCACAACCCCCTTACACAGAGTTGTAAGTAGCAGGAAAACAAAATTTCAAGATCTACTGCGACAAGAGCGATTTTGTGTGCCCAGTACTTGTGGTAACATCAGAGATGAGTCGTTCGCGCCTGTTTCAACATTTGGCTAATCGAGTGCTCCTATTTCTCCGAACAATTCTAAATACTGACGAAATACGCAGACTTAACTAGAAATTAGGTAGTACCAGTTGTTTTCTTCTTCATCCGTCCGGATTATTGTAACATAACAAGCCGGCTCCAGTTGTTTGCTTCTTCCATTAGATCCGGATTATTATAACAAAAGTTTGCTTCCTGGTGTACCAAAAATATATACAATAATTAGCCTTATCTCGGATAATGGCGCCATGGTTCTCCAAACCTGTTCCGGCCACCTAGGTACTCAGCTGATCCGGTCAAATATGGCTTTGGCATCCCATATTAGCCAGTAAACTGCAACAGTCCGATACTTGCTGGATATGTGTACTTGCTCTACACGGTCAGTAAATTATCCAGGTCTGAACTCATCAAGAGGATATTGTGACACAATTATGTCACCCGACTGTTTTCAGCTCCTGGCCTATTTATTATAATTTAACAGCTTTTACCCTTTTTGTTTGCTGAATTTGATTTGTGTTTGTGAATGCATTTAAAAGGGGGACCTTTTTAACAGGTATACACCTCGATATTTCTTTTTCATTCTAGAAGTTTTATTGATTTCCACGAGGAAAATAAACTTCCTGTAGCTAGCTGTATACCATAAATCACAAAAATACTAGGATTTTTGTAAAAGGTATATTTTAAAATACCCTAAATTTAGGGTATTTTAAAATAAAATAAAATATACCTTTTATAAAAAACCTAGTATTTTTTTTATTAATTTATTATGTAAATATTGTTCTAAATTTTTCTGTACTACACACATGTCCAAAAGTTTGGAATACGTACAAATAATGTATCTACGCCTATGGTGGTTTCAAAACTGTTGTTGATATTCATTTTAGAGCGTTTTTACATGAAAATGATAAAAACTTTGAATTGTTTTCTTAGCATTTTGCCCATTTTGGTCACATTCAACTGATTAGCGTATTTACACATTATTTCAGTCTGTGTTTGAATTTGAATTGAGCCGTTTAAAAATGCCTAGAAACGTGATATCTCACTTTGACAGATCTAGAGTAATTGCTTTGTTACAGCAGGGCTTTAGCCAAAGTGATACGCGAATATTGTTGATGTTACTCAGAGTGCTGTATCTAAAATTTAAAAAAAAATTCCAAGAGACAAATGACGTCAAGGATCGTCCCAGAAGTGGTAGAAGTCGATGTACAACAGCAGCACAAGATCGGCAGATAACATTCATAGCTCGAAAAAATCGTCTGGAATCCACAAGTGGTGTATATCCAGAGAAACTTCTAGGCTGCAAGGACTGAATATTTCACGGCAAGCTATAACACGCCGACTAAATGCGGTAAATATGTATCGTAGAAGGCCCTTACATGTTCCTAAACTAACCTACCAACACAAAATAGTAAGGTTGCAATGGGCTACAGAAATGGTGCAACATGGTCCTAACTGGAATAACGTGATGTTCTCTGAGTCAAAAATTGGCTTGGTATCTGATTCGCGAAGAACACTGGTTTGGAGGGCCCCAGGACGACAAGCCAGACTAGAAACAGCCCAACAGCGTGTTCCGTTTGAAGGTGGCAGTATTATGGTTTGGTACCACATGGTTTGGTATTATGAGTGGTACACGGACGCCATTTCTGGTTCTGGAGAGAAGTGTCACTGGTGCTGTATACATCGAGGAAGTTTTAAATCCTGTCATACGTCAATTCCGAGGGGCAGTAGGTGATGAATTTGTGTTTATGCATGACAAAGCACCTCCTCATCGAAGAGCAGCAGTACAAAATTTTCTGGAAGAAGAAGGAATATCTACATTACAGTGGCCCTCGAATTCCTCCGATATGAACGTTATTAAACATGCTTGGGACATTTTCAAGACACGCATCAAAAAGCGAAACAATCCCCCTATTACACTTCGCGAACTAAAAGATGCTGCTCGTGAAGAATGGGAGAGAATTCAGCAAGCCCAGCTCGACCAGTTAATCGGGCAGCATGCCAAATCGCCTACAGGCATTCATACAGGCCAATGGAGGAAATACTAATTATTAGTTTTATTAAAAATTATTTTTTCCTTTACTAATTTATTTTTTAATGTAACTTGTACTTTCAAAGTTGTTCACTCCAAGAGAATAAATAATTTTTTTGCATATCGTTTATCTGGTTTTGAGATTTATTTAGTATTGTTAAGAATTGAAACAAAATGATGTTTAACTATTCAGAAAAGTTTATATATAAAAATCAATAAGAAGACGAAATATTCCAATATTCCAAACTTTTGGACATATGTGTATTCTTTTACTTGTATTATGTAAACATACAATTTCTTTCCGGAATATTCTCGAAAGATTATGTTTCTATAAAAAGGAAACAAAATTGTATATTTAGTCAGTTGTGAATTTGAAACCGTCGGTGTACTTTGATATGTAACGGGTGCGGTATAAATTTTGAATTTGTAATTAGAGACATTAGTAGATTTGGTGTAATAAATAAATTAGATATCATAGTTTGTAAAATAAAGGATATAAATTCAGTGTTTTTCATTTGTTTAGAAGTAAGTTATTAAAAATAAATAAACTCAACTAAAATTAAACATTAGTGCCTAAAAGATCATAGAAAAGTCAAGTCAGTTTTGTAACAATATTTACGACAGCTTCACTGCTTCACAATTTTTTCTAAAATAGAAACAGAGATTTTTGAAACAATATGAGTTTTTCAAGTGATATGGAAAGATCAATTTCTTGGTACTATTCGGCTAATAAAAGTAAGGTGCCTTGGATGCACTTGAATTCGGATTTTACTTAACTAAATAAGTAGCTAAAAAGAATTACTCAAAAAAATACTTAACAAATTACCTGAATATCGTCATTGAAAGTACAATACTGTTCTCGGTATTTGTAAAGGAATCTGAAGGCATTGTGGTTACCAAAATCTTCAAATTGAATTAAAGTGTTCTGACCATAACGTGTCACGATTGCTTCCATGAATTCGTCCAAAAAGTCGTCGTACAGTTTACCGGTTGATCTCTTCTGGCGAAGTCCAACATACAGAGGATCTTCAAGGAGAGCCTGAAAATCAGTATCATTCAAACAAAACGTATGGAGTAAAAAAATAAATATGCTTAAATAAAATTCTTGAACAAAATTATGGTACTTATTTGAATATTTGTTTTCTTTAGTAGGAATAAATAATCTATATAAGATAAGAGCAGAGTCTACTGTATTGTGGAGTATTCTTCTTTCTTAAGAGAGTTAAGAATTTTATTTCATTTCAGCCCTAGTGATTTTACAGACTCTTTTATTATAACAGTTTGTCTTGAAATCACTGAGTTTAAAAACTACTTTGCTATGTAAGTGAGTATGTACGTTTAATGCGTAGAGAGGAGTGCGATATGATTTTATTATGTGCACTGAGAAGCACGATATGATTGTATCTTTGCGGACAAGTAAACGAGATTTTTAAGCTAAGAGAGATTTTGCGATCTTTTTATGACTTTCTAGTTTTGTAGATCCAAAAAGCAATGAAATGTGTTACGACCGACTATTAAAAACCCCTTTTGTGAGGTTTTGTGACCTTTGGTGAGAATAGAACAATAAAAAATGCAGGTGTATAAAAAAAATTGTTTTTGCTTGTCTTTTAGAGTCTCTGACTTAGTTTTAGTGGCGCTGCAGATATTATGTAAATAATATTACTTGGAATATATGACATTTAACGAAACTGTAGTTTTCTTAAAGAAATATGTTACAGCCGGAACATACTGTATTTAGAAATTTAAGATCCTGTAAGTTCTTCACAAAGTGAGTAAGTCTACCTACTGAAAAAAGTTTCATTTACCTGATTATTGGTGCCGACGTCTAATACTACTGGTAAGCATTCATGAGGTTTAATTCCAGCTAAAGCTGTATATAAGGCCAGCTTTCCTACAGGAATACCCATGCCGCAAGCACCAAGATCTCCAAGACCTAAGATTCTTTCACCGTCTGTGACGACTACAGCTTTAACATCTGGTTCGGGCCTGAAATATAACACCCATTTATTGATTCGTTTTAAATTTAAGTTTAAGATAAATCAGCGATCATATAACTGCAATATAAGTTATGATATAATGATAGGAGAGCCCAAGCGAAGATTTTTGCAGTTACTCGAGCGCCTCGGATTATCACATGGGGAGAAACCTTGTACCCTGTAAATGTACCTCTACCATATATTGGCTCTTAACACAGGAGAGTTCGTTAAGGAGAGCCCGAAAAAAAATATATCCTTAAAAAAACTCGAAATCGTCAGATTAAGATATGGTAAGTTAAGTAAAAACAGTGTATATTTGAAAAATCTGACGCTTTGAGCAAATTGGTGAGTCACAAAATTTCACAAGAAAAAAGCGAATATTTCGCGAAATGAACGGCAGATCGAAAAACTAAAAAATACGTGCTCAATATTTTTCAAAAATCTATCGAATGATACCAAACACGATCCCCCACGGAAAGGGGTGGGACGCAAAATTTAAAATTGTAAATATGAATCCCGCGATATTTCGCGAAATGAACATCAGATCGAAAAACTAAAAAATACACGCATTCAATATTTTTGAAAAATCTATCGAATGGCACCAAACACGACCCCCACGGAGGTGGGGTGGGGGGTTACTTTAAAATCTTAAATAGGAGCCCCCATTTTTATTACAGATTTGGATTCCTTACATAAAAATAAGTAACTTTTATTCGAGACATTTCTTCAAATTTGGATAGATGGCGCTATAATCGGAAAGACGATTATTGGAAATGAAAAATTAAATTAAAAAATGGAAAGTCCCCACTAAAATGGAAAACTTAACTAATTTTGGTTTTAGGACCTAATTTTCACAACCCAAAAGGTCCCCATAACGCTCGAGTGACTGCACATTCAACATACTTTCCTCCCCTACTATAATTACAGCGAAACTTATCCAAAGTGGTCTATTTGATCCAACATTGGGTGACTGGTGACTGCTGTCAGATCCTAAGAGATTTTTTATGAGCCCGTATATAAACCTTGTAAAGAAATAGAAGACCTCCAAAAGACCCGATAGTTTCAACCTCCACACGAATTTTAAATATACCTCCGGAATTAGAACTGAAAATGCTCACGCAAGAAACATTTGTGATTATGAACAACAGTGCATCGAATGGGAGAGATACATCATTTTTGAAGATGCTTCACGAGAAAATGCTACACATACACATACTATATTGTATGTGTATGCTACACATACACATACTATACTGTATGTGTATGTGTATGCTACACATACACATACAACCAGTACGAGAGAGGTTCCAGTAGGTATTCGCGGTGTGCAAGTACTTGGAAGCCATACGAGAAACGATCGTGCGCGAATAGCGGAGAAATATTGCAACTTTCTTAAATAATTCATATTGTCAATTGAAATTGTCAAATTGACGTACATTTCATACTTACTGTCGTTGAAGAAGAAAAATTATATATTACTCCACAATATTGATATGACATGCACGCAATTATTATACAGTGCTAGTCAAAAGTCCGTACCCCCCCCCTCGTATCTTTTGAACGGTTATACTTATAATAGTGAAATTTGGAGGGAGGAAATAAACGGATTTAGGCGTCTTAACTAGTTATGACCGGTGACGTAATAATGACAGATGACGTTGCAGCGCCACCATGACAGATAATTTTAAATGGGACCTTATGGCAAGTGATACCTCGTTTGAAAGGTATTGAAAATACCTATTCAGTCATACTAATTTTGTTTGAGTTTAAGCTAAGTTTGATGAATAAATGAAATAATAGAAAATTGTAGTTTCGCATTTAATTAATAAAAATTCAAACCTCCGCCTATGATTACTTGTCAAAAGGGTTGACGGTGACGTAAAAACTATTAGAGAACTGAAAAACGTGAACTTTTTTGACAAAAAAAAACATAGGCGGACATTTGAATTTTTATTAATTAAATGCGAAACTACAATTTTATATTTATTTCATTTATTCACCAAAATCAAAATCAATTTATATCCAAAAAAATTAGTATGGCTGAATAGGTATTTTCAATACCTTTCAAACGAGGTATCACTTGCCAGAAGGTCTCATTTAAAATTATCTGTCATGGTGGCGCTGCAACGTCATCTGTCACTATTACGTCACCTGTCATGACTAGTTAAGACGCCTACATCCGTTTATTTCCTCCCTCCAAATTTCACTATTATAAGTATAACCGTTCAAAAGATACGAGGGGGGGTACGGACTTTTGACTAGCACTGTATAAAGGTAAATTTAATTAACTGTATTTTGCTTGCAGTACTGCATTTTAATAACTATTTTTATTTACAACATACAATTGTTTACGTTTTAATAACATAACTGAATATTATTTTTCTTCTTATTATTTTTTTGGACTATGGCCTTGACAATTATCCAGTAACCAGGACTAATATAATTGGCCAATATAATTAAAAGTGCGAATAAAGTTGCAGAGCGTAGAAACCAGGTGTCGCTTTGCCGAACTTGCACGGTCCCAATACTGAAATCAGAAGTTAGAAAGGCAATATAGCGAACCAAAAATAATATAATAAAGCACCTGGATCAGATCCAATCCTTGCTGAGTTATTTAAACTTTTGGACGAGGAAAACATTACCTACTTAACCACTTTCTTTAACAAAATTTCCAACTAAGGAAAAATACCAGATGAAAGGTTGTAGTCACTGTTAATAATGTTACCAAAGAAAAACAGACCCATAAAATGCAGCAACTTTAAACTAATCATTTTGATGAGCGACACACTTAGATACTTTTACGAATTATACAAAAACCGCGTTCTCTTACAAAACAGTTGTAAGTTCCGATAGAACGTTTATATTTATTTCATCGGCTTTTGTCTAAACCATTCTTGCCAGCTGGTTAAATATAAATTGTTACTCTGATGATGAGATAATAATCGGGATCGAAATATCACGTAAGGCTTTTATGACCTGGAAACCAGTTTATGTAACAGAAACCTGTCGATGCATATTTGCAAGAAAGTCTTGAAATGTTGTGTATGCTGTATCTTATTGTATGGTTGAGAAACATGGACGTTAAAAACCACAATGCTAAACAAATTAGAAGCAATCGAATTGTGGTGCTATCGACGGAGCTTAAAAATATCGTGGGTCTCGCATACTTGCGATGAAGTTGTTTTTAAAATGATAAATTCAGAACGTCTGCTAAAAAACATTACATACCGTAAAATGGGGTGACTTTGACCGATTTTGTACTTTAATCCTATAAAAATCATATTTTAAATTTTGCTACATTTTTCTATATGCAAATATGTTATGGGTTTAGGCGTCTACTTTCGGTAGCTTAGATTATAATTACAAGAAAATAATCATGACTTAGAAAAAAAAAATAAAAAATGCCTTTGGTCAAGTTCACCCCATCTGGGGGGAAGTTGACCGTATATGCATTTTGCCTGTAAAATTATTTTTCTTGTAAGTGGGGTTAATTTGACCGTTTTTTAAACCATTTTTTCTTAATTCGTTATATCGGTGGATTTAACAACACTTGGAATATTAATTCTTTTTTTTTTTTTAATTAAAAATGAATTCTTAGATATTTATAAATTTGAATCGTTAAAAATAATTTTAAAAATTATACAGGGTGGCTGAAGTATATCACAATAGATATTTTTCTATGTTTTCAGTCAAATTCACCCCAGCGGTCAAAGTAACCCCATTTTACGGTAATCTAAAATCCACCAAAAAAAGCAGTGACTTTACTGTGGGTTAAAGGACATAGTGGAGCAGTTAACATTAGTAGTGGAGTTTTACTGTATAACATGTGGGATAAATATTGTGTGTAAATACCTACTTACCAATTCTTAACAACATCGTACACGTGACCAATGTCATTAATCGTAATGAACAACCCTCTGGGTCTTCTGTAAATCAACCCGAACTTCTGGCACGCCAACCCGACAGTAGGAGTATAAACGATGGGCATCAATGTTTCAATATTTTCAGATAACAGCCTAAAAAACAGTTTTTCGTTCCTATCCTGCAATTCCGTGAGGTAGATGTATTTGTTTAGATCTTCTTGGTATCTTTCGACTGATATCCTACATAGTTCTAGTTGCTGTTCTTGGGTCTTAAAACGGGCTGGCTGTAGACCGTGTATACCTAGTGCTTGACGTTCTTCTAATGTAAATCCTAACCCCTAAAAAATTCGAGATTCTGTAGCAAGATCTAAAGTGACATGTAAACCGTGCAAAAATACAAAAATCAATGCTATAACTAAAGCTCTCAAGCTATTGATCCTCAGAATATGACTAATTAAATGAGCTGGTTCCTAAAAAAACTGATACGACTCTTAGTAAGATTTGATCATTTTGAGCAGTGTATTTGATTGGTCTGACATTATATTTATTATGACAGACAAATAATAAAATAAACAAACAAACAACAAACAACTGATTACATAGTTATGTTAATTCATAAAATAATAATTGTAATAATTATGAAGATCTAAATTTTGATATTATTTTGAATTCCTGCATTTTATGAAGAGTATATAAATGATAGTTTTTACATAAAATAAGGTAGTTGTTATTATTTTTATTATTTTTAAGGAATAAAATAAACTACTTAACTCAACAATATATTAAAACAAAAACTGTAAAAAAATTAAAAGGGCACTATCACAGGCAGCAAGACATTTTAACATAAGCAGAACCACAGTTTTTCTATTAATAAAAAAATGCGAGTGAACAAGAAACTCTCGAAAGAAAGCGAGGACGTGGAAGACCAAAACTATACTAAATTTAGGTGTGTAAAAATAAAATTATTATTTTGTAATATGTATCTCCATCAGCATTGACAATGAGAACATTGATAGAGAAGGCAAATGAATACCAACTACCCGTATTTCTTGCCTTCGTAGACTATGAAAAGGCGTTTGATAGTATCGAGATGTGGGCCATAGAACAAGCTATTAATAATTGTAGAATAGATTCGAGATATAGACAACTAATACATAATATATATGAAAATGCAACTATGATAGTACAACTAGACGAAAATACAAATCCCATCCCTATTAAGAGAGGCGTGAGACAAGGAGACGTAATATCGCCGAAGCTTTTCAACCTAGCACTAGAAGACGTCTTCAAAACGACAAATTGGTCAACCTATGGCATTAACGTTAATGGCAAGAAGCTAAATCACCTCAGATTCGCTGACGACATTGTGATTATAGCGAGCTCATTCGAGGAACTGCAAATTATGATAGAGGAACTCGCAGGCAGCTCCCAATACGTCGGTCTAAAAATGAACATGAAGAAAACAAAAATAATGACAAACACAGATGACCCCAGACGCATAACTATAAATGGCAGTGAGATAGAAAAAGTCCAGAAATATATCTACCTAGGCCAAATCCTGAAACTTGACAAAGAAAACCAAAGTGCGGAAATTAATAGGAGAGCAAGACTAGCATGGGCAGGATTTGGAAAACTTGGTTGGATACTTAAGAACCGCAAAATACCTCAATATTTGAGGACCACAGTGTTCAACCAGTGCATCCTTCCTATCATGACATATGGGTGTCAAACCTGGACCCTAACCAAGGCAAATATGAATAAACTAGCTACAACAGAAAGAGCTATGGAAAGAGCAATGTTAGGTATACGACTGTCAGATAAAAAGAGGAGTGACTGGGTAAGATCAAAAACAAAAGTCGAGGACATAACAACAAAAGTTGCCAAACTTAAATGGAGCTTTGCAGGCCACACTGTTAGACAAAAAGACCAACGTTGGAATGCCACGATACAACATTGGAGACCTTACCAAAGTAAACGACCGAGAGGAAGACCACAGATGAGATGGGTTGATGATATTAAAAGAGTAGCCGGAACGAATTGGAAATATGTTGCTCAGGATAGAGACCGATGGAAGGAGTTGGGAGAGGCCTATTTCCAAACGTGGACGATAGAAGGCTAAGAAGAAGAAGAAGAAGATCAGCATTGATAACAGCTTGTAGTCTTCGGTCCATCTGCGTGAAAGGAACTATGAAATTGTCTTCTTCAGCGAGCTCTTCCCAAACCTGTTGTATACCGTGCCACAGCTCTTCAGCATTTTGAGGTAAATAAATTACGCCGATACAACCGTTTTATAATAACCCCTCCACACATTATCGATTGGGTTTAAATCTGGACTGTAGCTGGGCCATGGTAAGGTTTCGATGTTGTTATTCTGGCTTATTATATTTGCAGTGTGAACAGGACAATTATCTTGTTGGAGGATAAAATTATTTTCTGGATACAACTGTTCTGCACTGGGAAACATGATGTTTTCTAGAATATTCAGATAAGTCTGCCCAACAAACCTGAAATCAATACGCCATACCATTCCCATTCCTCTAGATGAAATCCATCCCCATACATTGGCGCTAAAATGGCCAGCTGCTCGATATCTATCAACTTATAGAGGATTAAATCTATTTTTGCCAAATTTTGCCCTTTCTAGAAGATTGAAAAATTTTCTCATCTGTAAAAATATTAACCTGTCCCAAAAAATCTTGATTTTGTAGCTGATGGCTTAAAGCAAATATAAGTATTGATTGCTTCTGTTGTGGTGTAAGAGCTTGTTTTTCTGCTGCAGTTCGGTACCTAAGACGCGATGCTTTAATTCTGCGCCAAGTTGTTGTCTTTCTTCCCGGAAAATGTGACATAATTCTTGCAGTTTTCGCATCTTCAAAAGGATTCTCTTCTAATCTCTCCAAAAGCATATGATCAAAAGCATATGACCGCATGGGCGGTAGATAATATTTTTGGTCTTCCAGAACCTTGCTTTCTTTCGAGAGTTTCTTGTTCTCTTCATCTTTTATTAATAATAAAAAGATCTGCTTACGTTAAAATGGTTTGCTACGGCAGATAGTGACCAACCATCTTTTAATTTCGTTACAATTCTTGCTTTTAGTTCTTTCCTAGCATGTGGGGCCATTTTTTGAGGTTGAACGAATAAGTTATCTTGCAAACTTTAAGATTTGGCAGTGACAGTATGTAAATAATAAGTATTTTTCCTTCAAAATACACGCTTAATTTTCTACAAAATACGCTTTAAGAGTCGTATCAGTTTTTTTTAGGAACCAGCTGTACACAGTGTGCTTCGCTATGGTGCTGAATCATGGACATTAAATCGAAATGCAATAAATCGAGTTACCGCGTTTGAAATCTGAACATTTAGAAGAGTGTTAAGGATTTCATGGGTAGATAGAGTCACAAATGTAGAAGTGTTAAGAAGAATAGGCAGAGAGAGGGAAATTGAAAATACAATCAAAGAAAGGAAATTGCAATATCTCGGACATGTGATGAGAGGCGAACGATATAACATCTTGAGACTCATAATTCAAGGGAAAATAGACGGTAGGAAGAGCGTGGGAAGGAGCCGCGTTTGCTGGTTGAAGAACCTGCGAGAATGGTTTGGTTGCAGCTGAAGGCAACTGTTCAGAGCAGCTGCCTCGAAGATCAAAATAGCCATGATGATTGCCAATCTTCGTCGCACATATGGCACTTAAAGAAGAAGAACTAAAGCTCGGACAAAGGTCAAAGAGAATAACAATTATTAAAAAATAATAATTAAATGAAATGAAAGACAGTTAATATTTAATTCTGTTGCAGAGACCACCTCCATCTATTTACGGACGTTTTTTCCTCTTGGAGTCGTCAGAATGGCATGTGGTGTGCTCAGAATCAAAACGTAACTCAACTGTTTAGTAAGAAAATTAACACGAAATAATTTGCTAATGGACGCAATCTCTCTCTTCAATCCTGACCCCCTAGAGGGGGTGTAGTGGTCGACGTGATGTCGTGTATTGTCCGTCTCAAAAGATCTCTGTCTCTGGTCATTTCTTTTAACTCATGCATAGGTCTTTTGCATATTCCTGTAATTTGATCGATCCATCTTGTTGGGGATCTTCCTCGTGATCTTCGGCCTTCCACCTTTCCTTGTATAATGAGTCTTTCCATGTGTTCTGTGTTTGCTCTCATAACTTGTTCAAAGTATTTTAATTGTTGGAGATGGACTTTACTGGAGAGTCGTTGGCTAACTTTTAGCTCTCTTAAAATTGAATTATTTGTCCTCTGGTCGGTCCAAGGAATTCGTAGCATTCGTCTCCAACAGAACATTTCAGTGGCGTCTATCTTTCTTCTTTCAGAATTTCTCAGGGTCCAAGATTCACATCCGTAGGTCAGTATTGGGAATATTAAGCAGTTGATCAACCTCATCTTTAACGCTCTTGAAATTTGACAGTCCTTCCATATTGTGGTCATTTTTGCTGTGGCGACTTTTGCTAGATCACATCTACGTTTTATTTCTTCCTGTAGTGACCCTGTGTTTGTGATTAATGATCCCAGATATAAGTATGAGCTCACAACCTCGAACCGATCAATTGTGGTTATGTGTGGATGATTGTTATGTAATCTATCCACTATCATGATCTTTGTATTTGTTATGTTTAATTGCAGACCACATTTTTGACTTTCGTTTTCAACCAGTCGTATAAGATCAATCAGCTCTGCTTGACTATTTGCAAGAAGGGCTGTGTCATCTGCGAAACGTATGTTGTTTATTTTATGACCATTTATTGAGATGCCTTTTTCCCATCCTTCAAGTGCTCTTCTCATAATATGCTCCCCATATATATTGAATAATTGTGGAGATAGTATACATCCTTGTCTGACACCCCGTTCTGGATGAAATTCGTTTGAAAGTGTCAAGCACTTTAACTGATCCAGTAGTGTGTTCGTATAGTTCAGTTATAAGCGAAATAAGGTGTTGTGGTACGCCTACTTCTTTTAGTATTCGCCATAAGTGTCTCCACTTGACCCTGTCGAACTCCTTACGATAATCTATAAAGCATATGTACAGTGGAATATTGAATTCCCTAGATTTTTCGATTATCTGTCATATATTCAACAGGTGCTCTCTAGTACCTCTACCTTTGGTAAATCCAGTTTGCTCTTGTGGAATTTCTCTTTGAAGGAATGTTTTTAGTCTCTCATTGATTATATGTTGCATTATTTTACTGGCATGTGATATGAGAGAAATAGTTCTATAATTGTCGCATTTATGGAAGCTGCCTTTTTTATGAATTGTCGTTATTGTAGATTTTGCCCAGTCTTTTAGTAATTTTACGCCATTTTCTTCTGTGTCTTTGAGCATTTCTGCTGTTATCATATCTGGACCTGGTGCTTTATTATATTTGAGCTCACTGATCGCCAGTCTTACTTCATTTTCAAGTATAACAGGTTCTTCTTTCACCTCGTCAGGGATTTGGTTAACAGGTTCTTGGCCGTAATGGACGCAATAGTGACATCTATTTAAAACAACGAGAAGTCTACAGAACCGAAGATGTGAAGACTTCTTACGTTGGAAACATAATTCTGGTGACAACCTGAAGCCGAGCCTTCTACAATTTACAAGGCATCAGGACGATAAATGAATAGACATGTAGGAATCTACAATACGCATTCCACACCCGTCAATTTATTTAGGAAAAATCCAACGAATTTTGATTCCTAGTAGGTACATACTCAAAATGTAAGTAGAAGCAAGGTAAGGAACGACAGTTAAGACTTAATTCTGTTTTCTCTTGAGATTTTCGGTCCTTTAGACTTCTCGTTGTTTTAATAGTTATTTATGATTAGTGTGACCAACTAGTCCGAAAAATCCGGGACATGGCCCAAATTACGAAGTCGTGTCCCGACGTCCCGGACAAGGCTTCCAGGCCATCCGAATTTTCAACATTTTGGTAAAATTTTATTTTGAAATTTTGAATACAGTATTCTTCTAAGAATTCACATCAACTTGAATTGGTGGGACGAAAAAAGTCAACAATTTCTAGAGTGTACTACTAATACCACATCCAAAACGCATGCATTTTATATCGTGGTATTATAGTTCTGCGAAAACTAAAACAATTTGGTTTTTTTCGTTTCTGTATTTTAATTATCGTCTTCTGAAAAAAATGGCCCGATTTTCATTGAAAAGTCTCAGATTTCAGATATTTTTTTCAGCCTTGTCCCGGATTCGACTCAATTGGAGTTGGTCACATTATTTATGATATAAGTGTTAAAAGTACACGTTTAAGGCACGCATGTGAAAGTTTACAGAATGAGCGATAGCGAGTTCTGCAATTCACATGAGTGCCTTAAAAATGTACTTTTTAACACGCATATCATACAACATTTTTTCTACAAACGTAATTACAGGACAATATCTACAGACAGTAAAAGTAAAGTATCTTTACTTTTACTTGAACTTGACTGACATTCCATTTTTATATTTTTTTGACATTACATCAAAAGTGCCTATACGCTGTGAGCTCATACGTAGAGGGGATATTTATAAATTCGCGAGCGCCAGTAGTGACAAGTCTGTAAACGTTTACCGGAAATTTGACATAAATGTCAAAGTGATTAATTTAAAATTAAAACATTAATTATAAAAAATATTAGTTGGTCAAAGCTGTGGTATATATTTTTACCTTAAATATACTTACGTTTTAAATACTGAATTTACGTTTTTTTAATGTTCCGTAATATGTAATTATAAATTAATCTATTAATCTTAGCGCCATCTACACGATAATTGTGGAAGTATCCGAAGTAAGAAATTAATATTTCATCAATAGAACGTCAAAATGATTAGCAAAATCTTAAAAAAATCTATTACAATTTAATTACTTTTTAGCGTTGTAAATATTAAGCGATAACAATTAAATAATAAATTTAAAAATTACCGGTGAAGGTTGAACTAGTAATCCGCTAGGAGCGACACCACCGAAGCTCAGAGCGTATACGGTCAATACGAATTGCAGTGCCATAAAAATTTTAAAGCACTAGTGCCTTAAAGTAGCATTTTTAACACTCGTATGAAGTGCTAAAAATTGCATTTTTAACACGGTTGTAGAAAAAAAATAATAATACAAGTTGGTACCTTATTCAAACGTGGATCCCTTAGATGTTCAATTCCCATGACTTGACCAGGAGAAATAACGTCTCCTGTGAGATGCCTCTTGTGTTGGTCTTCTGCATTTATAGTTCTTGGTATTTGGTTGAGAATTGTCTTGTGACCAGCATTTGCTGTCACTGATCTGAAAACAAATAATTTTATTTTAAACTGTGTTTTAAATTTTTTTAATAACTTTAAAAAACATAAATTATATTCAGTACAATTTAAAGAATATTAAAAAAAATTGGCAAAATATTGAAAAATAAGTCAACGGTGGCAAATTTTTACAGACACATAAAAAAATGAATTTTGCGGTGGACATCAGAACTTTTCATTGGATCCCGTGAAACAAAAAAATCAAAAATTTCATTAGCTTATGAGTTTTTTGAGGTAACACTGTCGAGTTTTTTTTAGTTTAATCGATTTTTGAGTTTTTGGTATCATTCTAAAGTCAAAATAACGATTGTTTTTGTAAAAAAAAGAATGTGTGTGTACTTTGTACGCACGTAAGAAGTTATACTTCTATTATATGATTTCATCGAAATAAATATATTTTCAACAGGTTATTTGTATTTTATTTAAATATTAAACTAATTTTTACTTACTACTTTCAAAAAATGTTTATTAAAACAATACCAAAAATAAAAAAAAATAGAAAACACACAGATTTGAACCGGGGACCTCTCGATCTCCGGTCACACGCTCTACCACTGAGCTATATTCCCTTTGCTTTGACAGGTTACAAGATTTCTCATACATACTGACAAATTTAATAGACCAAGTGAAGTACATATACAAAAATACTTTAAATATACTTACTATTATTATAAAATATCTTATTCCCGAGGAAGACAAATCCAAAGATACAAAAATTATAATAAATATATTTACTAAAAACACTAATAATATATTCTTTTCACGCACACCTTATTTGCGCTACATAAAGATGTAGTGACTAATACCATACTGTCGGTGTGCGCATGCGCCATTGAATGTAAAAATTCACCCTCGTGCCTAAAGAAGTATAACTTCAAAAATGGTAAAAATCAACATATTATTTTTAAACAAAAAATAAGTATAAAACAAAAAATATCTCGACAGCGTTACCTCACGAAATGTCTAAAGAAAATCAATGAAAAATTTCAGATAGATTGGTCAAGTTGTTTTTGTGTTGACAAATGTCCACTGCCTTAAAAAAGCAGTTTTGAGAAAAACGCGTTTAAAGTTTTGACAACTTTTAGTTTCAATTTCTTTTTTGTCTGTCAAATCGTAAAATGATGCACACCGGAATATATTTTTGAATCGCTTTATATATTTTTTATATATTTTTGAATGAAACATATTTTTTATTAAGCTAGAAGCGCGCTGGCGCGAACCTGCTGCAAATGCTGTATATTCCGTAAATTTTACTCCGATCAATCTAAAACTTTCAGAGAGTATTCTTGGAGTTATGTACTCCATTTAATATATAAAAAAAATCGAAAGTTTCAAAATGTTTAAACCATAATATTGAAAAATAACACTTATTATTTCTCTATGCTAACGAAAGTCGCCAAGCATAGATTTATATTCCCGATTAGAAAGTATTCAAGATATATTATACAATAGTTCCCGTTACTTTTATTAAATCTAGACCGGTTAGATAAAAACTATTTATGAATATTATCTACATAATATATTCGTGGTAACTCTGTTTCTATTATTATCATAGGTATTTCAATGTTATCAAATTCTAGAGTAGTTGCCATTAGATACAATACAATATAATGTCTTGGTTTTCCAATATTAGCATGTTTTGTTTTGTATTACATTCTTTACGTCATCAAAATGTACACCAGAATCATTTTTGTCATATTTTCGTAATGCAATGCATTGTATATTTATTTTTTGAAAAAATTCCACGGTCGGTGCAGATATTCGTCAGTCTTGGTCGCCAGCCAATTGCTTGCTCTATGCCAATTGATTGACATAATTTTATTATATTTCAAGCGGAAATTCACGCCATTGAAAGACGCTTATTTTGACAAGATATGTTTGAATCGAAAAATGCTCATAATTATAATTATATTCCATAATAGGCCTGGATACCGCGTACCAAATAAAAGTTGATTAATAGCAAGCTGAAAATTTGTTAATAGCTTATCAACGGTGTCTAGTCGGACAAACCTTGATGTATGGAAACACTGGAACAGGGGAAGTTTTAATTGTGGAATGTGATTTTAACTGTGGAACGCGTCATCCTGACAAGTTTATGATTGTGAAAACTAGCAGGTTGATTTTAACTTTATTCAATAGCAAACTTTATATTATAATATATGAAAAAATGTTTGTCCGACAAAATTTGTCGGGCATTTAATATGTTGGGCATTTTAATGAGTCCGACACGTAGAACATGTCAAATGACAGGGGCCATGGGTACTAGTCTGGGCTGATTATCGGAGAATAGGCCATTTTTGGGAAAAGTTATTTACCAGCAATTTTATTGCTGGAATCGAATTATAAGATCCTATATATTAATAATATAGGTATGCAAAGTCCTCAGATAGTGTGCTACTTTTTTTATAAACAAAATGGCGCCCGAAAATCGTGTTTTTTTCAATTGCTCTATAACTCCGAAGATTTTAATTTTACAACAAAAACACTCAAATAAAAATTCACCGTGATTAAATTCTGCATAGAGACGTGTTTTTTCCGATCTGCTCCGATGAAAATTTTCCTCGGAAAATGCGGGTTTTCTTTACAAAATCTTTCAATTTTCAAATAAAGTTTTAAATAAGTAATTATTTACCAATAATTAAATAATTTGGTGACTTAAAAGCCTTCTTGGTTTAGATCATAATTCCAGAAGCTGATAAAAATTAAACGAATATTTTAGCAACAATTCAATTGTTAATTAATAATTTACGGTCGCAATAATAACCAAAATAATTATGATACACCGATCAAACTTTGAAATCTTATAAAGATGAGATGCCTATTTAACATTTTGTCGACAAAATATAAATTTTTTGTTTTTTCGCATAATCTTTAAATGTTTAAAAAAAATAGTTATAAACAAATTAACGTTTCTCAGAAAGTTTTTATTATATTGTAATTTTAAAAAATAGCTAAAATGCGCATTTCAAATTTCTTGAAAATGAATGCTTTAAAACTTTTTTGCAACCATTTGCAAAAAAGTTATGAAACAGCAAAGTAAACATACGATTACTAGGGTGTTTATAATTTTTTTTAATTCTTTCAAAGCGTAGAAGTGAGTTTAAAGTACAAGCTAATTATTTACAAAAAAATATCGATTATCAGTTTAATGGTTCTATTTTAATTAAAGATTATAAATATATTTTTTTGCAATTTACACGCGCGAAAGTAGAATAATACAGTAATGTAGCTAAAATTTTCACTCGGAGCGACGACCGGCCGCGCGAGACGTACACTTTTATAAATAATATATGCTGCGTGTCAGTCGCTTCGAGTGAACATTTTAGCTCCGACTCTGTATCAGGCCTACTTTTGCGCTAAAAATTACAAAAAAAAGTATTTTTAATCTTTGATTAAAATATAACCATTGCACTAATGTTTTACATACTTTGTGAGTAATTAGATTGTACCATAGACTCACTTTTAAGCTTTGAAACAATTAAAACAAATTATAAATAACGGAGAAATCGTATATTTACTTTGCTGTTTCATAACTTTTTTGCAAATGGTTGGAAAAATTTTTTAAAGCATTCATTTTCAAGACCTATGAAATACGCATTTTAAGTATTTTATAAAATTAGAATATAATAAACAATTTCTGAGAAATGTTAATTTTTTTATCACAATTTTTTTTAAATATTTAAAGATTATGCAAAAAAATGAAAAATTTATATTTTGTCAACAAAATATTAAATCTAACAATAAAACACGAAAACGTTTGTTTTCTATACTTCCACAAAATTTATTATATCTAAGTGACTACAGCTGTTTCGGCGGAGTGCCTTTCTCAAGTAATATAGTTTACAATGTGTTTGCTTTTTTAATCTTCAACTGAAGAGGTTGAGGAGTGGGGAGCTGTTTGTCTCGAGACAAACAGCTCCCCACTCCTCAACCTCTTCAGTTGAAGATTAAAAAAGCAAACACATTGTAAACTATATTACTTGAGAAAGGCACTCCGCCGAAACAGCTGTAGTCACTTAGATATAATAAATTTTGTGGAAGTATATAAAACAAACGTTTTCGTGTTTTATTGTTAGATAAAATGAACTTCCATCAAGTAACGGTCGAATCCATCAAAATATTAAATAGGCAACACACCTTTATAATCTTTCTAAGTTTGATCAATGTCTCATGATTATTTTGGTTGTTATTGCGACTGTAAATTGTTAATTAACTATTGAATTGTTGCTAAAATATTCGTTTCATTTTCACCGGCTTCTGAATTTATAATCTACACCAAGAAAGCTTTTATTTCACCAAGCTATATAATTATTGATAAATAATTGCTGGCCCAAAAAATTTATTTGAAAATTCGAGATTTTGTTGGGAAAACCCACATTTTCCGAGGAAAATTTTCGTCGGAGCAAATCGGAAAAAACATGCTTCTATGTAGAATTAAATTGGGGTGGATTTTTATTTGAGTGTTTTTGGTGTAAAGTTAAAATCTTCGGAGTTATAGAGCAATAATTGAAAAAAATACGATTTGTTGGCGCCATTTTGTTTATAAAAAAAGTAGCACACTATCTGCGGACTTTGCATACCTATATTAATAATACATAGGATCTTATAATTCGATTCCAGCAATAAAATTGCTGGTAAATAACCTTTCTTTGTACTTTACTAATTAGACCAGCGTATTATAACTATTTTTTTTTCAAAATTTAAAGATTATGCAAAAAAAAAGAAAAATTTATATTTTGTCGATAAAATATTAAATAAGCATCTCATCTTTATAATCTTTATAAGTTTGATCAGCGTATCATGATTATTTTGGTTATTATTGCGATCGTAAATTGTTAATTAACAATTGAATTGTTGCTAAAATATTCGTTTAATTTTCACCAGCTTCTGGAATTACAATCTATACCAAGAAAGCTTTGATGTCACTAAGTTATTTAATTATTGATTAATAAATTACTTACCGAAAACTTTATTTGAAAATTAGAGTTTCTGTTAGGAAAACCCGCATTTTCCGAGGAAAATTTTCGTCAGAGCAAATCGTGAAAAACCTATTTTAGAAAAACAGAATTTAATTGCGGTGAATTTTTATTTGGGTGTTTTTGTTGTAAAGTTAAAATCTTCGGAGTTATAGAGCAATAATTGAAAAAAATACGATTTGTCGGCGCCATTTTGTTTATAAAAAAAGTAGCACACTATCTGCGGACTTTGCATACCTATATTATTAACATATAGGATCTTATAATTCGATTCCAGCAATAAAATTGCTGGTAAATAACTTTTCCATGAATTTTGCTAATTAGCTCAGAGTATACATAATTCGCAAATATTTTACGGCTATCCCTACCTTTTCTGTCGTACATGGCAAATTACGTGTAGTAAAATTCACACTGGTATGGATATGTAAATATTACTAGCATGTCATTCTACTTGACAATGTCATAATTAACTTAAATAGATGGCTTTTGAATGTTCTTGGATAAGTGTTATTTGTATAATTGCAAATTATTAATTCAGTTAATAAATGTGATAATTTTTTCATTAACTATGTATTCAGTAATTGTAATAATTTATAAGTACAACAAAAACTAATACTCAATCGAGAAAAGAGGAAAAGTGATTTTTTAATAATATATTGTTACTATGGAACGCTTACAATTTTGAACATCTTTATCAACAAAATGCTTGGATCACAGAATATATCTTGATGTATTCTCTGCTTGGATCTTCCATAAATATTAGACAATAAATAACTTTTTATAAAGTTCACGTCTTAAATCAATTATTTATTAAATACACTATATTAGGTCTGGATCCCGCGTATGAAAAAAAGTTGATCAATAGCAAGCTGAAAATTTGTTAATAGCTTAAGGGTGTCTAGTCGAATAAACTTTGATATATGGGAACACTGGAACAGGGGCAGTTTTAATTGTGGAACAGATTAAAAATTTGGAACGGTCAGACCACGAAAACGGCACATTTATTTTGTCCGACAGAACAGACTTAAACTCTCCGAACAGAGTTTCCCGATTCATGTCAAATATTTAAAATTGTCACTGATTGTCACTGTCTGACTGACAATATGCTGACAATATTCTATTCGACTGAGTGCGTTGTATGACAAAGATAGATTTGGAAAATATTACCACGGACGTTGTGTTCATTTTTTTTCAAATCCTGAAAAAACCAATAAATATTTTTTAAAAATTTAAACGCAGAATGAAATACTAAATTATTACCGAGGGCCGAAAGTCCCTTAGAATAAATAAAAAGTTTATTTTGAATGAGATATTTGAAATCAAAAATCACACTAAATTTTCTCTTAGTTTTTCACCCCTGTAACTTATTAAAATAAACATTGTAGAAGTTCTCAGGGACTTTCGGCCTCGCTAATAACGTAATCTTTCATTCTCCGTTTAAATTTTTCAAAAATACTTATTAGTTTTCTCAGGATTCGAAAAAAATGAATCCCCATTTGAATAGCATTGCAGCCGAAAATACGTACCCATCCCCTTAATGAAAGGATAACAAAACAGTTGGAAGTTTTGTCCGACAAAATCATGGGACGTTTTCGTAGCCTGACGTTCGAAACCTGTAACCTGTTCCACAATGAAAACTTTCCCTGTTCCAGTGTTTCCGTACATCAAAGTTTGTCCGACTAGACACCGTTAAGCTATTAACAAATTTTCAGCTTGCTATTAATAAACTTTTTTTTGGTACGCGGGATCCTGACCTATAAATTGCTTATGAAGACAAAATAATCTAGAAAGTTACAAAAAATTGTACAGTGCCTGGCCAAATTATTAGGCCAAGCAAAGAAAAATTTACTATATGAAGTTATTTCTCTCATGATTATGAATATTTGAAAAAATACCGTTTTGTTCCTTTTTTATGAATATGTATTAACTTTAAGGTGCGTATCCATTAGGTTTGCCGCTCCGCGCTCCCTGCAACTGCTTTAATCGATACAGCATGTGCTCCTCTACATATAAACCGCCACCGATTGGAGCGCCGAGGCGGAACGCGCACTGTTGCATGGTCCAGGAGCGCCAACTTATCCACTATGTGGAGCAGTTGCAGGAGCGCGGAGCGGTGAACCTCATGAATACGCACCTTTATATATGTAAATATGCCGTATCGATTGGAACAGTTGCAGCGAGTGCAGAGCAGCGAACCTAATGGGTACGCACCTTAAGGGTTAATATTCACAAAAAAGGAACAAGACAATATATTTTTTCAAATATATGTATTCATAATCATGAGAGAAATAACTTCATATAGTAAATTTTTCCTTGCTTGGCCTAATAATTTGGCCAGGTACTGTATTTAAAAAATCCTTTAAAAAGGTTTACTTATTAAAAAGAACTCTTTTGGGCTATATCACAGAACATTTTCGTAATTAAAATTCCATCTTCAGTGCTGATACAAGGTATACACATGGTTGAAGCCATTAAGTATATACCTACGTGAAAACTACATATATTTAGTTGTCCCCCGTCCCACTCCCAAGAGTAATTCGGAAAAATGTCTCAAATAAAAGTTACGTATTTTTGCATAAAGAATCCAAATCTGCAATAAAGATTGGGATTCCTATTTATGATTTTAAAGTTACCCCCACTTCCATCACCAGGGGGTGGAGTGTGGAGCCGTGTTTGGTGTCATTCGATAGATTTTTGAAAAATATTGAACACATATTTTTCAGTTTTTCGATACTTTTGATAGACCCTATACACTATACAGGGTGTTTCATTAACAATTGTCCATATAGTAACTTTAGAAACCTTAGCACAAAATACGAAGATTTAACCTAAAACACTTAAATAAAATGTGGCCCCTTACTGAGTTACAGGGTGTTTTATCTAAAAATTTAAAAACCATTTTTGCTCAGCATTTTAAAACTATTCAACGTATCCTTTTCATACTTGGCAAAAAGTGCGACTGCTATACACCCTACTAAATTATGATAAACAAACATTTCTAACTACTACCAGAGGCGTACGACAGGGGATAGTGAATGGTTGACCCTTCTCAAATTCTACGCCACTGGAGGAATTACTATTTTAGTGCGGTTTTTAGATTCTCCAATACTTTATACGTAAATAATATACTCTTCATTGGTAACGATAAAGTCATTAGTTTTCGAGATATTTGAAGGTAAATATGAAACGGCACAGTTATTTTGATTAATAATTTATGATATGATTCATAGCTTTCATACTTATCATACTTGGCAGAAAGTGTAGGTACTGTACACCTTCCCAAATTCTACGCCACTGACGAAATTGCAATTTTAGTGTAATTTTTTGATTTTTCAGTACTTTTTATGTAAATAATATACTCGTCATTCGGAACGATAAAATGATTAGTTTTCGAGATATTTGAAATTAAAATTAAAGCGACACAATACAATAATCAAAATAACCGTGTCGTTTCATTTTTAACTTCAAAGATCTCGAAAACTAATGACTTTATCGTTACGAATAAAGAGTATATTATTTTTATAGAAAGTATTGGAGAATTCAATAATTTAACTAAAATGGCAATTCCGCCAGTGGCGTAGAATTTGGAAAGGGTCAAACATTCACTTTAACCCGTCGTACGCCTCTGGTAATAGCCAGAAACGTTTGTTTAACATAATTTAGTAGTTTGTATAGCACCTATACTTCCTGCCAAGTATGAAAAGGATACGTCGAATAGTTTTAAAATGCTGAGCAAAAATAGTTTTAAAATTTTTAGATAAAACACCCTGTAACTCAGTAAGGAACCACATTTTATTTAAGAGTTTTAGGTTAAATCTTCGTATTTTGTGCTAAGGTTTCTCCAGTTACTATATGGACAATTATTAATGAAACACCCTGTATATGAAATCTCAAATTAAGTATTTTCCTACGAATTTTATGCTTTTAATGCCACAATTACTAAAACCAATTTCTTTTAATGGACTTGTTTAATTTAGCGTTAATAATAAAATACCAATAACCGTATTTCGTTTAAAACTGATACCACAAATAAAATAAATCCACAGCTTCTTCCTGAATAGGATACTTAAACTGATACAAGGTTATTGTTTAAAGTCAAGGTTATGGTTACTGAAGGTTGGGCGTATGCTCGTGTGTGATTATTTGTAAATTCTTAACTAACGAATGTAAACTTTATTAGTTTAATATAATATGTATATTGTTTTGTTATCAGTATTAGATTTTCTACAGGGTGATTGATTAGTGGGGTAAAGCTTAATAGATCCGCTATAGTAATAGATAGCAATAAAAGTTAATAACAAAAATTGTAGCCACTTTTAAGCTTCATATTAGAAAATTAGTTAGAATGTTACAGGGTGTTCGATAACACAGTGGCAGACCAAACTTATGTTTTTTTAAATGATACACCCTATATTTTATTTTATATTGGAAATCCTGTTAACTTCTCCAGCTCAAAAATATATGGTTTGTTAAGTTATACAGGGAATTTACAAAGTTATAACCAATTTTGTATGAAACTTCCCTTTTCAACTCCCTGTATAAATAAAAATGAGCACAAGAGCAATGGTTTATCAATGCCATGTTTTTTATTTATTGTCAAAATGTTCAAGAATTATTTGTTTAAATTGACATTGCTAATTTTCTTTATATCAAATACAGGGTGAGTCAAAACGCAAGTACATTATTTTCTCAGTAATGTTAAATGGAACACCCTGTATTTTATATCATTATTGAAAATAACATTACCGTACTTTAATTTTTATATAACATTCCCTATGTCCAAATTTATTAGTTTTTGATATATTTTCATTTTTCAGAGCATATTATTTTAGGTGTCTAAATTTATCTAAATTTTAAATAAGCCATGACTGAATTGATAAAATTGACGATTACTGATTATTATCAATCCGGTAATCAATGTAACAATGTAGCAAATAAAGAAATAAAAATAATTTACTAGTAATAAATTTTACAAAAAAAAACACAACCACAACATGCAACATTTTTGAAACAATTAAAAACTACTTTTTTATGTAAATGTAACAAATAAAGAAAGAAAATTAGTAAAAAATTTTACAAAAAAACACACAAACACAAAATACAATATTTTGTGAAGACAATTGTAACAATGTAACAAATAAAGAACGAAAAATAATTTATCAGTAATACATTTTGCAAAAAAAACATGTTTGAAAAAATTAGAAGTTACTTTTAATAAAATATTTTTAATATTTATTTACATAAGGTGTTCAAAATTACCACCTAACACATTTATGCACGCCTAAAAACGATCATTGAATAAGCAATGAGCTACTTACTCTACGAAACATTTGTAAATTAACACATTGAAATACACTTTGTATTCTACTTTTCATCTCATCCCTTGTTGTTGGAGGTATTTTATAAACTTCGTTATTAACGTAATCCCAAAAAAATTAGTCCAGTTTATTAAATTCTTTTGATTTGGGTGGCCACGCTACTGGTCCATTGAAAAATGAAAATATCTCGAAAACTAATAAATTCAGACATAGGGAATGTTATCCAAAAATTAAAGTACGGTAATGGTACTTTTCAATAGTGATATAAAATACAGGGTGTTCCATTTAAAATTACTGAGAAAATAATGTACTTGCGTTTTGACTCACCCTGTATTTGATATAAAGAAAATTAGCAATATCAATCATTCTTGAAAATTTTGACAATACATAAAAAAATATGGCATTAATAAACTATTGCTGTTTTCCTCATTTTTATTTATACAGGGAGTTGAACTTGTTACGATTTTCATATAAAATTGGTTATAACTTTGTAAATACCCTGTATAACATAACAAACCTTTATATTTTTGTGATGGAGAGGTTAACAGGATTTCGAATTTAAAATAAAATACAGGGTGTTCCATTAAAAAAAAACAAGTTTGGTCTGCCACTGTGTTATCGAACACCCTGTAACATTCTAACTAATTTTATAATGTGAAGCTCAAAGGTGGCTAAAATTTTTGTTATTAACTTTTATTGCTATCTATTACTATAGCGGATCTATTGAGTTTTACCCCACTAATCAATCAATCACCCTGTATAGTTCGTTTTACTCTTTTTGGCCGATTTGATCTTGAAAACCACTGAAGTAAGATGACACCGTCAATAAAATTACCAATGGCGGAGAAAAAAATTATGTTCTAAATTAAAGAACAATTAAAAATAATAAATATTTATATATTTATTTAAAAATGCATTATTTCAAAAATGCAAGGCAAGAAAAAAAATTGTCCTGACTGACTAGTTGACAAAAACACTAGTAATGTTGAGACAAAATTGCATAGGTACTTTTTAGTAAATAAAAAACAGAATTTTTTGTTTGTTAAACTTTAGGAATAGAAAATTTAGGAAAAAAATATTATTTAAGGTTTTTTGGCGGAAAGGGGATAAGTGAGGGTATAATACACAAAATAAAAATAAATTTAATAAAACAGCAGAAAATTCCTTTGGGTGGTTAAAAGGAATTGAAAAAATATTGTTAATTTTAATTTATTTTTTTTTAATTACATATAGACAAAAATTTGTAAAGTATGGCATTTTTTTAAATATTTAAGTATTAATTTATTACATACAACACTTTTGAGGCCCGTTAATCATATGATTAAAACGTCAATTTATTTGAATTATTTAATAAGTGACAAAATAAATCATCGCACAGTCCAATAACTATCTCCAATAGACATCGTAATTTATTGTTTTCTATAAAAACATTAAATAGATACAGATAATTAATATTTATAAACATAAGGATCTAACTGCTATACCGTATCTATACAGTTTAAGAAACTGCTAGTATTGTTTTTTTAAACTTTAAAGTAATATATTGTTGTATAATTTTTTTTTAGGTGAATTTCTTAATGGGTTTTTGAACGGACTTAAACAATGGTGCGGTCAGATTAGACAATACAGTTTATTTCGCTTTGCAATGGACAATAAGACATTTTATAAAAAATTCGAAGAAGATTAAGCAGTGAACAAATTTATTGAGTTTAGAATGTAAGGCTTTTTGTTTAGCAACGAAAGTATGTAATTTGATGTCTCCCAGCATTTAACAAATTGGAAAGTTGTATACAAATTAAATTGGTTCTTGAGAAATGATAATGTGGGTAGTGGGTAGAAAGGATGTTTTGTGATTGGTGGAAAATGATGGATGGAAGGGATGAGAATGTTGAGAACGTCTGATTTTGACGAGAGAAAAAAGAGGCAGTGTGTAATGAATATCTGGAGACAGCAGTCGATTTTTGAAAAGTGAGAAGTCAGTGTAAAGTGGTGAAGTTGGCCTTTGCGAGCAGAATCAAGTTGAAACGAAATCGTTGACCGAGTTGAAAAGTTAATTTTCCTGGGACCGAGGAAGATTCCTGTTTCTGTCTGGAACGAGTAGCCGATTGGTATCTATTTGCACAAGATATCGAGCAGAAAGAAAACTGAGTCGAGAATTCGAGTGAGTCCTGTTTGTTTGTTTGTGAAGCAGTTTGGACGAGAGGGACCTATAGCAACATCCTAAGAGGACGTGTGGGGAATCGAGGACGACGCAATCAGGGAAAAGAAGTAGAGAAGAAAGAAAAAGGTTAGTCAAATCATTTGTGAAACGGAGAGAGTTTGTTTATATCCACACCATATTTGCTTAATTTTTGTATTGAACAGTTCTATAACATAATTAGTCATTCCAAATTTTAAAGAAGAAATAAGAAATCAATTCAAAAGAAAAAAAAAAGTAAAATTTATTAAATTTTGTAAGAATAAATAACGAATTATTTAAATAATTTTTTTTTGTTAAAACAGAGGAGATATCAGAATTAAAGCTTAATTTATTAGAGGAGAAATAGTTGCAACAAATCTAAATTTTTAGCATATTTTAAAATCTTATGTTTATGGTATATTGGATAAATAAATAAAAAAAATTTTACATTTATATGACATTGAGTGTGTTTAATTTCCCTGTTTTTTCCTGGATGGAGTAAGCAACTAGAGATACCATAAGCCACAAACCAAAGGTAAAGCATCAAAAATAAAATAGCCCTGAGAATAAAGTTTATTAGAAAATTTAATTTAAATTTGGTTTTGTTTTACATAAGCAGTAATTAAAATAATTGAGTAATTAATTAAATTAAGAATTTGCTCATTAATCTCATAAAAGAGAGAAATACAGAGCATAACAATATAAATTCACAAAATGTATAATGTATTATGAAGAAATCTACTGCACTTATTTAGATATATGGGCATTTCTAAAAAATCTACAAAAAATTATTCTGTCGCCACATCTTTTTGTCTCTCCAGGAATTGTGGGAAAAGAAAACCCCCAAACAAAACTAAATACCTATAAGTAAAATTGAATATGTGTGTAGGAGGAAGAAGAGGAGATCTGATACTTAAGGATGGAGAACTGATACAATATAACCAAACGTACAAGTATTTGGGCATGGAATTGACAGATGAAGAGACCATGGATGAAGTAATAAAAGACAGAAATGTGTAAAAAAGAAAAGACTAAAATATCTCTAAGGGAAAAAAATCACTAAAAATCACTTTGGTCGCTAAAAATCAAAACACAATAAACACTTCTTTAGCAACGGAAATGGACTTCTGGAGGAGGTCAGTTGGAAGATCGGGTCAAGGAAGAGTTACCAAGAAGGATATATAAAATACAAACAACTTAAGTGATATGGTCACATTCAGAGAATGGGAAAAAATCTATTACCAAAGCACATAATAGATTGAACACCACAGGGAAGATGTAGGAGAGATAGACCAAAACAAAACTCGGTGAAGATTGAAAACGAAAGATGACGCGTAGAACGTTATAAACAGTTATTTATATATAAAAATAAACTACTCAAAAACAAATACACTTAAATGTTTACCTAAGAAAAAAACCGATTTTGTATGCACAGAGAATGAATAATAATTAAAGAATGACTGACATACTTACTGATACCTATCAACTAGCTTTCGAGTTTGATATTAACCATTAAAATCCGTATTTCCCTATTATTGGACGTGATCAGATAATTTTCCCTACAACGGAGCCACTACTCAAACTATAATTCAGTTATCCATTTATTTCTGTTCACACCTTGCTTTATAGATGTTTTCAATAATTGATTAGTATCGATCAATAATAGTAATATAATAATAGAGTTATGTTTAACATAATTGATTTTTCCGGGACTATATTTAGATGTCTAACAAAATGTTTATGCAAGGTGTGGTATTGTCAATATTAATGCGAGACTTAAAAAAACAAAAAACTAAAATTATTAGTAAAACTTCATGATTTTTTTAAGTAATAATGGCTTTGGTTACGACGAATTAGTCAGACTTGCTGAATTTGTAAAGCGAGTATTATCACTATGTTACAATATCAGCATAATTTTATTAATGTATGTTAGTGAGTTAGTTTTACTTGCACCAGTCTTTTAGTCTTGTTTGGGTCGCCCATGTTTCTCCAACTGTCATCAATACGACTAACTTCACGCGTAACTTTGATACGAGAAATAAAAAAAATATGCATTGAAATCCAGATCTCGTAATTTTTTGAGCGTTATAAAGTGAGTACAAAGACATACATGTAGAGTTGTAAATATTGTATCTTAAATTTTAAGTCTCCTGTATATAATTTTTACGAACACGAAACGAGCGTCCGTCGACGCCCACAGAGACAGATGTGTGGACAGAGGGGTGGAACCAATCGACGGGTGGCGGTTAGAGGATTGTGTTTATTTTCAATCGCCCTTAAGACATAAAAATAACATTAGAGCCCTTTGAAACAATTTTAATAGGTTAGTTCTCAGGGGAAAACGGAAAAGGGAGATTAGATGTAAGAGATTTTTATTTAGCGTAGCGGTTCGATAGTCAGTCGATTTTAACATCAGGACCTCGACGGACGTGTTATTTGGGATAATCGAAAAAGACGCAACTTAGAGACGCTTTAAGACGGGCATTATGACAAGCCGGTTATAATATTCATTAGACGCAATTATTTCCAAATACATTTCTTTTCGTAAGAACACGTAAAATTTTGGTCGCAATTACACAAACACTTTTACATTTCGTCAACTTAATAGTATATATAATTTAATTGTCTATTTTATTAATTAAAACTGTTAAGACGCATACGGACTTTTATTACGATTGTCTTTAACGAATACTACATACATACCTATTTCTTTTTTTGTGATTACAGCTTCAATACAGAGTCATGTTGGGGAAACCTGGCGTGCCCGTCTTGTTTATATGTACATTGTAAATCATGATTCGGGATTGCTCCTCATAACATTCAAGTGTCTTTGGTTTGTTTATTTTTAGTGCATCTTTATTGTGATTTTAGTATAGAGTCCCTTTTTCCTATAAATAAATGACCACATTTTTGTATAGAATCTCATTGTTTAATTTCAGAATTGTGGTTTAATCCTATATAGATACAATATTCGCGGTTTGCAAGTACTTGGAGGGGATATGAGAAATGATCGTGCGAGAATAGCGGAGAAATATGGCAACTTTCTTAAATAATTCATATTGCCAATTGAAATTGTCAAATTGACGTATATATCATTCCTACTGTCATTGAAGAAGAAAAATTATATATTGCTCCACAATATTGATATGATATGCAATTATTATATAAAGGTAAATTTAATTAATTGTATTTTGCTTGCAGTACTGCGTTTTAATAACTTTTTTTTTTTTATTAACTCCATTGAGTACAACAATCTGCCCATTGGGCATTAAGCATTTGTTATGGTAAAAAATATAGACATGTAGAGAGTTACTCCAGTGAGTAACCTCTTTACAATTCTAAAACTAAAATTTTATCAGTCTGAATACACTTTTGATTACGTTCAGTTGGTTAAGTCGGACGGCAGTTGCCGTTTTAGTCTACGCACTTCAAAGACGTCCCGCACATTTAATTGTCTGGCAAACGCATTAGGATGCACTAACACTCGTTCAAAGTATTTAACACTAAAACGTTGTATGGCTTCTTTCACGGATTCTAGGGGGATGTCGTGTTGAATCACCTCGTTGGATACATAGTATGGCGCATTGACTATGGAACGCAGCACCTTGTTTTGAAATCTCTGTAAGATGTTTGTATTGGAGACGCTAGCAGTGCCCCATAGCTGAATCCCATAAGTCCATATGGGCTTGAGGATGGACTTGTAGAGTAAAATTTTGTTATCCAGAGATAGTTTGGAATTGCGTCCAATGAGCCAATACATATTTCTCAATTTAAGTCCAAGCTGTTTTCGTTTTGTAAAAATATGTTTTTTCCAAGTAAGGCGGCGGTCCAAGTGCATGCCAAGATATTTGGCGTCCTCGGATTGAGGAATTATCAATATATACAGGGGGGCATGTTTCTCTGCGTAGCGTGAATGTTACATGTAATGATTTAGTTCCATTAGATTTGATGCGCCATACTTTCATCCATTGCTGAATTCTATTTAGGTTTGATTGAAGATTCCTTGATGCTGTTGTTGGATCTGTGTGGGATGCCAGGATAGCAGTGTCGTCTGCATACGTTGCAACTGTAGTTGTACTAGATGTTGGAATGTCCGCTGTGTATAAAAGGTACAGAATTGGGCCGAGAACGCTGCCTTGTGGGATGCCTGAGTGAATGGGATATATCTTGGTGTGCTCGGTACCGTGCTTCACAAGGAAGTGTCTATTTTCTATGTAGGATTTTAAGAGCTGGAAGTGAGGATAGGGTAGGAGCTTCTTTAATTTTATTTGTAGCCCTATGTGCCATACCTTGTCAAAAGCCTGAGATATGTCAAGGAAAGCAGCAGAACAGTATCTTTTGGAGTTAAAATCCTTGTTTATTTGGTTGACTAGCCTATGCACTTGTTCTATGGTTCCGTGTTTGTCTCGGAAACCGAATTGGTGTTCTGGAATTATTTTATTTTCGTCTATTATCGTTTTCAACCTTTTTACGTACATTTTTTCAAAGACTTTGCTAATCATAGGCAAAAGGCTTATAGGCCGGTATGAAGATGCATTTTCCGGTCTTTTTCCTGGTTTAAGGATCAATAGGATTTGTGCCACTTTCCATGAACTAGGGAAGTACTTTAGGCGCAGAATTTCATTAAATATAAAGGTGATTAGTTTTATGCACTTATCCGAGACTTCTTTTAGAATCTTGCCAGAGATTAGGATATGAGAAATGATCGTGCGAGAATAGCGGAGAAATATGGCAACTTTCTTAAATAATTCATATTGCCAATTGAAATTGTCAAATTGACGTATATATCATTCCTACTGTCATTGAAGAAGAAAAATTATATATTGCTCCACAATATTGATATGATATGCAATTATTATATAAAGGTAAATTTAATTAATTGTATTTTGCTTGCAGTACTGCGTTTTAATAACTAAATTTATTTACTAGATACAATTGTTTACCTTTTAATAACATAACCTGAATCTTATTTTTTCTTCTTATTATTTTTTTGGACTATGGCCTTGACAATTATCCAGTAACCAGGACTAATATAATTGGCCAATATAATTAAAAGTGCGAATAATGTTACTGAGCGTAGAAACCAGGTGTCGCTTTACCAAACTTGCACGGTCCCAATAGAGAGAAATATAGTTTATTGAAACCATGTACCAAAAAGCCATCGACCGAAGTCTTTCAGCCATATTTAGATATAATATTTAACTTAAACATGCCTCAAGAAAAGAGTTTCAGAACCTCTTTAATTTTGAATACATAATATATCGATTATTATTTCAATTAAACAAAATAACAAATCACAGGGGTCAACGACAAATTTAGCACATGAGTAGCACTTTCTATAGCACACGACTTCTATGTATAGTGCGGCCAACGCCCTTTTTATTGATACACTGACGAATTTAACCCTTATTTCGCGTGCCATGTTTGAAATCAAATTTATTATCTCGCTTTCGAAACAGCATTTCCGCAGCGACTACTAAAAACAAAAACCAAGACCTCCAACGAGGTACAACTAA
Source organism: Diabrotica virgifera virgifera (assembly GCF_917563875.1). Taxonomy (NCBI): domain Eukaryota; kingdom Metazoa; phylum Arthropoda; class Insecta; order Coleoptera; family Chrysomelidae; genus Diabrotica; species Diabrotica virgifera. Next base: position 18,848,447 of record NC_065451.1, read on the forward strand.
ACATCACTAAAAAAAACCCAGAAAAAGTGCCAAACGGAGGACATAGTAAGATGTACAAGAAAAGAAAAATAACAACAAGTAGAATGGACAACACTCACAAGGAAGAAGAGTTATTGGACGACAGTGGCGTAACCAGGGGGTTTTGGGAGTTATAAGCCCCCCCCCCCCATTGGGATGTACTTTGAGCTCTATACGCTTAACAGTAGCGCGTCATCAATATAACTTCGGGAGAGAGTATCATACCTTTTTTCGTAAGGTCTGCGAAACTTTGGCAACAGTGGTAATCTTTGACATTATCTAAGATCAACATTTATAAAAATAAACCAAAATGGGTGAAGATTTTATGTTAACATAGGTATTTGCACGAAATAATAATAATAAATAAGCATAGAGCGCCAAAGGCACTCTAACTTTATATACTCGCATTAGAATTCGAAATATTTTTATGTAAAATACACTTACCTACCTACGAGTACATATGTATAACTAAAACTCACAATGAACAATAATCTATTTTTTCAAATAGGCCAACAACTTCGTTCTATTACACAAAAATATAATAAATTAACTATAAATAAACACTATGAGCCATTCCACGAACATACGCCTGTTTTGGACAAACTTCGACAACGAATATTTTACTGTGCAACATAAGAAGTACGAAAGTAAATGGCGCTAATAATTATTCCAATAAACAACAATGTAATTTGCAATTTACTTTCGTTCTTCTTATTTTGCACAGTAAAATATTCGTTGTCGAAGTAATCCAAAACAGGCGTATGTTCGTGGAATAGGGTATACTCTCCTATGAAACAACAATGACGGATTCTTGGTTCAAAAGAACAAGGTTCTTTTGAGCAGGTTTGTCAAAATGACAGTGACAATTTCTCTATGTTGCCTAATTAGTTATTAGGTATATGTTCGATTTTTTGTTAGAAATAAAAAATTTTAGTAGGTCCGAAATGACACAAAATCTAGGCATGGGATAAAAAAGTTTATTTGAAGAAAATGTATTTCTTTGTTCTTCTTAATGGCGGTACAGGCTCGTTTTTTTAATATTGTATTTAATTACAGAGTAATTTCCACATACTAATATATTTCTCAAATTGGGCTCTGTACCGACATTATTTATTATATTACGAATATGTGTGCCAAATATCTCGACAAAATATTCAAAATTACAGCCGCAATCTTGGACCGCGTTTGTTGCTACCTGATGATCGCTACTGTAGCCTCTTAACACCATTACTATTTCGTACACCCCAGAAAACATCCAGTAGTTGTAACCCCCCTCCCCTTAGGGTCATCCTGGTTACGCCGTTGTGGACGACCCATGCCGAAATTGTTGGCAAACTATTGCAAAGAAACTGAAAATGACCACCAAATTGTTGAGGAGGTTATGTGCTGTCAAATTTGATGTTGATATAATGGTCATGATGTTGTAGGCAACAGCAGGCCTTTGGCTAAAATGACCTGAGGGTGGATGTTTTATTATTTCTCTAGTAGATACCTCTTCTACACGATGATGATGAAGACCGATAGAAAAAAGTTGTACCGAATTATGTATGTTAAAAAGTTTAATCCAATACGTCATAACAACAAGAATATTGAATAACAATTTAAGCATTAAATTAGAGAGTAATAAAAATTCTATTTGCAAATCTTGTTTGTTGTTCTCTTTTGTCTATTAGCAAATGGATTAGCGTTAGCGTATATTTACTTTAGATACCTACACGATACGCACTTGATTGTGATATTGTATTTACTTTTTTTACAAGGGAAATAGAGGTTAGTATTACATATCATTGTTTTACTTTTCATTCTTTGGAATCAGTTTGTGGTAAGTCCTAATAATATCAATATTAGTTTAAGTTTACAGTAAATATTATATAAGTAAATAAAACCACACGCATATATCAATATACAGGTTTTTTCGAGAAAATATTCCGCAACAGTAAATTTCGATGACATAAATAGTATAAAAATACGTTTTACTCACAAATGTGACGATATAATTTGCGAAATAAGTGGAATTTGAATCATTAAGTCATCATTTCCTGCCTTTAAAGTCAAATTTTCCACATTTTTTCTGTGCGGGATTTTTCTATACTTTACAATTTACAAAGTAGCCTATTGATTATGTATTTTAGAAAGGAACTACAACATTAACGGGGTTTTATTGTTTCATATAGTCAATGGACCTCTAGATACGAAAAAACCGGGGAGTGCTACCATTTGACGGGGTGCGTTTTTGAGAAAGGGGTGAATTAGTCCCTAGGCACAGGGCGAATTAGGGTGAGTTATATGCACTTTTGGTACAAGCACGTCTACAGGAAAATTGTTCTAGGTTAAATTTATTATCGAAATATCACATTTTAAAGTTAAAATTATTTTTTTTACAAAAATATAATCATAAGAAAAGCAAGGAAAAAACACGAAAGATGGCAATCTTGTTTTTGCCCCATAACTTTTTTCCACGAGGATATAGGCGTAGGTATTGCCTCACAGAAAAAAACTACCATCCTTTCCCCATTATTTCGCAAACATTGTTCTGTAACTATTTTCTACGTAGCTTTAGGTATTTGCAATGTTACATTTAATAGGAAGAAAAGTCGATTACCTTTAAAATGGTCTATTGTAGAAGGCTGTATAATTATTTTTAAGCAAGATATGGTTTTTCAAAGTTTTATACGTTTAATTATATTATTGATATATATTTTAAAACAGACAGCTTATTTTCTTTACTTTAAAATGATGTATTGTAAAAAATGCTAGGACTATCTTTAAACGGGTCAATCCATGCCAAGTGGTCCAATATAAATTTTGGTTGCTTGACTATTTTTAATATTTTTTATTTTTCTACCTTTTAAACTGCAGTCTACAGAGACTACAAAATTCCATTTATTTTATTTTTAAAAAATTTAGTTTGCCGATGACGGCCATTTTTGTTAGAGCGTATCGATCATTTTCACGGAAAACATGGCTTCGCTCTTTAGCCAATATTTTCACTGAGGTTTGTCCTAGGTCCTAGAACAATAAATCAAAAACCAAACTTTTTAGAAAAGTATGCTCTAAAAAACGGCCTATAGCATTATTTAATTTCAAACTTTTTTCAAAAAAATAATGTGTGTGTGTACTTTGTACGCACGTAAGAAGTTATACTTCTATTATATGATTTCAACGAAATCAATATAACAGTTTATTTATATTTTATTTAAATATTAAACTAATTTTAATACTTTCCAAAAAATTTTATTAAAACAATACGAAAAATTAAAAAAATAAAAGAATAAAACACGCAAACACATTGAAAAATGAAACCAAAGAAATTATTTCTGAACAATTGTTGAGAAAATTTTAACTAAATACGTATTTTCTGAAAAAAAAATATAATAAATATATTTACAATCATAAAATGTATAAAAAAAAATAAAAAAAATAAAAATTTGCATCGGGAATTGAACCTGCGTCTATCAGGTTTAGATTATTTTGAACTAACCCCACGCAGAATTTAACTACCGAGACATATGAATGAAATGGAAAGTTATACCTAGCAACTAAACGTTTTAAAAATTTTTTGACAGTTGCTTATTCTGTTAGTTTAATCAAATAAGTTTGATTCTTGTGGAATTAAAATACGACAAAATATAGACTAACAAAGCAATATATTAGATGGAGATTTTTGTTGGCAATCAAATTATGTAAATCAAAGCATTACCTACTAGCTAGGTAGGTACATTTTCCAAATAGGTATTTACCTAATTTGTAATTTTTTATTACAATACTGAAACATTTACAATAAGGTACGTACCTGTTGCTTTTGCTTTTAAAAACTATTTAATAAGTCACTACTTACAATTATGAACTGTCGGTGTGCGCATGCACACCGACATGCACACCGACAGTCTTACATACTGTCGGTGTGCGCATGCGCCCAGCAAAATAAAAATTTACCTTCGTGCCTAAAGAGGTATAACTTCAAAAAATCTCAAAAATGTAATTTTTTGAAAAAAGGCCTGAAAAAATTGTCAATAATCAAAATGGTCAAAATTTGAGCGTTTGCGGGCAGGGTAATTAAAATTCAAATAAACTGTCTAATGAAATAAAAATTAATGTATTTTCACCAGATTTCACAATGAATACAAATTTATACAGGGTGGGCCAAAGAAAAGAGTTCACCTTGATATAAGAAATGTCAAAGGCATCATTAGCGAATATCACGAGTGATATTCGCAGTGATTCCTCTGGTAGTGGTAACAAATTGTAACCGACGATGGAGTTTTTGGATCGGATTTTGGAAAACATTCTGAGAAAGACTATCCCATTCCTGCTCCAGTATATCGTTAACCTCCTCGATATTTCTGGAGCCTAGCACATTCTAAGTAAACGTCTCCGTATCTCATTCCAAATATTTATGTTCAATAGGATTTAAATCTGGACTGCGAGCGGGCTAAACAAGTCGCGTGATTTGAACATACTCCTCGATATACTCAATAACTATCCGAGGTATGAGGCCGTGGTTTGCCATGCGTAAACGTTATCTAGTCTCCAAGGATAAGCATTAACAGTAAACATGGTCTACTAGAACTTCTGCCAGGTTCTAGGCGTAGTCAACGCCATTGTACGATAAAGCTTGTTCATATGTGAGATTATAAATATAATCTCATTAGGGTATAATGTGGACTGTAGTTAATAAGGATTGCTAGGTTTGTAACGTGTGCAAAGGGCATTAACGTTTTCGAATTCCTGATACTGTTGCTTCACCCTGTACGGTAAATCCGTTTCAGAAATTGTGTTTGTCGCGTGGAAATGTGTGATTATTTTTCATTTCTCATGAATCTGTAGTATTACGTAATTAATTCTTGATTCTCATGCGTATTCGTATCTCTGTTTTTACCTAAAGTTGAATTTTTGCCGTCAAAGAAATGAGACTCGTAAATCTTTTTGCTAATGGATTTTTGGCGTCGAAAATATGATACTTTGGACTGATTTGTTTACATAGTGCATACCGTTGCAGATGAGAAGCTCTGAGTGTGTTTATATAATATAACGAGTTCATACGTGTAATATGGCGTACGTTGCAAAAAAGCCTGGGAGAATTTGAGCTGAGACACAAATCATCAGAATTTCGTAGATTGAATCCTATTTGCGGAAGAATGAGTAATTACCTTTGAAGGCGTGGTTGAAGTTTGCTTAAACCTTTTCTATTCGTTTTGAGATAAGAGTGGAAATTGGCGAATTTTTTTTATTGGTAAAACCGATAGTAGGATAGAAAAATGGGGAGATAGAGTGAGTTTTGGGTGTTAGAGGAGTTGGAAGTAGAATTGGATCAGTTCTAAGTAGTCGAGAACAGCGATCAGTTCTAGAGAGCTAGAATAAGAAGTTTATGCCAAAATTGTTGAAAATAGTTCAATGGAGCAAATTAGTTGTTTGTATTCAGTACAGTTTCTTTGAGTTTTTGTTCCAGAGCCGAAGTAGGCTTAAGTGGCTGCTGTGGTCGTGGAGAGTGTAAATTCTCGACTGTATTTTATGTTCCTAGTGATCGATTAAACACATCCTTTAGTTTTCTTTTGTCGAAAAGTTCTTAATTTCTTTCAATCAAGTTTAATTAATAACAATAAGAATAATATATGATATATAAGTGTTACATACAATAAACGAACAATGGAATTTCATCTCTAATATAATTAATACCTGTACTGTGTAAAATTGAGTATCGTTATGTGCGTGACAAAAAAATGTGTCGTAACATCAGGACAATGTTTAACACCGTAACTGCCGCATGGATGGACTATGGATAAAGAACACATCAAGGTACTTGCGCTATTTTTTTATTGTTGAACTCTTACGTTTTCTCGCGAATTGATGAAACTTAATTTTTTTGAGAGAACAACTTTGCTGAATTTTTATTTGTTCCAATAAAGTAAGAATTATGTTTAATTACTAGATTTTCTTTACCAATCTCTATCCTCCTTATAAAGTAATCACGCATGAAAGTAGCCTACGGTAAGTACAGATATTTTAAATAACCGGCATCTTAGTTTAATATTTTTTATAAGTAAACATATATTATGATATTTTCTTTTTTTAATTATGGCGCCCCCCGAGCAATTGAGTTTCAATTTTATTTAACATCTATTAAGAATCCACACCCCTAGGTCTCTGAAGACTTAGAGCTTCCGAGGTATATCAATAGTTAAGTAGCACCAAGTATATTTTTATATTTTGTTAAATTTGTCATGATACATATTTTTTGCCTTTGTTATCCATAGGCGTGCTACCTTAAAATGTCGCCCATCGTGTTTGGGGCATACGTACTTAGTATCACAGGTTTAAGTGGGAATGTATAAGGTTTTATACAGACAATATTCATATGTATATAAAAACTCTTACCAAACTGTGAAACCTTGTCCCGAGCACTAAAGCCGGTCACACACGCATTGACTGTTCCCGTTCTACGTGCCTCGCGTTTTGACTGCTGCGAAATCGTGTATGGCGTCACTCGTGAATTAACTGTTCGTGCACGACTATTGATTGTTCGTATCGGTTTTAATGTTTATTGACTATCTTGGGTGGCCGCTAGGCAAAGAGATTGATGAGATGTACCGTCAAGGGATGAGCGGTACCCGAGTTGACCCTTCGAAAGGTCGTAGAGCAAAGAGAAAGATTGTTTCTGTGGCGATTCCAAGTATAATTGTCTGTCTGTAGGGGTAAGGGTAAAAACTTAGGAGGGGACGAATTAGGTAGTACTGGCAGGACAGGGTTGGCTTGAGATTTATTTAAATTAAGGGTTTTATTACAGATTTAACACAGTAAAAATATATTATTATTTTTTACATGTGAAAATTGAACAGCCATTATTGATAAAAACTAACTTAATGCGAACCAATCCGATGTTCGCGTGAAAACAGTGGACCAATAGCTCTAGTTTGAGAAAATAATCCAACAACTTGAAGACACCTCCTAACTGTACTCTCTCTTTAATGTTTTATTTCTCACTTAAGCACTGGAAACGAGAAAGAGTCATTAAGAGAACACATTAATCTTTTCATACCGCCGCCATACTGTTTCATACTCACGAAATGTATACTTGTTTATACCAACGATTAAACAAGTTCCAACAGGAATAAGCGGGGTTTGTAAAGGGTAAAGGTACAAGAGAACAAATCCTGAACCTGAGACAACTCATTGAAAAGTCTAGAGAAATTCAAGTACCTATGATTATATGCTTCGTTGACTACCAAAAGGCATTTGATTGTGTAAGGTGGATAAATCTGTGGTCAATTTTAATAGAAATGGGCGCACCAATGCACCTGGTGACACATATTAAAAATCTGTACCAGTCCAATATAGCGACAATACAATTAGATCAGAAGTTCTCAAACCAATTCAACACCGAGAGGTGTTAGACAAGGATGCGTGATGGCACCTGACTTATTTAACATATATGGTGAACATGTCATGAGGATGGTTTTAGAAGGATGGGCCGGTGGAGTAACAGCTTAAAATTTGCTGATGACACTACACTTATAGCAGCAAATGACCAAGAAATGTTTGATCTCCTGCGAAGAGTTGAGTACGAAAGCAATAAAGTTGGTCTGAAAATCAATAACGCTAAGACAAAAATAATGGTGGTCGGCAGATTCGACACTATTCAACTGACTAAAATGTTACAGGAATACCAGATAGTAAACACCTTTGTCTATCTTGGGTCTAGTATAACTAACGATGGTAACTGTGAAGTAGAAGTTCGGAGACGTATTGGTAGGGCAAAAAATGCGATGAGTCGCCTACCTAAAGTTAGGAAAGACAGATCTATCTCTCAAAATATCAAGATGAGACTGGTGAATGCCCTTGTATTCTCAATATTTCTATACGAAGCTTCGACTTGGACTTTTATACGAGCGCCAAAAAATTGATGCCTTTGAGATGTGGTGCTGGAGAAGAATGCTGCACATACCTTGGACAGCTCATAGGACAAACGTTTCCATTCTAAACTAACTCAAGATTTAAAAAAAGGCTGTCCACAATATGTCTGCAATTCTTTGGTCACGTGGTTCGCAGAGGTGACGACAGTTTAGAGAAATTAATTGTTTCTGGAATCGTTCCGGGGAGAAGATCAAGAGGACGATCACCAACAAGATGGTCCGACCAAATAAAGAATTCAGATGGAAACTCATTCTGCGAAGCTCTTAGAGCAGCTGAAGATAGAGACCAATGGTTAGGAGACCATTGTTAGGAATATTGAAAGAAATCACGATCCTCAGTAATGGGAAAACGGCAAGAGAGAGATACCAACGATTATAAGGTGTCGAAAAATAATTAGGTATATTATGTCTAATTTTCGTACGTTTTATTAAATTTTGCAAAACACCCCGTAGAACAGTGTAATTCTTGACGTCACACCGTTACTCATGTCAGCTGCTCATGACGGCTTCAGGCGTCACATGTAGATATGCACAACATTCGTTAATAGGTTAGAATTTGTTTGACTTTGACTGAAACGAGTTGTCTTTCTGTTGAGTACGTAGATAAAAGTGTTTTTATAACGTCATCGTCAGTTTAGAGATTCATATTAAGGATGAAGCATCCTAGGCTTTGGAACTAGAAATGAAGCTGGAGATGACATCCTTGAATTAGCAACACCATTGGATATGGCGATTGTTAACACATTCTTTAAAAAGAGAGAAACTCAACGTATTACCTACAAAAGTGGACAACATCAATCCCAAATAGACTACTTCATGATAAGGAAAGAAGACATACGTGAATGCAAGGACTGCAAGGTAATAGTTAGTGAGACAGTAAGCCAACAACATACGCTGCTTGTTCTGGACATCAAAGTAAAAGGCGAAACTAAACAAAAATATCGGAGCGGACCACAAAAAATCAAGTGGTGGATGCTAAAAGATGAGAAGGAAGGTCTATTCGGGGAAAGAATAGTAGAAAAAATATGTTGGAACATGAAAGGAAGCCCTAATACAATTTGGAGAAAAATGGCCAATATTATTAGAGAGACGGCTATTGAAATACTTGGGAAAACGTCAGGAAAGAAGTTTGAGGATAAAGAGACTTGGTGGTGGTCAAATGAAGTATAAGGAAAAATAAAAGAGAAAGGAAAATTATATAAAAAGTGGCAAGAAACCAGATCGGACATAGATCTTCAAAACTATATGGTCGCCAAAAAGGAAGCGAAAGCAGCAGTTGCAAAAGCTAAAGCAGAAGCGTATTCAAACCTATACGATCAACTTGATACCAGGGAAGGCGAAGCAAAGATATATAAAATAGCCAAACAGAGAGCAAAGAAAGCAAGAGATTTTAATCAGATTAGATGTATCCGAGATGAAAATAACAAAATACTAATTCACGAAAAGGATGAAAGGAAGAAAGTATTTTGACAGTTTATTAAATAAAGAATTTGACAGACAGCCTGTGGAGTTGATAGGCGTAACCAGGTGGGTTTTGGGGGTTATAACCCCCCATTGGGATGTACTTTGAGCTCTATACGCTTAACACCATACCCGCTAGAGACCTTCCAGTAGTTGTAACCCCCCTTAGGGCCTTGTAACTTGTAACCCCACCTTAGGGCCATCCTGGTTACGCCGTTGGTGGAGTTAACGGAGACAGTAACAGCAATGGTTACCAGAATAACAAACGAGGAAGTGGCTCAAGCGCTTCAAAAAAAAATAAAGAAAGGAGAAACAGTCGAACCAGATGATATTCCTGGGGAAGTATGGAGAGCATTGGGAGAGACAGGAATAAGTTGGCTATCAGATCAATAGAATTATGGAAGTTGGACAAATGCCAGACGAATGGAGAAGCAGTATATTAGTACCTGTCTACAAAAACAAGGGAGACATACAACAATGTACAAACTACAGGGCTATAAAACTACTTAGCCACACCATGAAAATATGGGAGAGAGTAATTGATAGACGGATACGTGAAGAAACCGAAATATCCGATAATCAATTTGGCTTTATGCAGGGCAGATCAACAACAGATGCAATTTTCATTGTAAGGCAACTGATGGAAAAATACAGGAATAAAGAGACCAACGCTCATATGGTATTCATTGATCTTGAGAAAGCATATGATAGAGTTCCTCGAGAGATTCTGTGGTGGACACTCAATAAGAAAGGAGGCCCTGGCGAATATGTAAAGATTGTGAGAGATATGTATGAGGGAGTAACGACTAATGTTAGGACAGATGTGAAAGAGACTGATAAATTTCAGGTGAAAGTAGGATTGCTCAGTGCTTAGTCCTTATTTATTCTCATTAGTTTTGGACCAGATAACAGCGAAACTACAGGGTAGCATTCCATGGTGCCTAATGTATGCTGATGATGTAGTGTTAGTAGGAAATAGTGAAAGAGACTTAGAACAAAAACTGAAACAGTGGAGACATGCTCTGGAGGAAAATGGTTTAAAACTTAGTAGGACAAAAACAGAGTATTTGGAATGTTCGTTTAAAGATGGAGTTACTACAAATAAAATAGTATCTTTGGATGATGAAATGATTGTGAAAAGCAATAGTTTTAAGTACCTAGGATCGGTATTACAGAATGATGGAGAAATAGATGGAGATGCATGCAGTAGAATTAGGGTTGGATGGATGAAGTGGAAAGAAGCGAGTGGTGTGTTTTGTGACAGAAAAATTCCAATGAAGCTTAAGGGAAAATTCTATAAAACAGCCATAAGACCGGCTATGATGTACGGAACTGAATGATGGGCAGTGAAAAAGAAAGAGGAACAACGAATGCATGTGGCGGAAATGAGAATGCTTAGATGGATGAGTGGAGTGACAAAGAAGGATAAAATTAGAAGTGAGTATATTAGGGGAAGTCTAGGTGTGGCACCAATTGATGCCAAAATGAGAGAGCATAGGTTAAGATGGTTTGGTCATGTTCAACCTCGAGACGTTAATCACCCAATACAAAGAATAGCTGAAGTGTAGATTCCTGGAAGGAGTAGGAGAGGAAGACCAAAGAAGACCTGGAGGGAGACGATAAGGCAGGACATGTTGGTAAAGGGGATTAACATTGATATGACCCAAGATAGAATTGTGTGGAGAAATGCAATTAGGGAAGCCGACCCCGCATAGGGATAAGGCAAAGAGAATGATGATGATTATGGATGAAGCAATTTCAGGGCCATCTCGCTCAAAACACTACCATGTAAATGCAGCGAAAACTCGAGTTAGCACCCAGGTCGCGTTAGGTATATTTCGTCAGCAATGAAAGGGTTAAGAGCCACCCAAGAATTCCGATTATTCCGGTCAAAATTCGGAAACGGTTTTTTGCCCAGATATTTTTTTGGGTATATAAAAAATCTTGTCAATTCTTTTTATTTTTCCGTTTTGCAATCATGCGACGATTTTACGTGTGCACGAGACCCCTCTACAAAGACTAAGATTTTTTTTGCATCTTTTGTTTCTTGGCATATTTTATTTTTGCATTTTCTCATCTAGTTCGGGTCCTAGTCCTAATTTATTTTAAAGAACACCTCCAGCTAGTTCCGATGCGTCCGGTGCATCTTATAGTCCAAAAATACACATACTGATTATCCATGTTTGTTGACAAACCAAAAGGGAAATAAATAATTCGATTACGATAATATAGATTGGATTCCATAGCGTTTATAGCACGATAAAATTTGATTACAAAATTAACAAGAGATAGCGAACATTTTTATACAAAACAATTTTATCATATTTAAAATGACCATACATACATTACCATAAAAACCAGATAAAATGTTATTTACTGTATACATATCATTTGTTAATACACCCATGGACAAAAATATGGAATATTTTGAAATTATTATCGTGTGAAGTGAAATTTTTTGTGCTGCAATTCTTATAATCAAAGTAATGAAGCTTAAAATAGGACAAAACCTCGCAATTTTTACAGAATGGATAGATTTGCTTGAACATTTGAGAATAAGTAGTGGATAGTCCAAGGATCAAAATATATATGAGGCCGAAAGGTGCTTTTACCATGGGGTGGGTGCCACCCCATCTCGGGGGTGATAATTTTTTATTTTATTTTGACCGCAAAAGTTGATAAACACATTCACTAAGCAAAAAATGTTCTATACATTTTTTTGATAAAATTAATAGTTTTCGATTTATTCGCTATCGAAAGTGTTAGTTTTATATCGAAAAGATTAATGTTTTTAATAAGTTTTCTGCTAATAACTCAAAAAGTTTTCGTTTTATCAAAACAACTTTGCTCAACAAAAATGTACCTTTTGAAAAAGTAAACAAAACCGTTTTTTTTTTTTATTTTCTTTAAGACCAATAGTAATCGAGCTATACTTTATTATATGTTAGCTCTTCTTTGTCAAATGCTAAATATTGTAGTTTCAAAGTCAAAAGACGGGAAAACTATGCAGTTTTCGAGGATAACTTGTTCAAACTAATTTAGAGTATTTAAAAATATATATCTCTAGAAATAAAAAAATAGTCTCTAGCTCAAAAATTATGTGAATTATAATAAAAAGAATGTCAGTCCCTATTTTTTTCAGTGAAAAAGTGATCGGAAAGTTCCCCCTACTTACCACCCTAATTAAAATTAGTCAGCGACCTTATTTGGTCTTCTTTATTTATGTATTATTAATAGGTTAATAATAATATGGAGTTAAAAGCAAATAACGAATTTTTGTAGTTTGGTAAAAAATTTCCCTTTTCTTCAGAATAGAAAGATCAGAGATACGAAAAAATATTTAAATATAAAATTGTAGCTTATTTAATTCCCAAGAACTTGGTTTGCAAAAATTTTTTCTACGGCAAAAATTGAGTGAGCTGTTGACAATTAAAATTTGTAATAACATGCAAAAACCACCTTTACTAATCCTTTCAAAGTCACCTCTTTTTGCGACTGAGGATTTTAAAAGGATTTAATATTAATAGCTTTATAAACCTTGTAAAAACCTACAAAATTCTTTTTTTATCAAACTTTCTAGGATAAAAGTAAAAAAGTTACGGTTAAAAAATCAATATATTTTTTTGAAAAAAAAAAAAAAGGAGAAATCCAATTGGAATATAATAATGTAAGTAAGCGGTGTTTTTAGTCATTGGCCTTATTAATTCTTCTTTATTTATGTACTATTAAGATATTCCAGAAGTTTGACTGGCTTAGATTGATTAGTTAAAATGGAGTTAAAAGCGAATAACGAATTTTTGTAGTTTGACAAAAAATGCCATTTTCTTCCGAATAGAAAGATTAGCATCAGAGATACGAAAAAATGTTTAAATATTAAATTGTAGGTTATTCAATTTCCAAGCCCTTGGTCTAAAAAAATTTTTCTACAGCAAAAATTGAGTGAATTGTAAATGAGTATAATATTGAAAAACATTGAGTTTTTCGATATAAAACTCTAACATTTTCGGTAGCGAATAAATCGAAAACTATTAATTTTATCAAAAAAAATGTATAGAACATTTTTTGCTTAAAATGAACGTTTTTATCAACTTTTGCGGTCAAAATATAATCAAAATTTCCACCCATGAGATGGGGTGGCAACTACCTCCATGGTAAAAGCGCCTTTCGGCATCATATCTGGATAGAGTTTATTTGTAGCAACTAACAACACAATAAATAAACCCAGTTTCTCACTGAAGTTGTTAGTCACATAGACTACAACTTGTGCGTGAGGGTTAAATTTTGATTAACCATATTAAATAACATTAATTTATCTTATAGGTTAACAAAAAGGAATAAAATATAGTCTTTTTCGATCATCTGACTTCAAATTTGGGCTCCTCTTCTCATCTAATTCAGTTACTGTTAAATTTTGTTTATGGGATCTCCGAAAATCTCTTATAATATTCAAGAAAGGATTGCAAACAATTTCTGATGGGATTCTTCTGACGAACTTCGTTTTCTATGAGAATTATAATGATTTTTGAAGGTGGTTTATCCATTTTTACCATAATTTTCACAATTTAAACATTTATAAGTGACATTTGTAATAAATCATTTTTGATATTTATGATAAATATAGATTTTAATACTTGTCGGCATCATATAGATTTTGATACTTGGACTATCCACTACTTATTCTCAAATTTTCAAGCAAATCGATCCATTCTGTAAAAATTGCGAGGTGAAAAGCTTCGATTCCTGGACTATTAGTCCCCCCAGTGTCAGGAATAGGATTTATTTCCCGAATGCGATGTTTTAGTGTTGTATAAAGGCTCGATCGGATTTAAATCTGACATGAGCTATACAGGGTGTCCAGAAACTCTACCGACAAACGAAGACAGGAGATTCCTCAGATAATTTTATGACAATTTAACCCAATTCACCTAGTCCGAAAATGCTTCCTAAGGGAGCTAGAGCTCTTTGAAGATGGCGCCATGTAATTAGTTTTTCTTAAATACCTCCAGAACGCTTCCATTTAGAAAAACGAAAATTGGTATACATATTTACTTTCCTGAAATGAATCGATTCCATCCATTGCGAATTTCTAGTACCGGTCATAGGCGTACGTTTTGGGTAGGGCAACGGTTATTTTATCGCATAACTTTTTTGTCTTCAACTTTTAAGCATTTTTGATACTGGATTATTAAATTGTGAGGTATTCTAGTACTAAAAGGTACTCTTACTTTAAGTCGATAGGATACACCGTTTTCTAGAAAAATCGATTTGAAAGTTTTTAGTTTTGGGAATTTGAAAAAAAAAAGTTAAAAAAATTAAAAAAAAAACGATGTATTTTACCAACTTAAAGCAAGAGTAACTTTTAGTACTCGAATATCTCATAATTGAATAATCTAGTGTCAAAAATACTTAAAAATTAAAGACAATAAAGGTATGCTATAAAATAACTGTTGACCTACCCAAAACGGACGCCTATGACCGGTACTAGAAATTCGCCATTAATGAAATCGATTAATCTCTGGAATATAAATAAATGTACCAGTTTTCATCTTTCTAAATAGTTTTTTTTTGTATCTTTTTTTTTAAGTCAAGGAACGAAAAATTTTAAAATCGATTTTTCTAGCAAACGGTGTATCCTATCGACTTAAACTAAGAGTACCTTTTAGTACTAGAATAACTCACAATTAAATAATTCAGAGTCAAAAATGCTTAAAAATTAAAGACAAAAAAGTTAGGCGATAAAATAACCGTTGCCCTACCCAAAACGGACGCCTATGAGTTGTACTAGAAATTCGCAATAGATGGAATCGATTCATTTCTGGAAAGTAAATATGTATACCAATTTTCGTTTTTCTAAATAGAAGCGTTCTGGAGGTATTTAAGAAAAACTAATTACATGACGCCATCTTCAAAGAGCTCTAGCTCCCTTAGGAAGCATTTTCGGACTAGGTGAATTGGGTTAAATTATCTTAAAATTATCTGAGGAATCTCCTGTCTTCGTTTGTCGGTAGAGTTTCTGGACACCCTGTATATATGGTGGCCAATATATTCTTCTAAATTGAATCTCATCAAGGTAAGCATTCACTATTCTAGCGACATGTGGACGTGCTTTATCGTGCATTAGCACGAATGTGTCATATTCAATATGGATGGCAAATGACAAAAAATGATCTTCTAATATGTTTTCAATACACATGTCAGCTGTCATTCTCCCAATCACCTCCCCAAGTTCGGTACGTCCTTGGGTGCGTTCAAGTATTACGTAACGTGATTTTTGAAGATTTTTGACCCCCTCTCCCCCTATGTAACGCACCGTAATGGGGCATTCAAGTAGTACGTAATGAAAATTTTGAAGATTTTTGACCCCCCCAACCTGCGTTACGTAATACTTGAACGGCCACCAAGCAATACCACTCATAGCGCTATGCTGCAACGGCCACTTATATTCACCATTGGCGTGCATACGGATATGACGGATAGTATGACTCGTATGCGCGCCAATGGAGAATATAAAATTCTTAATTGTATGGCAAAAAATACGCAATAAAGTACCTCTTAAAATCCACCAAATTTTATTTGCATATCTCAACCGGTTTTAGAGCAATAAATAAATCGTCAGTGTGTAAGAAAAATTTCAACATCCCGTATCTCGGAAATGAAGCATTTGCGGAGATATGTTTATAACGCAAACTGATTATTTTTTCATGCAGAATGGCCCCTTAAAGTTTTTCGTACTTATACACCCTGCATTAATGAAGAACATGCCTACTTGTTAAAGCACCTAACTTTTTTATTATCCCACATAAGCGAATGAATAAAAAAACAGAATGTTTTCCTGAAGCTATAGTTGGGTTTTAATTTCAGTATTTTATAAATATTGGTACCACATTTTATAAATGCTAGAATATTCCACAGGGTCACGAGAACTTTGGGAAACATCACAGTTTGATTGGTGCACGCGGTATACAATGACAATAATTTACCTAATCAAACAGATGAAATAGAGAATGTGGAAAAATCCCCTTACGAACAATTCACACATCCACCATTTCGGGTTGGGATTTATTTCATCTGTTTGATTTCGTACGAGTGGTCGTCAAACCATTAACCTTGGATCTTTTGATCACTGAGTGTGTTTCAAGGATCTACATCTCATGTTTTTAAATAATTTACCTGTCTAGCAACAATATTTTTACAGCTATATTGTTGAAGAATAAGGCTATAACATATTAAAAAATCACTTAAATAGGACAACAGGTTTAGGAAATTCCAGACATCAAAAATTACCCATTTTTAAGGTGGTGCGTTAATTTCTTGGAGTAGTGTATTTTTGATATTTTATAACATATTAAAAAATCACTTAAATAGGACAACAGGTTTAGGAAATTCCAGACATCAAAAATTACACATTTTTAAGGTGGTGCGTTAATTTCTTGGAGTAGTGTATTTTTGATATTTTTGTCCATGAGTATATTATAATATTAAGTAATTTAATACGGTAGACAAAGATATTTAATTTTGATTTGTTTGTAGCATTTAGCCAAACAGGTCGCCTTCATCTTGATTCTCTATTTAAAATTGGAATACTTCCAAAAGGTCCACAAAGCTGTGTATACAGCAATTGGCTGTCCGGATTCAATTCATAACGCTTTATAATAATAGCGCTATTGAGTTGATAGTACTTATTATTATTTATTGTTTATAAATAATTTGTATGTACCTACTATGTACTTTTATTATAGATAGTTTATGTATGAGTATGAAATTCAATGATAACGTTTATGATCTTTGTAATTAAAGTTGATTAGAAATTGCATGTAATTGTTTTATGTGTTTATAAAAATATTCCGGACGTCCTTTTGAGCCCATAATAATTATATGCCTTCAGTTCATCGTGTCTTCCTCACCTAAACCTTTCGCTCTCATTCTGTCTAACAGATGACAATAAATTACACTTCTTTAAAATGAGGTCTTGAACATGTGGAGTACTTTCTTCTTCTTCTTCTTCTTCTTCTTCTTCTTCTTACATGTAATAATTGCCATAATCCATGGAATGAAGAAGAAGAATCTTTTGTTCTCCAAAATTAAAAAGTGTTTTCTTTCAAGACATTTCCTAATGCAACTGAGTATATTAAAGAATACAGTGATGTTTGAAGACGTTCCAAAAATGGAACAAATCTTCCAGGTGTATTAGAAGTATTTAAAGAATGAGTAAGTGTGTTGTTGTTGTTGTTAAAAAAAAGAATGTGTGTGTACTTTGTACGCGCGTAAGAAGTTATACTTTTATTATATGATTTCAACGAAATTAATATACTTTAAACAGTTTATTTATATTTTATTTAAATATTAAACTAATTTTAATGCTTACTACTTCTCAAAAATTTTTATTAAAACAGTGCCAAAAATTAAAATAATAAAAGAATAAAACACACACAAACAAACACATTGAAAAATGCCACAAATGATTTCTGAACAATGTAGGAAAAAATTTAAACTAAATACGTATTTTCTGAAAAAAAAATTATATAATAAATAAACTTATAATCATAAAATGTATAAAAAAAATAAAAGTTTCCATTGGGGTTCGAACCCGCTTATCAGCGCAGTTGGTATTGAAATTCATTCACCTTAAACTTTTACCCACGGAGACCATGTGTCATCATGTGCGAAGATCAACTAACTAAACGGATTAAACTTTTGACGGTTCTGAATTTAACCAAATTATTTTGATTTTTAATTGAAATTTTTAAAGAAAATTTCTTTCAATTCAATATTTAATATTAAAATACAACAAAACATAGAATAAGAAAACAATATATTAGGTGAATATTGATAGAAATTTTGATGGTAATCAAATTATGTAAATCAAAGCATTGCATACTATTTTAGTAGGTTCTTTTTAAATTTTCCAAATAGGTAGGTACTTATGAAATTGTTTATTAGGATACTGACACATTTAGAATTATTACGTACCTGTCGCTTTTAAAAACTATTTAAAAAGTCACTACAATATTATAAACTTGCTTTTTTCTCTGCCATCACAACAATAAAACTAATATACACATATATATTGAACAATTATTGACAGATGATTTTAACACCCAATCAGATCCCGTATTCGCAAAATTAAATTCCAACAGAGGGCGCTCAAAATTTCAAAGATGGACGACAAATCTAGGAAAACAATTCATTTTGTCATTTGAATTCACAGTTCTAAAACGTTAAATTAAAATCATTTACAGGAGTGTTTTGCCAAAGTAACCACTAAGTTTTGCAACTAAGACATCTTATAAGTTAAAGACGACTCAAAATTATGTTTAATCTGTATGCATTCATTAAAATTTGATGCTAACTACAGATTTGTTTTTACCTTTTTTTCATAAAAAAAATCTGGCCAAAGATAATCACACAGCGTTCTAAAAATTATTAATCTATCTTAGGATTTCTAATTTTGTCTTTAATTTAATTAATAGGTGCACTACAGTTTATTTTACACCGACAGATAACAATTTTTAATTAAATAAAAACTGGAAACTAAGTAGGTGAATTTATTTTATAATAATTGTGTTCTGGAAATTACGAAGTGGTCGGGATATTTTTCATAACAATGTACATTCTATGTACAGAATATATACTACATTTTATTCATTTATTTAATTTTGCAGTCGCTTAAACATTAAAAAATACTACGTTTAATACAAACGTTAAATTAACAAAATGTGTGATTTGGCATTGGTTAACTTAGGTCATTACGTAGAGTATATTAGGAATGAATACTGATGAACACCGCAATAGTTTTTTTAAGTCGAAATTATTGTTAATTACAACATAAACTGACCGCAAATATGTACCGGGTGTCCCAATAAGAATGGCTCTCGGCCATATCTCAGGAACCGTTTATAGTAGAGCTTTGAAATAAAAAATTTTATAACAAAAGTTGCCTCAGGAAAAGCCTGGAAATTATTTTCATAGTTGTGGGACCACCGCTAGAGGGCGTAATTGAATATCAAAAATTAAAAAATCTAAATTTTACAAAATTTTACTAATGAAGGGGCACTGGAAATCCGATCGTCGTATTCTTCATAAAATTCTACGCATATTTGATTTGACAAGTTTAGGTCTACCTTTGGAAATAAGAGGTGGGGGTGAGTGGGAACCTTGTTATGAAAAACTGGCTGTAAGTCCGGTTCTGCTTAATTAAATTTTGCAAACTTGGTCTTGTTGAAGACAGATCTTTTTCGTCAATGTAAAAGTTATGATTTCGAACCAACTTACTGAGTAATATGCCAGCTAGAAGGCGTTATTTAATTTTTTTCAGAAATCTAGTGTTCCTTGGAAAATATTAAATACAAACATGCATTTTTAATACCATATTACAAAATTAGATAAAATTAGCAACAGAATAGCGAAAACTGCATGTTAATACCTTTTTTATATCTCGAGATATCTTACAAAACGTGTAAATTTAAAAACATAACTGTTACTGTCACCGGTAAACGAAATTCATTAAAAGTAGTGTGCTATGGAAACAACAAAGAAACATTTTCCAGCTGTCAACGGATATTAGGTCTTTTCAACGCTTCTCATTTGTTTCGAGCCTCGTTCATATCTCGTATATTAATATTATACACAGATTATACGGCATATGACAGAGGCTCGAAACAAATGAGAAGCGTTGAAAAGCCCTATTACAAAGAAATAAAAACAACTATTTAGTGATGACATAAACGTTCAAATTTTTGCCCATCATTTTCGTTGCAAACATTTACTCTTTCAAGAGTAGATTGAACAGCAGTCTCAATTTCTGCTCTCGATATGCTTTGAATGGCGTTTAGTATTCTCTGGATAATGTATTCTAGAGTAGTGTATGATGGGCAACCATTTTAATATTTAGGTCGTCACTAAGTAGTTCTTTTTGTTCTGTGTTATATTTAATTTTAATAGTATTGATTATCTTTATATTGTTGTTTTAATTAATTATATTTTTATACGTTGACATCTGGAAAATGTTATTTTGTTTTTTCCACAGCACACTACCTTTCATTAACTTAGTTTACCGGTGATAGTAACAGTTATGTATAAAATTTACATGTTTCTCGAGATATCTTGAGATAGAAAAAAGGTATCGACATGCGGTTTTCGCTATTCTATTGCTAATTTAATCTAATTTTATAAAGTATGATTAAAAATGCATACTTGTATTTAATATTTTCCAAAGAAAACTAGATTTCTGAAAAAAATTAAATAACGCCTCCCAGCTGACTTATTACTTATTAGGATGGTTCAAAATTATCACGCTTACATTGAAGAAAAAGATCTGTCTTCAACAAGACCCAATTTTCAAAATTTGATTTAGCAGAACCGGACTTACAGCCATTTTTTCATAACAAGGTTCCCACTCACCCTCACCTCTTATCTGCAAAGGTAGAGTTAAACTTGTTAAATCAAATATGCGCAGAATTTGATGAAGAATACAATAATCGGATTTCCAGTGCCCCTTCATTAGGAAAATTTTGTAAAATTTAGATTTTTTTATTTTTGATATTCAATTACGCCCTCTAGCGGTGGACCCACAATTATGAAAATAATTTCCAGACTTTTCCTGAGGCAACTTTTGTTATAAAACTTTTTATTTCAAAGCTCTACTATAAACGGTTCCTGAGATATGGCCGAGAGCCATTCTTATTGGGACACCCGGTACACAAGTTAATGACAAAGTCAATGTTTTCCTTGAGTTGATGCTTTTCAAATTTTCCACCAGGCGTCGCCCACTTTGCGGTTCCTCGCCAATAACGTTTATACCAGCGTTTCCCAAACTTATTTTTCCGTGGCCCGGTTATTTTTGTTGTTATCCTTCGTGACCCACTAATTTTTTTTTCATACCCTGGCGTGTGTGTACAAGAAAACATATTTAAATATTTATTATAGGTTTATATATTTTAATAAAGAATCATTAGCTAAAAAAAATGCAATAAAAAAATGAAAATCAAATACTTTATTAATAAAGTATGCAGTTGTTTCTGGTTAACTAAAAACTTCACGTTTGGAGGAAAACATGTTAATATTATTCTCAGGTTCAGTTTAACTTCCAAGCGGTTCCTATATTAATCTTTAAGGAAAACCACTGTTGAAAGCCCTGCCTCACACTTATAGGTCGTAACAAAAGGGATTAGCAAGTATCGCTTTTTTTGATACAACTAGGTACTCCTGGCGGCAAGACAGCCAAAAATCAATCAGTGGTATTTTGTCAAATATTTCTTTGAGTGCCCTAGGATAGCTTAATTAATGACTCAAGATCTAAATCCAGAAGTTATGTATCGGATTCCACGTCCATTGTGAATGGATTACTTTTCCACGGTTTGTTGCTGCGGATGCGGGGAAAATATTCCTTCAGATTTGCCTCAAATCCTAGCAGGTATTCCTTGAAAGCCGCTGAAATCTCATCCGGCAATGAATTCACGTTATAGGTACTCTTTTCGTAGTTCGGTTAGCTTTGTAAAAGCTTTGTAATTTCCTGCATCCGCGCGACGTGTCCACAAATTAAGTTTTTTTGTTGCAGCTTCCACCTTCTTTTGTACTTTAAATACAGTTACATTACTACTTTTTAATCTCATATTTAAATTGTCCAAGAAGTCAAAAATATCACAAAGAAAGGCTACTTTGATTAACCAATTGTCATCATGAAAACTGGCTTTAAATTGAAATATTGCATCTCTAGCTGTTGGTGGATGTTGTTCCAAAAACATTTAAATTTTTTCCTTCAATTCAGTTAGTATTTTTAAAACATTCCCTTTTGATAGCCAACGCACTTCAAAGTGTAAAAGAAGAAGTTCATGTTCATTTTCCATTTTTTTGCACAAAGCACAAAATGTGACCCGGCATTTTGCTCTCGTGGCCCGGTACCGGGTCGCGGCCCACCATTTGGGAAACGCTGGTTTATACCATACTGTCGGTGTGCGCATGCGCCCAGTAAAACAAAAAATTTACCCTCGTGTCTAAAGAAGTATAACTTCAAAAAAACTATTTCGAGAATCACCAAAGTTATCTTTATAAAAAAAAATTCTGGTTTTCTTTTTATTACGAATCTTTTTTTATTTAGCTAATGCCTCGACAACTAATGGCCATTGGCATGATAGATACGATAAATTTTTGCAGTTAGGTACCTAGTGTCATGTATAGTGTGTGTATTGAGTAAGTGTCTTGTTACTTTGCAAAGTCGACGTCATTGTCTTTGCAAAGAGACGCTTATTGTACCCGAACGTCTGCGGCCCCTCCGGTGAGTACCGATCCCACAAGGACAGAAACTATTTTCATTTATTAATTTATAAGAAACGAAAATACAACAATGGAGACCGTGGTTAAGAAGAAGAAGTAGAGGAAGGCCACAAATGAGATGGGCCGATGACATAAAGAAGTTTGGAGGACACAACTGGAAACAGGTGGCGCAAAATAGACAACACTGGATTGAATCGGGGAGGCCTATGTCCAAAGTTGGATTACTTAAGGCTGAACAAGAAGAAACGAAAAATCCCTGACCCTGTTATTACGAATTTAAAGTACTTCTATGTATTTTCAAATATGTATAAAATCCAAACACAACAAAACTAAAATTAGTAGGTTAAAAAACCTCCTCCATATCTAAATAGTCCTTCAACGTATATTATTATAAATTTACTAATAAAATCATCATAACATCTGTTTTTAAATACACAAATTTTTATGATGTACTATCCTGTACCACTGTCATTTAATTGGACCTATAACGATGTGTTAATTTTGTGTATACTTCATAATTATGTAAATTAGACACCAATGTGTGAAGCTGAAAAAATGTGTGTTACAATTATTTTTCCCAATCCAGCGCAGGATGGTACGTAAATAACCACCATATAAATGAAAAATCTCAATACAGGAAACCACAAAATAACCGCATATACATCATACAATAATTCGTGCAAAAATATAAAAGACTATGAGAGCTAGAAAATAAAGTATCTTTAAGAGGAAAGGAACATTTTGACACCTGTCAAAATTTTCAATGTATTTTAATAATCATTTTTTTCGAATCCTGAGAAAATTAATAAGTATTTCTGAAAAATTTAAACGCAGAATGAAAGACTACTTTATTACCGAGGGCCGAGAGTCCCTTAGAATGAATAAAAAGTTTCTTTTGAATGAGATATTTGAAATTAAAAGTCACACTAAATTTTCTCTTAGTTTTTCACCCCTGTAACTTATTAAAATAAATATTATAGAGGTTTTCAGGGACTTTCGGTCCTCGGTAATAACGTAATCTTTCATTCTGCGTTTAAATTTTTCAAAAAGACTTATTAGTTTTCTCAGGATTCGAAAAAAATTAATCCCATTTAAATAGTATAGAAGCTGAAAGTTCGTACCTATCCCCTTAACGTAACTAAAGATTGTTTAAAAACTACGAGTAGTAGGTATACTCTCGAGATACCAAACGAACTGTTGAAACATGGGGGAGCAGCAATGATGGATCAGCTGACAACATTAATATATTAAGTACAGCTGAATATTAGGTAGAAGACACAATAAAATATCAGAAACATGGGGGACAAGTAGTGAGCTAATCCTATTATTCAAAAATGGTGGTAACAAACAACCACAAAACTACAGAAGAATTAATTTGCTCAATACTAACCTAAAACTTCCTAAATAGACAGTGCCGGATTAACCATTAGGCAAAGTAGGCAGTTGCCTAGGGACCTCGGTCCCAAAGGGGGTATCGCATGGCCCAAAACGAAAAAATAATAATCAGAATTAAAGAAAAATTGTAATTTGTCGAAAAATTCAAATATCACGCAATACCATAACAGCGATGATGGATCTATAAAACTACATTTATGTAGTACAGTGGAATCCCGTTAAGTCGGCCTCCGATAACCCGGAAGTCCGGCTAACCCGGACCGATTTTCATCAGACAAACATTTCAACAATAAAAACGTAATATTGACAACCGAAACTGACTAAAATTTTTACCAAGGCATGAACAACACTGTATATTAACTGTACGTAATTCACATGTACTGTGCATAATGTATTTCATGTTTTTGCAATTATAATGGAGTTTACCTCTAATAGCCCAATAAATGACCGTTTTGGAGTGTAATTTCCAGGGGCAACTCCGAATCGCATGAAAATTTGGATTTAGATTCTACTTACCCTCCACTTCAAAGTTGGATTTGTGCCGTTGGTTGCTTTTACTTGGGGAGTGACATTTACCCCTTCTCGGGGGGTGAAAAACGCGTGTTTAAAATTAGGCCGGAAATGGATAAATTGACTTATTTTAAGCACCTTTTGTTTTATAAAGTTTTTTACGTAAGTTAATACTTTTCGAGTTATTCGCGATTTAAAATGTTGATTTTTCGACAAAAAAACTACGTTTTCAGACCGTTTTTCCCAAATAACTCAAAAAATAAATATTTTATCGGAAAAAATATTTCTAGCAAAAGTGTAGCCTATAAAAAACGAAAAAAATGGTGTACCAGTAAAGTCTACAAATTAAGTAGAAGCAAAGTTGTAGCTCATGAAAAATACGTTCTTATTCGTCTAATTCCAAATCGAATAATTCAACGCGAAATCATATTTTTAATTTTATTAACATTTTTTAAGTATCGAAAAAAGCTTATTATTTGTTTTTTACAAAAGTTTACAGCATCAAAAATAAACGAGTTACACTGAAAAAAAAAGTTGGCCCCTTTTATTGATAAAAAAAAATCGTGAAAACCTCCCTCTATTTAGCACCCTAAATGAAATTAATCGTTTGGCTTTACCATCTATTTTAACTGTATGTGTAATGTGTATTGTTTATATGATCTGTAAGTTTGATTGGTTTGAAGTGCTTATTTTCAAAAACATTTGGTTTTATAGTAAAAAAAATTTCTAAAAATTTTTGAAAAATTTCATTTTTTTAAAATAACTTAAAAAGTATTAGTGATAAGAAAAATTTTAAAGAGTAAAAAAATATAGGTTTTGCTATTATAAATATGCTAGTTTATTTTGTTTCTCCGTAAGACAAACATTGGTTAAGATATGGCTGTTCAAAATTTGCATACACTCGTGATTAGACCCATTCAAGCTTTCTCAATTATTATAACCCTTTCAAAAATAAACACTTTAAACCGGTGAGACTGACAGATCATATAAAAAATAGATAGGTAAGTAAATTGTTTGTAAAGCGGTAGCGATTAATTTTATTAGGAGAGCTAAACACGGCGAGATTTTCATGATTTTTTACAAAAAAAAAGAGGGCCAACTTTATTTTGAGCGTAACTCGCTTATTTTTAATGCTAAAACTTTTGTTAACAATTAAAACAAAGCTCTTTATAAACACTTTAAAAAAGTTTAAACATGCTTTTCCCGAAAAGTGCTTAATTTTTCGGTGATTTCATCTTGAAATATTCGATTTGGAATTAGACGAATAAGAACGTATTTTTCATGAGCTACAACTTTGTTTTTATTTAATTGATAGACTTTACTGATACACCAATTTTTTGTGTTTTTTATAAGCTACACTTTTGCTAAGAACATTTTTTTCGATAAAGTATTTACTTTTTGAGTTATTTGCGAAAAACCGTCTGAAAACGTAGTTTTTTTGTCGAAAAATCAACATTTTCAATGGCAAATAACTCAATGGAAAAGTATTGACTTACGCAAAAACTCTATAGAACAAAAGTTGCTTAAAACCAGTCAATTTATCCATTTCCGGTCTTATCTTGAACGTATGTTTTTTCACCCCCGAGAACGGGTGACTGTCACCCCCCAAGTAAAAGCAACCAACGGCACAATTTCAACTTTGAAGTGGAGGGTAAGTAGAACCTAAATCCAAATTTTCATGCAATTCGAAGTTGCCGCTGAAAATTACACGGTATCGCCGAATTTTCCGTTCATTTACTGGGCTATAAGGATACCGTATTTTATTCATTTTTACTATATTTTACGGCTAACCTGGATTTTCGGTAACCCGGATCGGCCGCGGTCCCGATTAATCCGACTTATCGAGGTTCCACTGTATTTATATTACAAAACTGAAAAACTTTTGTTCACATAGAAAGCCTATACTTATTCTGAGAAAAAGTCGCTAATGAATGCCGTTTGGTAGAAGGAAATGCTAGAAGGAACAGTACTCCCTGTGAGTCTGCACCGTTTCTTAGAAAAATACTAAGAGCAAAAGGAACAAATGAATCAGGGCCTCCACTCTACCCTCTCCACCACTATGCTTGCCTGTCGCTCTAGTTTCCCGCAGAATTTATCATTTAGTCTCTTATTTCTTCTTAGTTTGGTTTTGTTCTGTGGAAAAGAATGACCGTTCTTCTGCTGTTTTAACCTTTTTAAACGACTGTGGCATTGATATAAACGACATGAGGGCGAATTATACGACAATGCAGCAAATATATCAGGCAAATACGATGGTCTCCAGGCTCATTAATCCAAGATTAACAAACTTTCAATTTACAATCCTTGTACCGCACAGTGTTGCGAAAAGTTGAGTTGGAGCAATATCGTATTTTGGGTTTTTTCAGTCCGTGTACATATTTTTTTCAGCCTCTACCCACCGTTGGGAAGTTATGATCAAATGCTTAAATGAAACTCCACTGAGTGATCCCATTCGCCACGATCTAGTCCTTATTGGAACAGGCAGTACTTGATGAAGTGCAAGGAATGATGTAACTAGAGCTTTGTCTAAAGGTTAGAGTGCCTTCAAATCTGCTCTTCATACTTTTGCTGAAGATACTAATCAGAACGCTGAAACAGTTCATGATAAGTGTTTGTTGAAAGAAATATCAAAAAAAGAAACATTCATAATGAACGAGTTTTGGGCAACGCTCTCAGTAAATCATTAAAGAGAGAAGAGCTTGACCTTCAAACTGCAGTTCAGCTTCTAAATTCGCATTTGGAGTTCTTGAAATCCCAAAGGGATTATTTTGCTTATTACAAGCAGACTTGCGATCTACAAAGTACATACTCTGAATATTTCGACGAGAGTAAACGAAAGCGAACAAGAAAACTTCATTTTGATGATACTATTTCCAATGAAGTTTTTCTAGAGGGTGAAGAAAAGTTACAAGTTGAAACGTATCTACCAATTTTCGATAAGCTAATTACTGACCAGAGTCGTCGATTGACAGGGCACGAGTCAGTCAACTCACTATTTGGTGTTTTTGTGTGTTTTCCAAAACTGAGTGATACCGTTGATTGATGTATTAGGGGCCCATATTACAATATTGACTCATATTAATATTTCAATCAACGGTGATACTCAATTAAAGGGTTATGCTTCAAAACTACATGATATTGAACCTGAAATTGAAGATAAACTAATACAGTTCAAATATTTTATAGCCCAGCTTCAAGACTTACAGGGGAAAACAATTTATTCCTGCTTCGCAGTCATTTTGGGTTATTTCTGAGAACAAACTCGAATCGACATTTGCAAATATGTCAGAAGCTTTTAATAACTTCTGCTAATGATTACAAATGCAACATGCGAATAGAAAATTTTTTAAAAACTTTCACCATTTGACAATGGCGAAAAATAGACTAGCATTTCTTTTAATTGTGTCTATTGAGAATGATTTGCTCGAAAATTTCGAATTTGAAGATATTTTTAGGAGATGGATAGGTTTCTCTGAGGTTTCTTAAGGCAGTGTTTCCCAAACTTATCTAAAGCGCGACCCCTTTTTGTTAAAAAAATTGTTCACGACCCCCTACTCATCACCCAAACCAAAATAGCGACAAAAATAGCGTGCCTAATTTACAACTGATGGTTTCTCAAATTTTATTTTACTTTACTGTTTAAATTCAAACTAAATACATTTAAAAAATTCAACAATTATTTTAATAATTGCGATCTGTCCCACTAGTACACTAGTAGTACTTCTGTCAGACTAGCATTTACAATAAAAATAAATAATAAAAAGTCGACTGCACATTGTACACCGCGACATCTTTGTGTCTACATCGCAATACTTTTCCATGATATTCGCGAAGGCTCTACTCCTTACTTCGCTACTAGATGGCACTCTGGAACGTTCTCGTAGCCTCGTTTTGGCTTTATATAAGCGGCGATGTGCAATGAGACCTCAGTTCGAAACAGCACGTTGTGGCGAATGCAGCGGTATTAAGTAATGAGTAAATATTTTGCGACTTACGTATTCCCGTTTACGTATTTACGTCTACGATAAATTACAAATTATGGATAAGTTTTTAAAAAGAAGTGCAGAACCATCTACATCTGAAAGTGGCAGTAATAAAAAGAAAAACAGACTTTACAGTGATGAATATCTTAAATATGGTTTTACCATTATTTCCAATAAACCACAATGTGTTATTTGTGGAGAAGTATTGTCAAACGAAAGCATGAAGCCATCAAAGTTACTTCGACATTTAAATAGCAAACATCCAGATAAAAAAGACAAACCCGTAGAATTCTTTGAAAGAAAGCTGAACGTCCTTCACAAACAGCAAGATACTTTTCAATTGGCAACCACTACTAACGAAAAAGCATTATTAGCAAGTTATAAAGTTGCTTATCGCGTTGCCAAAACTAGTAATCCGCACACAATTGCTGAAAATCTGATTTTGCCAGCAGCTGTTGAAATGGTACATATAATGATTGGTGAAAAAGAGTCTGCAAAGTTAAAAACAATACCTCTGTCAAATAATACTATCCAAAGAAGAATTAGTGATATGGCAGAAGATATTCAAGCGCAAGTTGTAGAAAATCTTAATAAATGCACGTACTTCTCTCTTCAAATGGACGAATCCACGGATATATCTAACTGTGCCCAATTTATTACGTTTGTAAGATATGATACAAATAATGGCATTCAAGAAGATATTTTATTTTGTTCCCCATTGGAGACCAATACCACTGGAAAATGTTTATTCGACAGTTTTGTGAAACGCACAAGTAAATATGTTATTGACTGGGGAAAATGTATTGCTATATGCACAGATGGCGCTAAAGCTATGACAGGACATCAATCTGGTCTTGTCGTCAGATTACAAGAAATAATGCCTAATGCCACATGGAGACATTGTTTTTTACATCGAGAAGCTCTGGCGTCAAAAGCTTTACCTCCTGAAATGGACTGTGTTATGAAATCCATCATTAAAGTTGTAAATTCCATTAAAGGAAAAGCTTTACAGACCCGTATTTTTCAAAAAATCTGCGAAGACATGGGTGCTATATTTCAAAATCTTCTTTATCACACCGAAGTAAGGTGGCTTTCAAGGGGCAACGTCTTAAAAAGAGTATTTGACTTAAGAGCAGAGCTTTTAATGTGTTTGAAAGATGAGAAGTCCCCATATGAAAATCAATTTTCCGCTCCTATTTGGCTTTTGAAACTAGGTTTCCTTGCTGATATATTAGAACAATTAAATATTTTGAACAGTAATTTGCAAGGTCGCGACATTAATATAATTACAGCCACAGATAAAATTAAGGGGTTTATAAGAAAAATCGATTTATGGTCAACTTCACTTGGCAAAAAGTAGCTCGATTCATTCCAGTGCGTTCAGGAAATTATAGAAAATGTATGTTACAGTGCTACAAATTTTGAACAAGTTTATGCAGGCATGCAAGTTACTTTGCTTAATTTAAAACAACAGCTCTGTGATTATTTCCCCGAAGAAATTCAAAACAGTTAAGACAGTTGCAGATGGATACTGAATCCGTTTTTAGCCGATTCCTTTCAACATGCTGAAATACCAATAAACATGAAAGAACAACTTATAGAAATATCAAGTGATGGAATGTTGAAGCTCCAATTTTTTTCCCAGAACCCGGACGAATTTTGGACCAAAAAGATGCAGGAATACCCTCAGTTGGCGAATGAAGCTGTAAAATGTTTGGTTCCATTTGTAACATCATATTTATGTGAGTTAAGTTTCTCGTCTATGACTGCCATTAAAACAAAAGTGAGAAATCGTCTCGTACTTGAAAACGATATAATTGTGTGTGTCTCAAATACACAGCCTAGATTTGAAAGACTAGTTTCAAAAAAACAGGCGCATGGGTCTCATTAACATTGTAATATTTGACTTTATTTTTTTCTTTTACTTTTAAGGACTTTTAATATTTAGTTTTATGTTTCGTTTGATAATTAATTGTTAATTTTTATTTACGGCTTTATTAAAATAAAAATACATGATTTAACAAAGTAGTGTTTTTGTCTTATTTTGGAAATTTCCGGCGACCCCCCTAGTACTTTATTGCGACCCCCAGGGGGTCCCGACCCACACTTTGGGAAACACTGTCTTAAGGGACCAAGGGACCCCTAGCTTGGGTGCCTAGGGGCCTCAAGATTCTTAATCCGGGACTGTAAATAGAGAACCGAACCCTCTATCTATGGCCGGCGTGAAGTATCCCATCGTTTGTCGGTAAATTAACAGGGTTAAAAAGAAGACAGAAGCTGACACACACCCTTTCAATAATTTCACCATCCTAGCCGAAGTATCTAAGAAAGCTGGGCTCTTTATTGATGAGCCCACTTTTTAACAAGCAGGAATTCACAGTTTAACAAAAGCACTATATTATTATGTCAAAGAAAAATTTCAGAAAATATTGAGTACTATTCGTAAATATTTCATTCAAAATCGATACGGTCCCATAACGAACCAAGACGGAAGTTTATTTTGGGTCACGTCCAAACTTTTTTTAAACCGTTTATTAGAATTAAAAAAAAATCTAAAAAGCTTCTTTTGTTTGCTCAAAACATCGGGAACTGGTGTCAAATTTGATATGCATTGTATACAAAACATGGTGTTAATCTTTAGTTCAGGTTAAGGTCACAGTAGCCACATCGTTATGAATAATACATAATTCGAAATAGATTGAAGTGAATTGATTAAATAGTTTGTTGCTCCTCTCCGGACCTACAAGATATCTAAATAAAGTTGATAAACTGTGACAAATTCAAACGAGGATACGGATACCAAAGTAGCAAAGGTATGTAATTTCGGTTTAATTGTTTATTTCTCACTTAGACTTTCCCTGTCTTACACTGTATGTCGTTATGAATTCTTCTGACATCATAATTTTACTTATTACGAGATTTTTGCTGTATAGGGGAGAGTCGGCTAATGGTGCGTGTCGGGTAATTGTGCGCATCAATGTTTCTAATCTCCTATTTAATAAAATTGCAAAAACTATATTGTCGGGCCATCTAGTAGCAACTGCCATATCTATCCGACACAAACGAACGTCGGGAGATAATTTACCGGTTGGAAGTTATCGCTTACATGTTTTCGCGTGGTATGATATTGTTTGTGTGACTGAGAAAATAATCGATAACTTTTTTCTTGACAGAAATATAGTTTAAATAGTACTTATATCTTTTATTTATTTACCATTGTAAACACTGATATAGTTAGTTTTGTTCGATTCTTTTTTGTTTTTATTAAATTTTGTGTTATGTGGCGAAGTGTAACGTCATCTAATGGTGCGCATTGCGCACCATTAGCCGACAAGGTATATGAAGGCATTTTTTACGTTTTGTGACTGCGTCATAAAACGTAAACAAGCGTTAAACAACCGTCAAACTAGAGAAAGGGGCAAAGAGAAAACCACGAAATTGAAAAAAGGTAAAAAAAGGAAAATTTTTGGACACAGCAGCTCCGAAGTTATTTCAGAAAGTGAACTGTGCCATGATGATGAGTTGGAAGATCTCGTGTCAGATCAAAATGACTTCTGTGTATTGTGGTGATGATAGCAAAGAAGACGAGGTATGGTGCAAGTGTTCGATATATCGTCAGTAGTCGCATGCCATGTGTATACGACAGGATTGTCCAGAATGATATATTATTTGTGACTTCTGCAATACTTAGATTTTTTTAAATATCTGTAACTTGGTTTCTTATCTTTTTCCGTGTTATAAACTCTGACGATTTGTTTGTTCCTTTAGTATTTATGTTCAATAAGCTACATTTTCGAAGGTTATTTGTAAGTTCTATTATTGCGCACAGTTATCCGACATATGCGCACCATTAGCCGAATAGGTCGGGTATTTGTGCGCATTACACCAATTGGATATTTCGCCTCTCACTCTTCTACTGTTCAACCATTCACTAAATGCGGTCCCTACCAATACACCTAAGCTTTTGAAGTATATCTTCAAAAAATTTGGAAACGAAAATGTTTCAAGTTTGTGAAATATCCTGAATTTGCCTTAGGTGCGCACCAATCGCTGACTCTCCCCTACTCTTATCAGTTTATCTGGTGTATATTATCTCCTTTTCAGACTTTTCGATACTTTGACCTTGGCATTAAGTTTGTTTGACGTTTCGATTTCCACTTCCTAAATCGTTCTTCAAATACCGAAGTGGAAATCGAAACGTCAAAATATATATATATATATATATATATATATATATATATATATATATATATATATATATATATATATATATATATATATATATTATATATATATATATATATATATATATATATATATATATTTAAAAACATGAGATGTAGATCCTTGAAACACACTCAGTGATCAAAAGATCCAAGGTTAATGGTTTGACGACCACTCGTACGAAATCAAACAGATGAAATAGAGAATGTGGAAAAATCCCCTTACGAACAATTCACACATCCACCATTTCGGGTTGGGAAAAATTTTTTTGAATAGAATCAAAGATCCAAACACCAGTTCTTAGAAATGTGTTTCGCCCTCTTCAACCTCTCTGGGCTTATCAATAAAGATGAGAGGTTGAATATCCTTAGACACATTCCAATCAAAAAACAACATTCGAGACCTAGACATAGAAGGTGCGTAAATCTACGGCAAGTCCGACAATGACAGTCTCAAGTTTTAATTCCCTAATTACTTAAAGTAAGTAAAATATATGTTTAAAAACATGAGATGTAGATCCTTGAAACACACTCAGTGATCAAAAGATCCAAGGTTAATTGGTTAATATATATCGGTTTTAAAACGTTCTCCTACGTCTTCCGATGCCTAGTCGCCATTCACTTCGGTCCATCCAAAGGTCTTCATCCAATTCTCTTTCTCTCATTTCTCGATTTATGCCTTCTCTCCAACTAAGGCGGGGTCTTCCTCTTTTTCGTCTACCATGAGGGGTCCACGTTAGGATTTGTTTCGGGAGTCGTTCTTCGGACATTCTTTGTACGTGTCCATACCATCTAAGCTGTTTGGTACTAATGTCATCTACTAAATCAATAAATACGTCAAAATAAACTCATTTTAAAGTAAAATTGTGGCTTATTCCCAATAAAAATAGTAAATTGTGATTTATTTTTGAGATTATCCTAGAATAGAATAGAATAGAAATATGCTTTATTGTCATGAAAAATTTAACAATTTTATAGACAAAGCTTACAAGAATCATAAATAAAAACAATAACAAATACAATTTACTAAAATTATACAAATCGTCAATATAAATAAAACATAATAAAGTCAAATAAAAATCAGTAACAATCTATTGCAAAATTAAAAAAAAATTGCAAATTGCGTAATCTACCTTAAGAAATTTAATAAGAAATTTAATAAGTTATGCTGCTGCATATGACACTCAAATATAGATTAAGATTCTACTTATACATAACATTACTGTAATTTCTTAGTTATTGGTTAAGAAACTCTGCTATTGAATAATATGGTCTTTCAGATAAATAGGCTTTAGTCATTTTACGGAACTTGGGGAAAGATGTTGCAGATTTAAGTTGTAGAGGGAGATGGTTGTATAGTTTTTTTGCAGAATATAATATAGATTTCTTTATTAACTCACGGGACGGGATCGGTAAATAGATGTCAAAAGTAGAATTTCTGGTGGAATAGTCATGTCTAGGTCTTTCTGGAAAAACATGTAGATGTTTACGAATTAAGCAAACAGTTTCTAAAATATATAAAGAAGGTAATGTTAGAATTCTGTGATCTTTGAAGTAGCTTCTGCAATGTGTTGTTCTTCTGAGGCCAAACAGATATCTGATTGCTCTTTTTTGTAATTTAAAAATAACATCGGATTGGGCAGCTGTACCAAAACCCCAAAAAGGCAGACCATATCGAAGATGGGACTCGAACAATGAAAAGTATGTTATTTTGGAAGAGGCTAAATCCATTTCCTTAGAGACAGATCTTATTGCAAAGCAAGCTGAGGATAGTTTCTTGCTTAACACATCGATATGAAGGGACCATTTAAGGTTGCTATCTAAAAAAATACCAAGAAACTTTACAGAATCAACGATATTGATCTGGCTGTTATGAAGAGGTAAGGGTTGAAGAGTTCCTTTATAGGGTAATGCTACTGTTTTATCTACGTTAAAAGAGAGTAAATTAGAATCTGACCAGGATTTTATTGTGAGTAGATCAGAAGTTATAGTAGCATGAAGAGTTGCGATATTTGAGTTGCTCCAAGTGATACTGGTATCGTCAGCAAAAAGAAAAACTTTTCCATCGATTTTTAAACTAGTGATGTCATTAATAAAGATAAGGAAAAGTAGAGGACCCAATACTGAACCTTGCGGTACCCCACATACAACATTTTTGAGACTAGAGTCTGTATCATTTGCTCTAACCAGTTGTTTCCTATTTTCCAAGTAAGATTGAAACCAGTTCAAAGAAATACCTCGAATTCCATAGAAATCTAGTTTTTTTATCAAAATGTCGTGATTTACACAATCAAAAGCTTTGGCATAATCACAAAAAACAGTGGCAGTGTGGAGATTATTGTTTAATGCTTGATAAACCTCATGTAGTACAGAAAACATGGCATCGGTGGTACATTTATTATTTAAAAATCCAAACTGATTTTGTGATAAAATCTTGTTATCAACGAGAAAGGACATAAGTCGGGCTTTTAGGAGTCTTTCAATAATTTTGGAGAGTACCGGTAGTAATGCAATAGGTCTATAATTGCAGGCAATAGATTTTTCTCCACCCTTATGAAGAGGAATAATCATGGCCGTCTTTAGGCACTCTGGAAATTTACCTTTCTCAAAAGAATCATTTATTAGAGAGATGAGGACTCCCAACACATTGTCTGGGAGATTTGAGAAAATTTTTGTGGATAGTCCATCGGTACTACAGGAAGATTTGCTTTTGATACTATTGATTGTTTGGATCAGTTCAGATTTACCAACCGGTCTTATAAAGAATGAATTCGAAACCTTTCCTGAATTAGGGAGATAGGAAATGGGATCTTGTTGTGACACAATAGTTGATGTTATATTTTTACTCACATTAACAAAATATTCATTTAGATTTTCTGGGTCTGGAAGGGAAAATGTTTGAGCTGTGTGAGTTTTATTTCGAAGATCGTTTATTATGGACCAAGTTTCTTTTGCAACACTTTTGGAGCTTCTGAGACGATTTTGATAATACAATTTTTTAGCCGATTTTATAAGTTTTAAATAGATTGCCCTGTACTTGGTGATATATTCAGTAACAGAGACGTTGGTAGTAAATTTCTTGATATACAGTAGTGAACGCATGTTTTTGGCTGATATGCGGACACCTTTGGTAGTCCAGGGTTTGCGATATTTTTGCTTAATTGTGATTAAAGGAAATGCTTTATTGAAGATACAGACCAGCTTATTCAAAAAATCACTGAAATTATAATCGACGTCCATGGAAGGAAAGTGCCACTCAGAGGTTAAGCATAAATTTTGGAATTTACGAAAGTTCCGACCGGAAAAAACCCTGCCTAAACGTCGAGTTAATTTGTTTAATCCTGTTTTGCTTATCAATAAATGTTCTTCTAATTAAATAATCGTATTAAATTGTTGCAAGATGCATGGTCGAAATGTTTTGCATTTATTCATGTTAGGTTCATTTAAAAAGTTCAAAAAGGCCTTCCCATACTACCAACATTGTCTTTTACTGATTATTCTTTAATAACAAATATATCACGATCACGTGTTTACAATCAGCTAATTTTTTATTCTTAACACCTACTGTTGTATTTAATTTTTACTTTTCTAACAGTTATAAAACTCAGTAGATGACCATCACTATATTCAGAATGTGTTTCTCGTTCGGCACTCTTCCATGATTTTTATATAATCATCTGGCAGGTAAAGTCGTGGCTGATATTTTAGTACAAATTACATGTCCGAAAAATGATTATCATTTGATAGGAAACTACGGCCCGAGATACGAATTCATTTTTTTTAAATTCCTCCTGAATTCTTAGCACCCTCTTGACTATCAAAAGTCTGTCGGGGATTGAGGGCCTTATCTTTTATTTCAATGATCATGATACTTACTTTCCATGTCCGGAACAGTAATAACTTTAAATTCTGCATAGTCGCCTCTGAAATCGGTTGAAAAATTTAAACCGAATATAACAAAATTCAGTTTGGCAACATTGTGTGAGTACCAAGTTCAATAGAACCGTAATTTAGTCCAGACGAATTAATATATTTTTTTACCAACAAAAATTAGATATTTTAAACAAATAGCGTTTCAAAAATGATGTGATGAATTTTTAATTCGGTTACGTTAATGAAATTGCTTTTTGGAGTTATACTTCTTTAGGCACGAGGGTAAATTTTTATTTTGCTGGGCGCATGCGCACACCGACAGTATGGTATGAAACGTTATGAGGGATCTGATTGGGTGTTAAAATCATCTGTCAATAATTGTTTAAATGGAGATTCTGGATAAACAAAATGTTGTGTAAGTATATTAGTTTTCATTGTTGTGAGGACAGTGACAAAAAGCAAGTTCGTAATTGTAGTGACTTTTTAAATAGTTTTTAAAAGCAACAGTTAGGTACCTTATTGTAAATGTTTCAGTATTGTAATAAAAAATTACAAATTAGGTAAATACCATGTACCTACCTAGCTAGTAGGTAATGCTTTGATTTACATAATTTTATTACCAACAAAAATCTCCATCTAATATATTGCTTTTTTAGTCTATATTTTGTCGTATTTTAATTCCACAAGAATCAAACTTATTTGATTAAACTAACAGAATAAGCAACCGTCAAAAAAATTTTAAAACGTTTAGTTCTTTTATTTCACATGTCTCGGTAGTTAAATTCTGCGTGGGGTGAGTTCAAAATAATCTAAACCTGATAGACGCAGGTTCAATTCCCAATGCAAATTTTTATTTTTTTTAAACATTTTATGATTGTAAGCATATTTATTATATTTTTTTTTCAGAAAATACGTATTTAGTTAAAATTTTCTCAACAATTGTTCAGAAATAATTTCTTTGGTTTCATTTTTCAATGTGTTTGCGTGTGTTTTATTCTTTTATTTTTTTTATTTTTTGTATTGTTTTAATAAAAATTTTTGGAAAGTAGTAAGTATTAAAATTAGTTTAATATTTAAATAAAATATAAATAAACTGTTATATTGATTTCGTTGAAATCATATAATAGAAGTATAACTTCTTACGTGCGTACAAAGTACACACACTTCTTTTTTTGTCCTTAAAAGTAGAAAAAAGTCTACTTATTCTTGCTTAATATTTTATCCTGTAATAATTTTCACTGTATCAATATGCAAGTCGACAACTAATGACTAATGACTAAGCTCTTATCTTTAAAGCGGCCGTATTGAATTACTTTGACATTTATACCGAACATTGATGGGGCAAGTTTTGCGCATTCTGACAAAGTTCCGTGTCTACTATACTTCTAATGGTTGGCCACATAGATGGCCCTGTCATTTGCTAAAATTAAGTATTTTTCTGTGCAGGTCTCTGTCATCTCTCCGCATGATAGTAGATGGTGGCTATTCTGAACCACGGCACTTTTTTCAGGTTACTAGCACAACGTGAAACGCCTGTTCAGCGCTTTCCATGTCGGATACGGTAAATTGTGTCCAGCAGCCATTTCCTCTGAGGGGGGAAATGTGTTGTGGTAGGTGACGCTTGCCATATATGTATTCGGTGCGTCTCTGGAGCTTCGGGGATGGATCTTGATTTTTTCAGAAAGCTTTTCCGAGATCTTAGTCTACTTGGCTGAGTGTGGTGATCATACAAGGGGTGTTTTCGATCCATCTCCTGCTTCTTTCCTTCTATCTCTGATGTGACCTGTCTCCTGATAGGTGGTGGAGCGATTCCCACTATGGGATAGACTTCTTCAATAGCTTTCGGTTTCAGTCAACCCGATATTATACGATCAGTTTCGTTTAGAGCTACGTCGACGTTTTTAGCGTGAGCAGAGTTTGCCCATACTGGTGCTCCAAATAGCGGCCGAATAACATAATGCTAAGGCAAAAGTGCGGAAAGTGTGTGGCTGTGCTCCCCATTTTGTATTATTTCTGACATTTACTTTTTTCTTGACAGCTTGTCAGTGGTATCGATAAGACAGAGTTCTATCCAGACATGCGCCGAGGTATTTTGGCTTGGCGTCTCGTTGTGTTCCAGCATCTGACCACACCATTCCACCTCTAGTGGCCTTCGGGCATGCTTGTTTCTAAGATGGAAGGCACTTACCTGGATTTTTATGGGATTGGGTTTCAGATGGTTTTCATCATTGAGGGGATTAGATGCTAATGAGTACAAATGATAAAATGGTTTAGTTGAGAAAAACGAAGTCAAAGTTAAATTTACATAGTAAATTCTACAGCGAATTAATCACTTATGGACTTATTTTGAATAAAGTTTATACATTTTTTTTTCAAATTTTGCACTGGTTTCTCTTTGCCACTTAATACTTTGTCACTTTTTAGTATCTAATACATTACAGGCAAAGGTATACAGGTGTAGTTATAACTGTTTGCACACAAACTCTTTTTAAATATTTCGTAAGTAGTCAAACTAGAACCTGCGATATGTCGCCACCAATAGTTTAATTCACCTGATCTCTTTGCCACTAAATTTTTAATACTATCTAGTATTACTTTGTGCACTTAACTCAGTTTACAATATTTTGTCACTTGTACCCCTTAGAATCTGGTCCCCTCCATTATATAGTGCTCCTAGGACACCTGTTGTTTCACTTCGACTCCACCGATTGTTCTTGGACTGAAGCGTTACGTAGAAGCGACTATTCTGGAGGAGACATGATAATTATAATAGAGAACAGTAATATAGTAGTTTCTCGTATTCTGGTATTCAATAAAGGCCGCTCCAGGATCATTTCCTTTATAGACGGAGAGGTAGCACTGAAAAATCTCTTTGAATTTACTAAAGCTAAATTTTTCACAGTTGATTAATGTGATTGTGTAGAGAAACATACTGCGGTCGGTCAAGCGAAACGTAGAACAGGGGTTACTGAGAGGGTATCAAAGTTGCTTTCCTACGAAAATAATTAAATCAATTTACTAAGGCTGAAAATCAGTACACACATTCTAAATTGAATATAAATAAAAGTTATTATAGTCGGTCAGCTGTATGACGGGACAGAGCCGGTCGGTCAGCCCCAACGAATGTACAGGGTTATTCACTATATTTTGACCCCCTTGTAAACTGCTTTATTTACAGAATTAGAAAAAAATGTAAAATACAAAAGTTATTCGATTTTTTAATTATGATTTTTTGACATATATGTTGTACTAGTGACGTTATCCATCTGGGCGTGATGACCTAATCGACTATATTTTTAAATGAGAATATAGGGGTCGTGTGCTAGCTCATTTGAAAGGTGATGCAATTCTCTATACAGTACTATAAACATTAAGATCATTATTTATGCACGGTGTCCAAAATAAATTTTTGAAATATTAGTTAAACAATTAATTTAATTAAAAAAAATTTTTTTGAACACCCTATATAATTAATCATGTTAATGTTTATATTACTGAATAGGGAATTGAATAACCTTTCAAATGAGCTAGCAC
The DNA here is from genome assembly GCF_917563875.1 of Diabrotica virgifera virgifera. NCBI lineage: Eukaryota > Metazoa > Arthropoda > Insecta > Coleoptera > Chrysomelidae > Diabrotica > Diabrotica virgifera. The sequence continues at coordinate 18,888,626 of NC_065451.1, forward strand.
TCGACCCCTATTCCCATTTAAAAAAAATAGTCGATTACGTCATCACGCCCAAATGGATGACATCACTAGTACGATATATATGTCAAAAAATCATAATTTAAAAATCGAATAACTTTTGTATTTTACATTTTTTTCTAATTCTGTAAATAAAGCAATTTACAAGGGGGTCAAAATATAGTGAATAACCCTGTACATTCACTGGGGCCGACCGACCAGCTCTGTCCCGTCATACAGCTGACCGACTATAATAACTTTTATTTATATTCAATTTAGAATGTGTGTACTGATTTTCAGTCTTAGTAAATGAATTTAATTACCTTCGTAAGAAAGAAATTTTGATACCCTCTCAGTAACCCCTGTTCTACGTTTCGCTTGACCGACCGCAGTATGTTTCTCTACACACTCACAGTAATCAACTGTGAAAAATCTAGCTTTAGTAAATTCAAAGAGATTTTTCAGCGCTGCCTCTTGGACTATTACGCCCTACCTTAGTATGGAGGTTGATGTTGCCCGACATCAGAATATACAGCAAGGGAAACTTTGGTAATTAGGTATGAGTTTGAGTCTAGGACATAATTTCTCCCAGTTATTAGAAGAATGGGCGATAATTATTATAATATGGCTCACGTCGGCAGGGTCGCATTCCTGAAGTAGATTACCGGGAACGTAAAAGGGTTCCATTCCACAATACCAGCTACCCCTGTCGTGATGATATAATTTTCATTATTGAAGGCTGGCGACAGCACTGCAATTGTTTTTATCTGTTATTGTCTCATTATTATCAGTACATAAAATTTCACGTTATTGATTAATATTAAAAAAATTATTGTTTGTAAGAAAATTACAAAAAAAAATATATTTCACACTTTCTGGAATTCATAACAATCAAAATGGTTGTTTATTTAATTTGCGATATAAAAAGATCGCTAACCAGATAGGTAATTTGTATCTGAATTTTCATAAATTTAATTACGATACTATCATTATTATCACTAAATCTTGAATTTTATTCAATGTCAAAACATGTTTATTTTTATATTTGATTTTGTAAGATACGACCACAGATTAAATAATTTGATGGTAAATAGTTAAACGATTATTTAGTCTAAAATTAGGACAAATTTTTTGGCTAAGATTCTGTCAATGATTTAATTGTCCAAGGACAAAATGTTAACAAACTCCTAAATATACATGAAAATTATACTTATATTTTGTGTCCAATGAATTAGAATTATATAAGAACATCATAACGTTTTGTAGGGCTGCCACAAATCGCTTTGTTTTCTATTAATCTTGAAGATAAAATGAATCGAATGAATTGAATTGAATGAATTTAAGATATTTATTTATTTTGTCGTCATCATCATACACATATCCAATCATTCCTCTTTTACCGTTAGGTGTGGAGGAGGTGTGTCTATTTTTTGATGAATTTTCTCCATTCTTTTCTCTTCTTCGCCGTTTGTGTTGCTTGTCAATATTTGCCGTTATTTTGTAATATCTCTTCTATGTCGTTGTTCTTTTGTTTTATTGGTTTGTCCCTTCTGTTTTTCTCTATTGGTTTAGCTTCCCACACTCTTTTTACTTATCTGTTATTGTCCATCCGTGATATCGTCGGTATACTGCGAAAACCAGATAAATGACAAATTTTAAAATATTGAGTTAAGTATACCAAAATTCTCAGCTTTTTACGCTCTACATAGAGGTAAAACTCAATAAATGATACGACTTTCCAGTCAGCAGATAATTTGTGTAATAAACAAATAAGTTACACCTAACCAACTTTTCCTTTTCAAATAAAACAATATATCGCTACTTACTTCCATAAAATCAAAGTTCTGTTGCATGTAAAACCAACTAAGCGCACATTTATATTTGCCGGACAATAATATATTTCTACTGCTGTATGTCTACCATATTCAGTAAAAAGGTGATAAGTATCTTTAATACACTGTGATTTATTTTGATTTACAGGTAAAAGCAGGTAAGTGATTGAACCTGGATCTTAAATTTAGGTTTAATCAGCTAGGTCTCTTAACTTTTTCAAACTAATGATAGAATATTATTTCTGATATATGCATCTTTCACTAGCATATCGAATATCAAACACAACTGGTCCGCTTAATTCAAAATAAAGCACTAAACTTTAAAAACGTTTTTTCTCGACTTCTGTATTTCGACATTTACCTGGTTTTCGTAGTATACCGACGATATATTACTGAACCATGCTAATTTATTCTACTTTACTGTATCAATCAAGGATTTAATTTTAAGTATGTTTCGTATTTCTGAATCTGTCTGTCGTTCTTGCCCCTCTGAGGTATTTTATCTGTTCTGCTTGTATCGACTCTATGAGTCTTCAGTTTAAAATTCAGTTTTATGTTTCATAATATGTCAAAGTTGGCGTATATTTTGTTTTGCATATGGTCATCTTCTTTGTTTTTGACATTTATTTGTTGTTGAGGAAGCCTCTATTTAGTGCCTGGAATAGTTTTCCGCATTCTCTAATCTGGTATTTATTACTGTTATTTATTATGTTCAAAAAAAACCACTAAATTGCGTTAAGATGTCACAAAAAAATAGCTTCATAACAATATTAATAAATCACAAACGTAGAATAAATATTATTAAAAATATGGTAATTTTGATTAATTGTAAAATACTTCAACATGTTATCAATCAATTATCATTCCTTTGTTTGATAATTATTATTATTAAATAAATCATATGACTAACAGATTATAATACATACTTGCAGAAAGAAAAACTATGTTTATATTCCTCAAAATAGTTCCATTCCATTACGATATAGATCATAGCACTAGATTTAGTAATGATAATAAGAGAACTGATGAGAGATTTGATGGGAGAACTGATAAAAACAATTGCGTGAAAAACAAGCATTAAAGAAGTAGATTAGTTGAGTCCTTCAATATTATTTAATGTGACCATGGAAAAATAATAAAAAAAAAGAAATGAAAACTGAATGGAATAAAGTATGATGTAGGTGATGCGAAGATGTTATGATATGTAACATACTACTAAGATATATTAAGATGAACAGCAGAAAAATCAGTCATATGGGAAAGGAAGCTCCATGAAAATCTACAAACTGGCATTGATAAAATACTAGAAACATAGCAAAATCACTGTCAATGTCTATACAAAAACAGGAAGGTCCCATTTGCAAATATATTATCAGTTAACTATACCAAACAGCCCCTTAGTAGTGTTCTCGGAAGTAAAATATGCTATTAAGTCATTGAACAAAAATAAATCTCCTGACAAAGGAATATAGAGCAGTATTGAGTCCACTCTATCTATATACTGTTGTATGGAATATAGTGTGTGTGTTTTGTGTTTTATTGGCACTGGTTTTCACAACCAACTGGCCAGTCAATTTCATAATGGTTTTTTAAACTATAACTTATCACTAACTCAGGGGAGTAATGTGTAGTGTGTGTTGAGTAAGTGTCTTGTTACTTTGCAAAATCGACGTCATTGTCTTTGCAAAGAGACGCTAATTGTATCCGAACGTCTGCAGTCCCTCACCTCCCTGGTGAGTACCGATCTCACAAGGACAGAAACTATCTCCATTTATTAATTTATAACAAACGAAAAATTTCTGACCCTGGTGAGATTCGAACTCACGACTATTCGGACCTTTCGATCCAAAGGTAGGCGCTCTTACCACTGAGCTACAGAGGGGGTATGGAATATAGGAAAGCAGCAAAGTGACTAATCTGTTTCAGCCTAATAGGCTATTCAATAGTATTCAATGAGATTTGTGGTTCGATAAGAGAGGGTGTTGCTATTAGCACAGAATAACTAACCACACAGAAGCGAATCTGATTGTCGATTCCATTGATTTTGTTGGGACCGAAATGTTTTACCTTTTGCACCAGTTACAGAATAGAACTTGATGTTCTAAGGAATAGACCATTCCAAATGATGTGATATTTTTGACAAGTAGTTATTAATTAAATATGATGTGATATTTTTGACAAGTAGTTATTAATTAAATATGAAATATAAAATTTAACTATAAAATATAAAACGAAACATATATAAATATAAAATTTAACTAAAAACAACTGTCACTGTCAGTCGCAAAAGTGAGGTTGCACCACTTACGTGGCGAATGAGCATGAAAATTATGTTACCGTTTTCAGCCTGAGTTTCGCTTCTGTATGGTTAGTTATTCTGTGCTATTAGTCTAAATTTTTTTTGTTATGTTGGTACACTCTTTATATTATATGAATATATTATGTGAAGTATCAAGTATCATTTCAATCTGTCAATTCATTGTTTGTTTACAAGTCACTTAGTATCGATGTCTCACAGAATTTTTTAACATTTTTTTACAATGGAAAAATCAAGTATCCTGCATTAATCGAATTTTTATTTTGGAAAGGTTTAAAAGCAAAGGAAATTTATGAACGAATCTTGAAAATTTATAAAGACTCTCCACCTTCAGTTAGTAGAGTAGAAAGATGGGTTGCTGAATTTAAACATGGTTGTACAAGCCTTGAAGAGGATCTATGCTAAGAACATCCAAAAACAGCAACACCAGAAATCATAGAAAACATACATAAGATATTGTATTGGAAAATTGTTAAGTGACTGAAAGATATTTAGTAGAAATCCTAGGTATCTCATTGGGCAGTGTAGGCAATATTTTGACTTAAGTATTGGGTTTCAGAAAGCTGTGAAAACCTCATTTGCTAACAATGAAACAAAAACAGATTCGAATGTAAATTTCTTAGTAACATTTAAAGCGTTTTCGAAAGAATAAAGTGGATTTTGTGCATCAATTCATCATTATGGATGAGACGTCAAGTATCTCTAATATCTATTGATATTAGATAGACTATGCTTAATAAAGTATATTTCAGACCATAAAATTGTGTTTTTCTTATCAAACCACAAAACTTATTGAAAAGCCTATTATATCCCACTACATAACATAGGTACACATTACACCAGTTAATAGGGAAAAAATCATCGATGTCACGTAAAAATGTTAAACAGGGTTTTGAAGGTTTTAAACGATAGATGAGGGATAAATGATGATTTCCGTGAAAACGTACAGCTAATTTTTCTTCTTCTTTTTTTTTAACAGTTACAAAGAATGAAAAACTCAGTTTTTTGGCTATAAAACGTTTCTTGTGCATTTTATAGAAAAATGTTTCAAATAAATATTGTAGACCTTAAAAAGTTCTTTAATTGGGTGGGACACATATTGAAATATATACAATTGACCGAGATAATTGTAAAAAACTCTCATTTTTGCACTAATTTATAAATATTAATAACTGTATTTTTTCACAACGATATTTAATTTAACTACTTTAAATTATGCCAATTAATGGGATATTTCAGTGTACTAAATTTCAACCAGATCGACCAAATATTTTATAAGTTATTCAATTTGTTTATCCCAGAGGGCAATTGTTTAAACAACTGTTCTTGCTCTAACAGTGACTCTAGAGATATTTTACAAATCGCAATAGATTATTTGAGACTTCAATTTTAAGATGTATTGAAAATGTTTTAAGATTTTATCAAAATTGTTATTAATAAAACGGTCTGAAAAAGACCCTACTTTTTAGGTTATAAACAATTAGAATAACTTTGACAGTTTTTATGTTACACGCTTGTATGTAGGCTCACTAAAATGTTGGTAAACAAATACACATTAAAATAGTAAGAAGGATTTTATATGACCAATAGAAATCAAGTTAGAATTTTTTTTCAATAAATCATATTTCCATTTTTTATAAACATTAAGAGCTGAAAATTGAACAAGTTGTTTAAGAAAATCTATATTTTATGACCCACTTCATAGATTGCATATGCAGTGAAAAAATAAAAAGTCATGACTCGTTAAACTGATGGTACTCTGAAACACCGCCAAGGAATGTAAAGATGAGAATAGCTTAGTTTTATTTTTTAGAATGGAATCCCAATTTGAGACACCTTGAAAAAATTTGCAGTTTGCTATGACTTACTTTAATTAGTAAAATATAAGTAATTCTTACGACATTATTGTAAAATTAAAGTATATTATTTATATAAATATACAATAATAACTATAAATTAATCCAATACATATTATTTTTAATTTGATAGTAAGTATTTTAAAAAGGTTAGTTTAATCCTATTATAATTTCATTTAATGAAACTATTACTATTTTGTCTAGGTAGATATCTAATTAGTAAAAACAATGTTTTTATTCGTTTATTTAAATTAAAATTAGTAACTGTTTAATTATTTTTTTATTTTTATTTCCCACTTTCTAAATAAATGGTTTTGAAATAAATTTTGAAAAGATTTTTTGTAGGTACTTCACAAAAAAGGTTCATGCAAGTTGTGATACATGATTTTCCTCTGATCATCAATAACAAAAAAAAATACAGTGCTTTTCAGATAAAACTATCCACCTTATCACGTTGACAGACAGAACGCCTATAGACGTCTAATTTCCATTGATAGAATGTGACACAACGTCTATAGACGTTGCATTTTTGTCTATTCTACTATGCAAAATACATATAGTGTCACAACACTTGCTTATACATTTGACACACTGTCCGTCAACGCGTTAAATAACTTTTGAACCACTTATTTTTGGAAAAATCGCAAAAACACGTCAAATAAGAGTTGAAAGAGGAGACATTATACCATACTTAAGCTTGCCGAGAAAGTCACTCTCTCACTTCCATATCATCCCTTAATTTTTTTTTTAAATTACTTACACCTTTTTTTTATTTTATATTTGGATTCTCCTCTTTGTACTGAATTCAAAAATGTATAACACATGATGCAGTGATTAGTTTATGAGAAAAATAAATACAAAAGAAAGAAAACTGGATTGAAAAAAATTATGTTTTTAACAATATTATTACCTACATACAAACATTTAGAATAAAAATTTCACTTCCAAAAATTTTAACAATATTTATTCAAAATGACTTTGACATTTTGAATAATTATTATTGTTAAAATTTTGAATAATTATTGTTAAAATTTTTAGTAGTGAAATGTTCATTCTAAATGTTATAAAATTGTTAAAAAAATAATTTTTATTCAATCCAGTTTTCTTGCTTTTGTATTTATTTTTCTCATAAACTAATCACTTTAAGCATCAAGTGTTATACATTTTTGAAATCAGAACAAATAGTAGAATACAAGTATCGAATAAAAAAAGGTGGAAATAATTTTAAAAAATTAAGGGATGATACGGGGGTGAGAGGGTGCCTTTCCCGGTAAGGTTAAGTATAGCACAATGTCTCCCTCTTCAACCATTATTTGAGGTGTTTTTGCATTTTTTTTCTAAATCTCAGTGGTTCAAAAGTTATTTGAGGAGGATAGTTTTATCTGAAGAGCACTGTATATTCAAATTTATTGATTTGGTGACACAAACAAATTAAGTAGTTGTATGATTAAATTAATTATTATATTGATACATTATATTTTGAATATTACAATTGCTAAAATAAATTTGAGGTTCAGTTTTCAATATCCCTGTCTTCTTTAGACGTCTTCTTAGAAATATTTAATCTTAGCCATTTATTAATGCATCAGCGTCTGATGGAAATACTATTCTGACTGCGTTAGTAGAATCTGCTGCAAAATGCAAAAAAAATAATCAAAATACAACATTCGTAACCTTTGACCAACCACTTTATTGGAAAGCTCGCAGTATAATTGCAAATGTAGATATAAATGAGGATCCTCATAATTTGTCATCAGTTGTTGTTAAACTTGGTGGATTTCATCCTCCGAGTTCATTTTTAGGTGATATTGGATATATCAGATATATTATATATTATTACTTGGTTTTTTTTAATTTTTTTGAATATGTATTTTTTCACCATATTTTCAGTGACCCTACATGCAAGCGTGTGACGTAAAAACTGTCAGAGTTATTCTAATTGTTTATAACCTAAAAAGTACGGTCTTTTTCAAACGGTTTTTTTAATAACAATTTTAATAAACTGGTAATTTTTTTAATATATCTTAAAAATAGAGTCTCAAATAATTGATTGCGATTTGCTAAATATATCTAGAGTCATTGTTAGGGCAAGAACAGTTGTATAAACAATCACTCTCTGGGATAAACAAATTGAATAACTTATAAACTATTTGGTCGATCTCATTGAAATTTAGCACACTTAAATAACCCATTAAATAGCATAATTTAAAGTAGTTAAATTATATATTGTTGTGCAAAAATTAAAGTTATTAATATTTATAAATTAGTGCAGAGGGTTTTTTGCAATTATCTAGGCCCTAGGTCAATTTTTTATGTATATGAATGAGTATAATCAAATTAAAGAACTTTTTAAAATCTACAACACTTATTTAAAATATTTTTCTCTTAAACGAACAAGTAACGTTTTATAGTCAAAAAAACTGAGTTTTTCATTCTTTGTAACTTCTTTAACATTTTTTCGTGTTTTTCCCTATTAACTGGGGTACATCTATACTACCTACTTATCTAAGCATAAAAAAAAACAACAATAAATTTAAAAATTGCACATTTGTAGCAAAACTTCAAAAATCATGACACAAAAATATTCAGAAAATGCAAATATGCAACAAAAAATATACTTTCTTAAAAATATAAATTTTTTCAAAACAGCTGAGAAATGCACAGCTGACCATACAATTAAATTAAGAATCTAAAAATAAATTTTACAACATACTGGAATAATGAAATTAAAATAATATAAAAATGATGAAAATACTAAATAAATGTGATTATTTCGTGGAAATACAATCATATCAATAGTTTTTAAACATAATGTGTAGGGAATCCAATGAAGGGTTATTCATTTTTAATCAAATATTTGTGCAAATCCTCAATAGGAAAAAACTTTTCCTGGAAAAACTGTCATAGTGAAATTGCACCTTCAATAATGTCATCACAGTTCAAATAGGCATTTCAAATCAAAAACCAATGCCAATTATAAATAAAAATTCCTTTAATTTTGATTCAAATTACTATTATAAATATTGGATTTTTGTTTTGAGACAAATCGAATGTAATAACATCTACTTTGAACTCTACTTTATATCGATTTTTTACGACTATTATCTAAGAAGAATGTCTCATTATGATTGATTCTTAGGCTGTTAAAGGGACAGCATTGTTATTATTTTTATAAGCTTTATATAACAACAGATCGTCCGCATAAAAAGCATAATTTTCAAGATTCTGACAAGCTTTTTCACAAAATAAACATTAAAATGACTCACCTGAGTGACCGTGGTATAAAAGACAACATTTTTAACAAGCCGACAAAAGATTCATATGATTTTTTCGGAGTTTTAAATAAAATTTATTAACACGGTTAGAAGCACACCAAACACTGGATATTTTAACACAGAATTTTATTGGCACAGGTAGTTCGATCGTTACGATTACATCACCGATCACCGACACAACAGCTGACTTATTTGGAGCAAAATGACAGGTATAAACGTCATGTTGACAGGGAGATGCAGTTCTTCCTTATTAAATGAGAGGTGGACTACCTTCATGTAGGGCACAGTCGATATATTTTATTAATTAATTTTTAGCGCATATTAAGTTTAAAAGATTTGTGTTTAAAAGAAGCTCAAAAACATTAAGTACTAGTAATATTAGTAAAAAGGTATTGATTTTAATAAATGCCACGCCCAAATTTATGCAGTATATATTACATCTTTCAGGAAATGCATTTCAGGCTAAACTGCAAGCTGCAAGTATTTAAAAGGTAGAATTGGTGTTGTTAAAATGTGAACTGTAAATGTCTACAATTATTATGTATTACATATTATAACGATATAACGTAGACAGCTATAGAATATATAAAAACGGGCAAAATAGGATTTTTTAGATCTGTAAACATATAACAAATAGCTCTAACTTCCTGCTTTTTAATGAAGATAAACTTATTACACTATAAAAAAGATAGTAGGTAATATTAATTGCACCAGTAAAAATTGAAATGAAGAAAAATCAAACAGAATACTTTTTTCTTTTCAATCATATTATGCAGAAAGTAATAAAAAGACCATTACTGAAGAAAATACTGAATGGGTGAAAAACATCATGGACGACTCTTTAGAAGATAGAAATTGTCCACGGAAGAAGCGGTTGCATTCAGGGTAATATTCTTGCTCAATAAACTAGTCAAGCTGGTCGAAATCCTCATAAGTGTGTTCAGAAACGGCAGATATACCATAGACGCCATAAGCAGGGAAAGGGAGAAAGGGATGCAGGTGTAGGTGGATGGTGGCACTTTTCCTGGATATCAAATGGAAACACCTCCATCCATACTTTCAGAACTCTGTGAAGGATAATTTCACAGACAGGAGCGTTAATTTAACTAAAGACGACACAATAAAGACATCTGCGAAAGTGCCACAGACCTCGGTCCTAGAATGATCCTGAAATGTCCGCTGCTCTTGAATGTACTTTATAAGAACATACTGGAGGAACAACATACTAGGACACGGAATACAAGCAATTGCTTAAGCAGGCGACCTGGTACTACTAGTGAACCCCTTCGCGACAATGGGCTCATAATGAGAGGACACTTCTTCATTTGGGAAGGAAAAAGTATCTTACCTGTCAAGAAAGTAAAATATCTGGACGTAATACTGGACAACAAGGAGAGCTTCGATGAGCAAGTAATATATGCCACGAAAAAAGCAGATCACAGAACATCAACGCTGACAAAGGTAATGCCAAACATAGGAGGTCCAGGGACAGATACCTATAATAAGAATTCTTATGAAAGGGGTCCACTCCACCATACTCTAAGCAGTGTATGTATAGCAGCAGGTAATATGTAAAGAAAACTACAGACGAATTTTACAAGAAAAATAAATAAAAATACAGAGCAAGTAGTGAGAGAAAGAGCGATAACGTATGGCATGGGTGAAAACGACAGACAAGAGAGGAGTAAGCAAAAAAGAGTGGAAAAACAAAGACAGGGCTCAATGAACAAGAACATTCATAACGGACGTAAGAGACTGGGTAGGACATGGCTATAAGAACACCAGTACCGGCGCTAGGGTATCAGATGCCCGCCTGCAAAACTAGCACAGGTCGCACTCCGTAAGAAGATCAAACCGGTCGCACTCCGTAATGGAGTGGTACCTATCTGACCCCCAAGCTATACCACCACCCCTCCCCATCGCAGTACATAACGAGTAATGAGGCTTTGTACTGAACATTACCTGTTGGACGACTTGGATAATGGAACGTCCTCTGTGTTACTTTCTGTGGTTAAGCCACCTGATTTTGTGGCTTGACCATCAACAAATTGTGTGGATGTCCCCGGCAAATTAGGTTCGGTTACAGTTTTGTTGGACTCATCATTATCATTGGGTAAAACAACATAACTTAGGTTTTTTCAGAAATTGGCTAAGATAACCAGATTGTTTTTTGCCATTTCTTCTTTTTCGACGTTTCTTTTTCTATGTTGCGCCCCAGATAACTTTTTTTTGGATTCAATTTTTATTTAACTAAATACCCCTTCTGGGGTATGCCCCTGGGGCCTGCCCCTTCGAACGAAATGGCAGGGATGCCCTGGCGGCAACTGCTATCAAAAAATTAAGTTTTCAATCTAATAGCATATAAAACACCATCAAAAAATGTCATTCTACATCTTATCAGACTGAAAACAATGGGAACCTTCTCTGGTAACACCCCCGAGGCTTCTACAATTTGCAAGCCATTTTTTGATAGCAGTTGCCGCCAGGGCATCCCTGCCATTTCGTTCGTTGCAATCCGTGACTGCACGCCTGGGTTTGTCCTACTTGGGTCAAAGAGAGCAGCATACGTGCCTCCTAATGAGAGACTAATAAGTTTCGAAACCGGTAGAGTTGCTTGCTGCACTCTCTGATTGAACTGGAATAATGATGCGGCTGTAGTTTCGTGTTGCAACGAAATTGAAAATGGTTATTCATTTTTGATTTATGTTTACTCCCATTGGAGTACGAAGGGAACCATTCTCGTTGGAACTTTACCGCGCTGAGCAGATGGGACGTGAATTATAAATTGTAAAATTCCCTCATTTTCCTTAGTCTCAGCATCCGTTATGGCTTGCAAATTGTAGAAGCCTCGGAGGTGTTACCAAAGAAGGTTCCCATTGTTTGTGAGTAGGATGTAGAATGACATTTTTTGATGTTGTTTTATGTGCTATTAGATTGAAAACTTAATTTTTTGATAGCAGTTGCTGCCAGGGCATCCCTGCCATTTCGTTCGTTGCAATCCGTGACTGCACGCCTGGGTTTGTCCTAGTTGGGTCAGAGAGAACAGCATATGTGCCTTCTGATGAGAACCTAATAAGTTTCGAAACCGGTAGAGGTGCTTGCTGCACTCTCTGATTGAACTGGAATAATGATGCGGCTGTAGTTTCGTGTTGCAACGAAACTGAAAATGGTTATTCATTTTTGAGAATAATCAGTCTTGAGGCGATCAGCTCTAGACTCCCTGGCCAGCCAGTGTAGTGAACGAGCAGGCCAATCTGCCTGCCTGTTCAATCCAGAGTTCCACCACTCGTAATTGAACAGGATCCGTGTAGTCGTGGAGTGAACAGCTACCGCCAGCTCCAATCGGAGTTGTATGGGTGTCCGTATAATTATTGATATTTTGATTGTGGAACTGTTCGTGGCTTACACTGGAGTGAAGTGTAAGGATATTTTCTTTTGATAGTAATAAATACAATTTTCTTTTTCTTTTGCAGACATCCACCAAAGGAGCTTTCTCCGTAACGGGGCGAAGATAGAATTACATTTTCTTTTGTTACTTTTAATTTTGATCTGTATATAAATATCCTGAATATATTTATTTCATTTTTAACCTATTTTTTACTGAGTCTGTTGTCCTGAAAAAACTACCCGTCACAAAGCATTGTGGTTTTTAAGGAAGGGTATACAAAGAGAAACAATAAATTGGAAAATCTAAATACTGTATTTCCGGAATATCTACTTATACATTAAACATGGATTATAACAACAATATAACATAAATTATTTATTTTATTTATTACTTAGTAATTTATTAGAGTTTTGGGAATGCATAAACTGCAGGTAAAGCAGGTTGGTAGTCCGTATTGTACATCTGAGCTTTGATGAAAGCTTCTTTGTCTTTTGGTTCGGGAAGTACCGTTGCATTGCCTAAAAAAAATAAAAAACAAACCATTTAGTGTTACTATTAGGGTACATCTTAAAATATATAAAAGAATGTGTCATGGAATTAACATAAAAAAGAAACTGTTTTTTGATGTTATACTTCTTTAGACACGGGGGTGAATTTTTATTTTCCCGGGCGCATGCGCACAGCGACAGTATGCTATTAGTCGCTCAAACATTATACGGGATCTGATTGGGTGTTAAAGTCATCTGTCAATAATTGTTTAATATGGAGATTATGGATAAACAAATGTTGTGTATATTAGTTTTTATTGTTGTGATGGCAGAGAAAAAACAAGTTTATAATTGTAGTGACTTCTTAAATAGTTTTTAAAAGCGACAGGTACGTAATAATTGTACATGTTTCAGTATCCTAACAAAAAATTACATAGGTACCTACCTATTTCAAAAATTTAAAATGAACCTACCAAAATAGTATGTAATGCTTTGATTTACATAATTTGATTACCATCAAAATTTCTACCAATATTCACCTAATATATTGTTATTCCACAAAACATTCCTTTAATTCCACAAAAATCAAACTAATTAGATTAAATTCGTATAAGTAATAAACAACTGTCAAAAGTTTATGGTGTAAACCAGGGGTGGGCAAAAGCCGCGGGCCGAATCCGGCCCTTTTGCTTGCTTTATCCGGCCCCGTTGAAAAATCCTGCAAGCAATTTATTATTACTATTATTTATTACGAAAAGTCAAATTTCTTTGTCCAAATGCTTAAAAATTATACCTATAGTATTTTTGTCAAAAAATTTCTTAGTCCTCCGGCCCGGGAGACATTTTTTAAATTTCATTTTGGCCCGGGCTTAAAAGTATTTGACCACCCCTGGTGTAAACGTTCAGTTGGTGTATATTTCCACATGACAGATACGCGAAGGTAACGCAATGGGAAAGCACTTTTATTTTCGATCAACGGGATCGACGGGAAGCGGGATCGATCCCCAATGCAAGTTACTATTTTTTTTTTATTTTTTTATACATTCTATGGTTGTAAGTATATTATTATATAATTTTTTTCAGAAAATACGTATTTAGTTAAAATTTTTGGCAACAATTATTGTTCAGAAATCATTTCTTTGTGGCATTTTTCAATGTGTTTGTGTGTGTTTTATTGTTTTATTTTTTTAATTTTTGGTATTGTTTTAATAAAATTTTTTTGGAAAGTAGTAAGCATTAAAATTAGTTTTAATATTTAAATTAAACATAAATAAACTGTTAAAGTATATTGATTTCGTTGAAATCATATAATAGAAGTATAACTTCTTACGTGCGTACAAAGTACACATACATTCTTTTTTTTTTTAATTAAGTCACACTGTTTAGCACTCAAAACACAAATAAGGTTCTATAAGCTAATTTTCTGGCTGCGGAGCAAAGGGCTATTGTCTTGGTGAGGTCTCCTCCAGTGACAAGACCACTTCAACCGTTTCTCAGGTCAGCTGGGCAGATCATTTTGAGTCTTCTATTGACATGATGTTCTGTTAGAGGTTGAAGTAGGGGGTTACTGCGTGATTCCAGTCCTTCGTGGTGCTTCGTGCTATATTTAGTGATCACATCCTGTATGAACGAGATTATTAGGTCTTGATGAAGCGTTAGGTTTGACACATACCAGAGTGCATCAGTTATCGTTCGCATTATTTTCGATTGGCTTCTTTGAATTATGGTTATTCTTGACTTAATTACACATCCCCAGAGTTGGATTCCATACGTCAAGATAGGTTTTATGACAGCTTTGTAGACAATGATTTTATTTTCTATAGTAATTTTCAATTTCCTACTGACTAGCAATTGAGTTTTGAGTCAAGATGTATTCCTAGGTATTTGGTGCTAGAGGATTAATAAACTTGGATATTGTTAAGTGAAACTGGTCTCTTCTTAAGGTAAAACCCACTTGGACTGATTTTGCTTCATTCATTTGCAATTCATGTCGGCAGCAAGGATGACAGCATCATCTGCAAATGTACCAGTGATGGTTTCTATTGGAGAATAGATCTGCTGTGTATAGCAGGTATATTATTGGTCCATGAACACTGCCTCGTGTGACACCAGATTTTATAGCAAAATTAGCGCAATTACTTTTTTCCTCTTCTTGTTCTTCTGCACATCTACTCATCTAATCCTATAGTTACGAAGCTTAGTACACAAACTCTTCTTGTTAAAATTCTATTGAATTTAGGATCAATATGACTTCTTTTTCTTCTCATATCCTGATGCTATTTCCTTTCCTTGACATGATCTAGTGTTTTGAACCAAGACCTCTACGTGGGTTTCATAGATTTTGAAAAGGCCTTCGATAAAGTCAGACACCAAAAGCTGTATGAAATCCTAAGAAGCAAAAACATCGACAGTCGCGACATTAGCATCATATCCAGGTTGTACTGGGGACAAACAGCAAAAATCAAGGTTGATAATGAGTTAACCGAAGAAATTGAGATTCGTCGTGTGCGTCAGGGTTGTGTGCTATATATATATATATATATATATATATATATATATATATATATATATATATATATATATAGCGAAACAATATGTCAGGAAGCACTCCTAGAGCAAAACATTGGTATGAACATTAACGAGAGTTAATTAAAAATATACGATACGCTGACGACACGCTAATAGTAACAGATAACCTAGCAAATTTACAGTATTTGATGGAAAACATAAACACTTATACCAATAAGTATGGTCTAAAACTGAACATCAAAAATACTAAATTCATGATTGTAACGAAGAAGCTATATACCAATGTGAATTTAACCATAAATAATCAGCCAGTTGAAAGAGTTACGTCCTACAAATATTTAGGGGTTTACTTCACTGATACTAATGACCAGACAAGAGAAATCAAGAGGCGAATAGAGATAGCGAGACAATCGTTTGTCAAAATGAAAAAGTTCCTATGCAGCCGGGACATAAATATAAACTTAGAACAAGAATGTTAAGGTGCTATGTTTTCTCCGTTCTGCTGTACGGCATGGAAGCTTGGACACTGAAAAAGATAAACATCAAAAACATTAAGGCATTCGAGATGTGGTGTTACAGGAGAATGTGGAAAATACCATGGACAGAAAGAGTAACAAATCAAGATGTTTTGCTGAAGATGGGGAAGGAATGAGTAGTCTTAAAAACCATATAAACGAAAAAACTGGAATATCTAGGCCACATAATGAGAGGAGAAAAGTACTCTCTGTTAAGACTCATAATGCAAGGAAAAATCTCGGGAAAGAGAAATGTGTGACGTAGGAGGATTTCCTGGTTGCGAAATTTGAGGGAGTGGTATGTGTGCAGTTCAATACAGTTGTTCAGAGTTGTAGCCAACAAAGTTAGGATTGCTGTGATGGTAGCCAACCTCCGATAGGAGACGGTACTGCAAGAAGAAGAAGTGTTTTGAAAAGTGCTCGTTCTTGTTCTTGACGTGTTATAGTGTTTTAAAACTTGGTACAAAGGTCCCTTTTGGTGTTTTACTCCATTGTATCTGTTTCGCTTTTCAAGCTTTATTTTCGTTGTACAACTAGTTTATTAAGGCCCGGTCTTTTCACCTCTGAATAACTAGTTATCGGGAAGTTTATTTGACAGATTTACATGTAACCTGCCAGATAAACTTCCTGATAACTAGTTATTCGTAGGTGCAAAGACCGGGCCTAATATTAACTTATTAAAATTAAACTACAAACTACAATGTATATCACCTAAGTCTTACCTTCTTCGTAAGCGTACTCTAGAAGTCGTGTTGCGATTCTTAGTGAACAGGCAACGATGCTCTCTAGTGGTGGGTATATCCTTCCATTTTCAAGGTTGTCTTCCGTTACCAAATTGGCGAGTGCCTGAAATACATAGTTTTTAAAATATTAAAATAGATAAATTAATGATAAAACCAAATGAGGGTTAGAAGTTGTAGTATATAGGCAAAATAGTCAGGAAAAAAATAACACTAAATTCTGGTTTGTCGGGGAATTCTTAAAAACATAGATGGTGATAAAAACTTCTGAAAAAGTTTCATTACTAGAGAATAGATGATAGACGTGAATTTGCCGGCTTAATCGTCTCAATGAGGTCAAGAATCTATCAGATACCCACAAAAGTACAAAAGTATTTCCACTGGCAAAATAAATATACACACTAAATTGGAAACTGGCGAGAAGACTAAACTGGATTGGAACGTACTATGGTTTATTTGTTAACCAGGAGGAGTAAACTAAAAAAACAGATTCACACCTAAGAAAGTCACTAGAAAAATAACCAAATACATCTTCTTTTTTCGTTGAACATGTCGGCCCTCAACGGTAATCCATAACTATTATATTATATTAATACGTCACTGAAAAGTTCTAAAAACAACTGCTTTTTATATCAAATCAGACTAAAAATCTAAAAATTAAACAATTAACACAGAAAACACAAAAATTGCCGATATAACTGAATTAACCTATGATATGTCAAAAGTGTCAAAACTTGATAAATGTCATTAGTTTCAAAATTTTATAACAGTTTTGTAAACTTGCCTGCCGTTGGACCAATTACAAAAAAGCATTTCAGCGCGGAAAATTTGAATCACTCCTCTTGGCGTCTTGGTTTAAAAACAAACTATAGCTAGTTGGCAATTATAGTAAAATAATATACCAAAGTATGCAGCTTGCGACATCTAACGAAGAAAAATGAAGTCAATTTCATTGCCTTCACACGCCGAGAAGTTTTTGAGATGCTGTGTGAAAAAAAAGATCTGAGTTGTAGCGAAGTGGAGCCTGGGCCCTGCAGCATGACAACGCTTCTACGTAGCATGTTAGCAATTACGTATAAAAATCGCATAAGCGTCTTTCTTCAACCTCCGCTCCCATCAGATCTAACCCCTCCCGCATTTTTATTGTTTCCCAAATGCAACAGATATTTGAAAAAATCCATGTTTGACAAAAGAAAATAGCTAGAGGAATTCAGCAATATTCTATAAAAACACTTCTCACAGTGGAAAAATACTTCTAGCGATGCTAATAATATTGGAAGAAGAATATATCGCCGGCTTCCTGCCAAAACCAACTAACTCCACTTTTTAAAGTTTTGAGAAATCTACCTTTCAAAGTTTAATTTGAAATTGAAAATCGCCTGAATTTAAAAAATTATCAAATAACTGAAAAATATGTTTCTCATATTTTTCAATTATTAAATCATTATTTAAATTCAGATGATTTTTCATTTCAAATTAAAGTTTAAAAGGTAGATTTCTCAAAACTTTAATGGAGTTAGTTGGTTTTGGCAGTAAGCCGACGATATGTTGCTGACGGGAATATTTATTTTAAAGAAACAGTGTGAAGCGGTTTAGAATATTTATAAAAAAAGTTTTTAATCATGAGTTAGAACTTCTTGACCATCCCTCGTATTATCAACAAATAAGATTCAAAAATCTTAAAAGACTTAAATATATCGAATAAAATAAAAAGTGAGCATGCATAGTAGTAATTTACTTGCTAATTCTAATTAGTGGTGGTAAAAACCTTGAAAATTAGACGAGAAATCAATTAGGCTTACCTCTGCTGCAACCAAGAAGTGTTCTTCGCTGATTTTTTGGATACCAGCAGTAACTGTGGCCAATCCTACTCCGGGGAATATGTATGAGTTGTTACCTTGTCCTGGGTAAAACGTCTTTCCATTTAAAGTTACTGGATCGAATGGACTGCCGCTGGCAAAGATGGCAGTACCCTGAAAACACATTAAATATTGACAATATTAACTTTTATAAACCTTTATGGATCGAAATATTCAGTGTGCCTAAGTATGTATAATAATTTTTAAAACAGTTTTTACTTGTATACTGGAAAACGAAAGTACTTTTTTGAAAAATATCTTCATAAATTTGGAGTCTAAATAGGTATTTTTATAAGATTTGTTCTTCAAAAATCAACATTTTCAACAAGGATTCATTGTCAAAAATTACTCTAGCTATGAAACCATCTAGAGTTCATGAGCAAATATTATTTATGGCAGTATTAGTCTAGTCGCAACATAGGGGGTCCCGTGGGCACTTTTAGCTCGCCGCGATTTGATGGTGGTATTATAGGTTTTTTGGGTCGCTGAATCCAATGAAAGTGGTCTGGAAGCCCAAATGTGGTGCGTTTAATTGGTATTAACAAATTATGGTAAAATTAGGTGTTTTTCAGGAATTATTAGAAGCCCTGTAAATAAATTGATAGTGTTAAGGTCTTCTCTGGTGTATTTTTGGTCGCTGAATCGAATGCGACTAGCCGCGATTACTCAAAATATGTTCTTGTTTTGTTAATAAAAAAAATAATTGTTTATTCACCGAAAAGCTCGAAATGCGTTATCTACAGCAAGTTTGTAGTCTTTTTAATAGTATTCTTATGCGCTAAATCGATTGTCACTAGTCGTGATAGCTTAAACCACGTTCCGACTTTGTTATTAATAAATTATTGCAAAAATTACGGTTTATAGTACGTTCACTCACGGTTTTTGCTCTAAATTTTAAAAAACCACTTGGAACGACATGAAATTTGGTAGGCACGTAGCTAACATGTCAAACCAAACAAGTGATATTGTGCCGATGTGTGCTTTTACATTGGGGGTGAATTTCACCCCTTTATGAGGGTGAAAAAGAAACCTTTAAAATAAGTCCGGAATTGGATAAACTGATTAATTCTAAGCAACTTTTGTTCTATACAGTTTTTTCACTAAGTCAATACTTTTCGAGTTAGAGTGAATATGTTCATTTTTCAAAAAAAAACAAATAAAAATAGTGAAAATACTGTATGGAACAAAAGTTGCTTAGAACTAATCAGATTTCTTCTTTCACCCCCGATATCACTTGCTTTGTTTGACATGTTAGCTACGTATATAACCAAATCTCATGTTAATCCAAGTGGTTTTTTAAAATTTAGAGCAAAAACCGTGAGTGAACGTACTATAAACCGTTATTTTTGCAATAACTTATTAATAACAAAGTCGGAACGTGGTTTAAGCTATCACGACTAGTGGCAATCGATTTAGCGTATAAAAATACTATGAAAAGACTACAAACTTGCTGTAGATAGCGCATTTCGAGCTTTTCGGTGAATAAACAATTATTTTGTTATTAACAAAACAAGAACATATTTTGAGTAATCGCGGCTAGTCGCATTCGATTCAGCGACCAAAAATACACCAGAGAAGACCTTAACACTACCAATTTATTTAGAGGGCTTCTAATAATTCCTGAAAAACACCTAATTTTACCATAATTTGTTAATACCAATTAAACGCACCACATTTGGGCTTCCAGACCACTTCCATTGGATTCAGCGACCCAAAAAACCTATAATACCACCATCAAATCGCAGCGAGTTAAAAGTGCCCACGGGACCCCCTATGTTGCGACTAGACTATATCAGAGAATTAAAGTTTTAATCGAAAAGAATTAACATTTTTGAAAAGCAAATAAGGAATAATTTGTAGGGCCCGGGTAGCTCAGGCGGTAGGATGCCTGACTTCTACGCAGGTAGGCCGGGGTTCGAAACATCTAGACATTTTTAAAATGTCTATAGGCCCCAGCCCCAACTCAGCCTGAACAAAAATGAGTACCTTGAGTAAAACCAGAGGTAATAATAGGCGGTTGAAGCGTAGTACCGGTCCTGTTATCTTCTTTGTATACCGTAGGCCCTAGATATAGCAGACTACCCTGCCACAATCTTAAAGCCACGTCAGGAAGCTAGGACAAATAATCCCCGGACATATAATCCCCGGACAAAAAATCCGCATAAAAAATTCCGGAAAAATAATCCCCACAAATTTTTTTGGACAAAATATCCCCACAAAAAATCCCGTACAAAAAATCCCCAAGAAATATTTGCTGTCGAAAAGTTCTCTAAAAGCTTTCCTGAAATTTTAACAAATTTCGAATTCCAATTCCATGCTGAAAACTTTAAATTATACATAACAAAAAAGTGTGAGTTTTTTCAAAAATCGTGGAAAATATGGGGAATGAGCTAAGGCCCCGTTTTTATGACAGGCGCTTAACGCGCGATTACAACTCATCATCATCATCATCATCAGTTGGCTCTACAACTCTATGTGAGTCTTGGCCGCGTTTACTATTTCCCTCCATTGTTGTCGGTCCTGAGCAGCTATTTCCCATTGCTGTACTCCCATTTTGCGTAGATCGCTGGCTACTGCGTCCTTCCATCTCTTTCTTGGGCGACCAACTGACCTTTTTCCATCGGGCCTTTCCCAGAATGTGGCGTTTAGAAGTCTTTCGTCACTTGATCTTAGTACGTGACCCGCCCATCGTATTCTGTTTGATTTAATGTAGCGTACTATGTTTTCATCTCCGTATATTGTCTGGAGTTCATCATTGTGTCTTCTTCTCCATTCTCCTGTTGTCTCTTCTCTGCAAGGCCCATAGATAGTCCGCAGTATCTTTCTTTCAAGTACCAGTAATTTTGTTGTTTCCCGCTGATTCAGAGTCCAGGTTTCGCTTCCATACGTTATTGTGGGACGAATTATTGTCTTATATACTCTTATTTTTGCTGGTCTTGAGAGTATTTTTGATTTAAGTAGGGTCCTTAACGAGTAA
The DNA here is from genome assembly GCF_917563875.1 of Diabrotica virgifera virgifera. Classification (NCBI taxonomy): domain Eukaryota; kingdom Metazoa; phylum Arthropoda; class Insecta; order Coleoptera; family Chrysomelidae; genus Diabrotica; species Diabrotica virgifera. The sequence goes on from NC_065451.1 coordinate 18,910,396, forward strand.
TATGCCCTGTTTCCTGCAATAATCCTGGCTGCCACGTCCATTTCATAGTTATTTTCAGATGTTATGATCGCTCCCAAGTACTCAAATTCTTTGACGACTTCAAAATTGTATTCATTAATTGTTACGTTTTGTCTAACCCTTGGTCTTGGGTTCTTCGTAACCACCATGTACTTGGTCTTGTCCTCATTGACCTTAAGACCAACTTCCTTGGCTCCGTTCTCGAATAGGGTGAAAACTTCTTTTGCATCTCTGGTGGATTGTGCAATTGTGTCCACGTCATCCGCAAAGGCTAATAGTATTTTTGATCCTTGGGCGGCAAACCCGTTTGTCAGTTGTGGCTGAGCTTTCCTTACTGCATGTTCCAGTGCGAAGTTAAACAGCAGGGGGGCGAGAGGATCTCCTTGTCTAAGTCCGGTGTCAATGAGGAATTCCTCCGACGTGTTGCTGCCAACTCTGATTCAGTGCGGAAGCGTTCTCCGTGCTCACCTTTGCTAATCGTACCAGTTTTCCAGGTACTCCCATTTCTACCATAGTCTCCCACAATGCTTCTCTGCTAACAGAATCGTAAGCTTGTTTGAAGTCCACGAAGATTTGGTGTACATCGCGGTTGAATTCCCAGTTTTTTCCAACACCTGGCGTAGGACGAAGATCTGGTCTATAGTCGACCTTCCCGGTCTGAATCCGCTTTGGTAGTCGCCTATTATTTCCTCTGCGTATGGAGTTAATCTTCTAAACAGTATTATGGATATAATCTTGTATGTTGTATTAATTAACGATATTCCTCTATAGTTCCGACATATTTGTTTGTCTCCCTTCTTGTGAATAGGTATTATATGGCTTTCATGCCAGTGTTTCGGTATTTCTTCTCTTTCCCAGACTTCTCTTATAAGATGATATATCTCAAGATGTAGTTTGTCTCCCCCTTTTTTTAGTAGTTCCGCCTGTATGCCGCCTGGGCCTGGGGCTTTATGGTTTTTTAGGGACGAAATTGAGGACTTTACTTCAGCTAGTGTGGGCCCTGGTATTTCAGGTTCGGCTAACCGGTACTGTCTTTGTTGCCCTGTCGTTGTGGGGTTTTCTGTATTTAAGAGTTGCTCAAAATACTTTCTCCATTGGCGGCTTATCTCTTCGTCGTCAGTGAGCAATTGTCCTGCATCGTCTTTTATAAATCTTGGGCTGTTGATCGTGTTGCCCGTCATTGTTTTTATGTCCCTATAAAACTGTCTAGACTGACCGGTTCTATGTTCCTCCTCGAGTTGCTGTATTCGTGCTTCTAGGTACTGTTTCTTTTTTCTTCTCAAAAGTCTTCTCGTTTGAGTCCTTACTCTGTTGTAGTCTTCCCTGTTCTCTTCTGTAGGTCGCGTTAGTAGCTCCAGCCTCTTGATTGCTTTCTGCTGTAAGCTTTGTTCGCACTCCTGGTCAAACCACTGGTTTTTCTTCTGCGATTACAACTACATACATAAATTTTACTTGAGACCGTTCACATGCCAACGCGCGTCTTAATGACCTAAAAAGCGCGTTAGCATGTGAATGGTCTTCAGTAAAATGTATGTAGTTATAATCGCGCCTTATCAAAACGCGCGTTAAGCGCCTGTCATGAAAACGGGGCCTTAGCTGACTCCCCATATCTTCCACGTATTTTGACAAAACTCACATTTTTTGTCATGTAAAATTTGGAGTTTTCGGCATGGAATTGGAATTCTAAATTTGTTAAAATTTCGGGAAAACTTTTAGAGAACTATTCGGCAGCAAACATTTCTTTGGGATTTTTTGTCCGGGATTTTTTGTGGGGATATTTTGTCCAAAAAAATGTGTGGGGATTATGTCCGGGATTTTTTGTGGTCATTTTTTGTCGGGGGTTTATTTGCCCGGGGATTGTTTGTCCGGGGATTTTTTGTTCGGGGATAATTTGTGGGGATTTTTTGTCCGGGATTTTTTGTCCGGGATTATTTGTCCGGGGATTATTTGTCCGGACCCCCACGTCAGCGGTATAACAGGGAAGACTATTATAAATAAGGAATTTGTTATAAAATTTAATCTATCACAATTTACTATCGATGCGTTCCCTTACTTCGACTTTTTAAATGACTATTCGCAAAATTAAATTCCAACAGAGGGCGCTCAAAATTTCAAAGATGGACGACAACGCTAGGAAAACAATTCATTTTGTCATTTGAATTCACAGTTCTAAAACGTTAAATTAAAATCATTTACAGGAGTGTTTTGCCAAAGTAACCAATAAGTTTTGCAACTAAGACATCTTATAAGTTAAAGACGACTCAAAATTATGTTTAATCTGTATGCATTCATTAAAATTTGATGCTAACTACTGATTTGTTTTTACCTTTTTTTTCATAAAGAAATCTGGCCCCCGATAATCACACAGCGTTCTAAAAATTATTAATCTATCTTAAGATTTCTAATTTTGTTTTTAATTTAATTAATAGGTGCACTACAGTTTATTTTACACCGACAGATAACAATTTTTAATTAAATAAAAACTGGAAACTTGGAAACTAAGTAGGTGAATTTATTTTATAATAATTGTGTTCTGGAAATTACGAAGTGGTCGGGATATTTTTCATAACAATGTACATTATATGTACAGAATATATACTACATTTTATTCATTTATTTAATTTTGCAGTCGCTTAAACATTAAAAAATACTAGGTTTAATACAAACGTTAAATTAACAAAATGTGTGATTTGGCATTGGTTAATTTAGGTCATTACGTAGAGTATAATAGGAATGAATACTGAGGAACACTGCAATAGTTTTTTTTAAATCGAAATTATTGTTAATTACAACATAAACTGACCGCAAATATGTACACAAGTTAATGGCAAAGTCAATGTTTTCCTTGAGTTGATGCTTTTCAATTTCGCCACCAGGCGTCGCCCACTTTGCGGTTCCTCGCCAATCAGATCTAGACATTCTTTCCGATTTTCAAAACAATAATTTTTGATAAAAATGTCAATAATATAAAGCACGTGCTTGCTTTATAAGGTTTAGAACTCAACTGACGACTTGCAGCTGCACAGGTTAGGGTTCGCACGCGTTGTTGTATACAAACGAGTTTTAGCTCCGATGGTACCGTTATAAATACAGCTATAACTTCGTTTCTATTTCGAATTTCTGATGAAAATTTTAGGACAGTATCTCTATCATACTTAAGACTGTTTTTACATAAAAAACAAAAATAGATTTTTTTAATTTAGAAAGTAAAAGTACCTACTGTTAAAGACATGATATTTACTTACATTTGTTTCTCTGTAACATTCTTCAGCTGTACATTCTGCTTTATGCGTAGGATTGCTCAGAGCGAAGATCACAGGTCGCTTGTTGTTTTTGGCCATTTCTCGCAAAATTTCTGAGGTGAAAGCGCCACCTATGGCTGCGGCTCCAATCAAGATTGATGGTTTGATGCTCTTTACAACTTCAGTCAGTGTTTTTACGGGTGGGTGGGCGTGTGCGTACATTTCCTTGTGGTGGTTGATTCCTACAAAATGGAATACTGTGTAGTAAGTTGTAAAACATATGCAATGGTGTTAACAAGACAAATAATTTTCTATTTTTTACATAATTCAACTCAGAAGGTAAAATGAGAGTCAAAAAGATCGGGGCCCCACAGGGAAGTGTTTCAGCACCAACGCTTTTTAATATATTATACGTAAACGACTAACCCAAGCACTTCTTCTATTCTGACGATCTCGCAGTAGGTGCTCAAGGAAAACGTTATGAAGAAGTAGAAAAAAACTCGAAACGGCCTTAGAAACAATGACTGCGTACTACTTACAGAATTCCTTAAGACCCAATCCTTCTAAAACCCAAGTCTGTGCTCTCTACCTTCGTGCAAAGGAAGCTTGAATGAAGGAAAACAAAAACTCCATATTGCGTTGAATGGTAATACATTAGAACACACAGACCAACCTATTATCTGGAGTAACTATGGACCAGTCCCTTCCTTAAAGACAACATAAAAACCAGACGGAAAGTAACAACTATTAGTCCAAGAGGCAGCACTGAAAAATCTCTCTGAATTTACTAAAGTTTTTCACAGTTGATTACTATGACTGTGTAGAGAAATATACTGCGGTCGGTCAAGCGAAACGTAGAACAGGGGTTACTGAGAGGGTATCAAAGTTGCTTTCCTAAGAAGGCAGTTAAATCCATTTACTAAGGCTGAAAATCAGTACACACATTCTAAATTGAATATAAATAAAAGTTATTATAGTCGGTCAGCTGTATGACGGGACAGAGCCGGTCGGTCGGCCCCAGTGAAAGTACAGAGTTATTCACTATATTGTGACCCCCTGTAAACTGCTGTATTTACAGAATTAAAAAAAAATGTAAAATACAAAAGGTATTCGATTTTTAAATTATGATCCTTTGACATATATATCGTACTACTGACGTCATCCATTTGGGGATGATGACGTAATCGACTATTTCTTTAAATAGGAATAGGGGTCGAGTGCTAGCTCATTTGAAAGGTTATTCAATTCCCTGTTTAGTAACATAAACATTAACATGATTAATTATACAGGGTGTTCAAAAAAAATTTAATATTGGCACAATCACAAATTTGCACATAAAGAATAATATATGTAATTTATTTAATTCAAAATACATTCTACTGCTGTCAGAAAACAGAAATAAATATTTATTGAACAAATAAACATTACTTTTCACTTAAATTCAATGTTCAAGCTGCCACCCATTTGCCTCTTGACAGTTCGAACATTTAATTTAAGCAAAAATCAATGTTTATTTGTGGAATAAACTTTTATTTCTGTTTTCTAACAGCAGTGAAATGTTTTTTAAATTAAATAAATTACATACATTCTTCTTTTTGTGTCAATTAATTTAATTTAAAAAAAAATTTTGGACACCGTGTATAATTAATCATGTTAATGTTTATATTACTGAATAGGGAATTGAATAACCTTTCAAATGAGCTAACACTCGACCCTTATTCCCATTTAAAAAAATAGTCAATTATGTCTTCACGCCCAAATGGATGACGTCAGTAGTACGATAAATATGTCAAAAAATCATAATTTAAAAATCGAATAACTTTTGAATCTTACATTTTTTTCTAATTCTGTAAATAAAGCAGTTTACAGGTGGGCCAAAATATAGTGAATAACCTTGTACATTCACTGGGGCCGACCGACCGGATCTGTCCCGTCATACAGCTGACCGACTATAATAACTTTTATTTATATTCAATTTAGGATGTGTGTACTGATTTTCAGCCTTAGTAAATTGGATTGCATTACCTTCGTAGAAAAGCAACTTTGATAACCTATCAGTAACCCCTGTTCTACGTTTCCCTTGATCGACCGCAGTATGTTTCTGTACACAATCACAGTAATCAACTGTGAAAAAACTAGCTTTAGTAAATTAAGAGATTTTTCGGCGGTACCTCTCCTATAGGAACACCATACTCAGAAAGCTAACGGGAAATAAATGAAGTGCATGTCCTGGCCTCTTAAGAATAACGACACAGACACTGTGTTTTTCAACTGCTTAATATACGTGCCCGGTTGGAACAGATATGCCCATATCAAACAAGTTGATACTGCACTAAATTAGATAGCAGGATAGTAACAAGATGCATTAAACCGACGCCATTCTCAAGTCTATATGAAGCAAATGGTTTTGCAGATCCGTCATCACGCACAAATGTAGCAGAGCACATACAGTCCCTGCTCAATTTATTAGACTCACCCTAGAAATATCAGTTTTTTTTTTCTTTGAAACCCCTTAAAAGTATGTTTAAAGTCATACGGTACTGCTGAATGGGTTAAATAACAATTACCTGATAATCGTGCTACATAATTAAGTTAAAGATGGTGAGACTTTTTGATTGAATTGTGAAAACTTGGCAGATGGCAATAGAATGGGCTAAAAGGGTGCAATGACTCGACTCTTTAACTTTACTTTTTTAATTAAATTAGTGGTTGATATTCAAATTTTCGTAAAATTTGCAGTAGTAAGTGTTAATATTAGTCTTTATTAATGTTAGTTTTTAATTTGTTTAATTTATTTTAACATATTAAGGTGATACAGTAGCGATCAACAGGTAGCAAAAACGCGTTCCAAGATAGCATCTGTAATTTTGAATATTTTTTCGAGATATTTGGCACACGTATTCGTAATATAATAAAGAATGGCGGTACAGAGCCCAATTTGAAAAATATATTAATATGTGGAAATTACTCTGTAATTAAATACAATATTAAAAAAACGAGCCTGTACCGCCATTAAGAAGAACAAAAAAATACACTTTCTTCAAATAAACTTTTTTATCCGATGCCTAGATTTTGTGTCATTTTGGAACTACTAAAATTTTTTATTTCATTAGTAGTTCCAAAATGACACAAAATCTAGGCATCGGATAAAAAAGTTTATTTGAAGAAAGTGTATTTTTTTGTTCTTCTTAATGGCGGTACAGGCTCCTTTTTTCAATATTTTATTTAGTTATAGAGTAATTTTCACATACTAACATATTGTTACATAACATACACATTGTTACAACAATAGGGAGATTAAGTATATTTATCCTATTCACAGATTAACTGTGACAGAGAAGGGTGCCAAATATTCTTGCATGAGATTATTTAATAAATTGCCCCACGACATTAGAAAAATAACACAATAATAAAAAAGCTGTGTGTAAATTACTATTGCAGATTGAACCATATCAGGTAATAGATTTTATGAATTCTAATATTTAACAGGATTTCTGTAATTTTAATTTTGTTTTTTATGTTGACGAATATTTCGCTCTGCGTATATGTATGTGTCTCTGTATATATGTATGTACAATTTTCGAAATAAATATTATTATTATTATTATTATTTCTGAAATTGGGCTCTGTACCGCAATTCTTTATTATATTACGAATACGTGTGCCAAATATCTCGAAAAATATTCAAAATTACAGCCGCAATCTTGGAACGCGTTTTCGCTACCTGTTGATCGCTACTGTTTCCTCTTAATAAAAATATGTTAATTTCTAAAAAACGAATGTCTTCGTTTGGAATTTTTTCAAATGGGTGATTGTAAAGATCTTTTTGTTGAGCAAATCTTTTCTGCTCTCTTCTGTTACTGCCCTTTTAGAAAATATTACGTGTATGAAAGAGAAATAGCAAAAAAATATGGCATATCTTTATCGTCAGTTCGAAGGTTGAGTCAAAAACTAAAATAGAAACATCCTGTTACATCGGTTTTAAGGGGTCGGTACGGTAGAAAGATTTCAGTCACCCCCAGAGGGCAAAGAATTTGGCTGTAAAACACAGAAGAGTCACCCATTGCGATATACGGAATAAATTGGAAGAATCAGAGTGTTCAGTATCGGAGTCCACTGTAAGCTGAAATTTGTACAGTATGGGATTCAAATCTCATAGGCCAGTTGAGGAACAAAGAAAATAACCAACTAGCACCACGAATGCTCAAAAAACGCTTAGTTTGGGCCAATTTGCATAAAGACTCTATTGTCATATAATTTTTGTGCAAATTGACCGAAACAAAGCGTTTCTTTGACATTTGTGGTGATGGTTTTGGTTCCTTAACTGGCTTATGACATTTGAATCCCATACTGTACAAATTTCGGCGTACAGTGGACTCCGATACTGAACACTCTGATTCTTCCAATTTATTGGTTATATCGCTATGGGTGACTCTTCTGTGTTTTACAGCCAAATTCTTTAAAATTAGTTGCCCTCTGGGGGTGACTGAAATATTTCGGCCATACCGACCCCTCCAAACCGATGTGCGATGTAACAGGATGTGTCTCTTTAATTTTTTAGCTCAACCTTTCGAACTGACGATAAAGATATGCCATATTTTTTTGCTATTTATCTTTGATACATGTGGTATTTTCTAATGTAACAGAAGAGATTTGCTTACAGACAGATTTTTACAATCACTCATATGAAAAAATTTCAATCCGAGATATTCGTCTTTAAAAATTAACATATTTGTATTAATATCTTAAAATAAATTAAACAAATTAAAATAAACATTAATATAGAACAATATTAGCACTCATCACTATTACCACTTATTACTATTACCACTGAAATTTTACGAAAACTGAACACCAATCACTAATTTAACTAAAAAACTAAAGTTGAAAAATGTCCTTGTGCATTTTTAGCACATTCTATTACAATATGTCAAGTTTTCAGGAATTCAAAAATTTTTTTACCATTTTTAACTTAAATTATGTATCACAATTATTATATAATTATTATTTAACCCAATTAGCAGTTCCGTATCACTGTGAAGATACTTTTAAGGTGCTTAAAATTAAAAAAAACTGCTTTTTCTAAGGTGAGTCTAATAAATTGAGCAGGGACTGTAGAGAAAATTAAGTAAATCGCGGATAAAAGGCATGAAAAGCTTCCTTGGAACAGTGGAGAATGTGTGTGTGTTTGTGTTTTATTGGCACTGGGTTAAGCAACCAACTGGCCAGTCAATGTGTTTTGAATTCTCTCTTTTACAAAATATATGCTTTTGTATCTAAATTTAAAACTATTACTAAGTACTACTAAGTTTTTTACTTTTTTTTTTATTAAGATATTTTAACATATTTTTTTTTCTATTTAGTTTTTTTGTTTTTTTTTCTTTTGTTTTTTATGTATTTTTTTGTATATTTTTTTACTACGCTAAGACCTAAACCTGATTCAACACCTCGGAGGTTTAGATCTTTTTATTTTATTTTATTATTATTTTTTTTATGATTTTTTTAATATTTTTTTTCCAGAGCTTTAAATTTAAACAATTAACATGGTTGTATAAAATTTTATAAACATCTAGATTGTTTGATTGTAAAAGGTATATAAGATTAAAAGGAAATTGTACATTAACTTGAACTAGATTGGTATAGAAATTTGATATTTCAATAAAATGTAAAGCACATTCTAACAGCATATGTTGTAGATCAGCTAGCTCTCCACATAAACATTCATCATTATCTACAGTGGAGAATGAAATTCCCGAATGTTTTCGTCTTTTCTGGTTCAATGGACTGGACAATCTCTAAACTTTAAAACGTGGAAAACATGAACAGATGAAACTATGATATGATTTAAACTGTAACTGGTAAGAAATACAAAATATGGAACATCTCACATGCTGCAACTGTCCACATAGATGTACCCTCGAAGATTTGTGGCTCTCCAACAAAGATGGAACCGACATAGCCCGATACTGGGCCGAAATTATATGAATATAATTAGTCATAGTAAAAATATAAGTTAAGTGTGGTATATTACCTCCTTCAGGTCTGTCCTTAACTATTAAACCTTTTGAGTCTACCATCCATATTTTCTTCCTGGCGTCACTCTCACTAGTACCTTCCTTTACCATTGCCATGGTGCACAATTGAGCGATACCCAAATTCGCTTCTCCTGCTCCTTGGAATACTATCACATGATCGGAAAGTCTGAAAATAAAAGTATATAAAAATATATTTGATTCAAAAAAGCGCAATTCAAATAATCTTCGGTCAATGATCTGTAACAGAATTGGTGTGAATGTACGTATAATTGTCAAATGTATCTTAAAATTTGTCAAAATTGTCGATGCTACATAAAAATTGTCATTTGTACAGCTGGTTCCTAAAAAAACTGATACGACCCTTAGTAAGATTTGATCATTTTGAGCAGTGTATGATTGGTCTGACATTATATTATATTTATTATGACAGACAAATCATAAAATGAACAAACAGCAATTTTTTGAGGTTGAAGTTATATGACAAATTTTAAGATTTGGCAGTGACAGTGACAGTATGTAAATAATAAGTATTTTTCCTTCAAAATATAATAAATTAAATATAATTAAACTCATATTCATTAAATCACACCTCATCAAAAGCTTTTTACAAGAACATAGTCAGCGATTTTGATATGGCTTAGAGCCAAACTACATCAAGATCGCCTATAAATGGTGCTGGTAATTGCCTTGCAGCGAGACCAAAAATAAAAAAAAAGAAGAAGAAGAAAGTACACTGCTCAATTTTCTACAAAATACGCTTTAAGAGTCGTATCAGTTTTTTTTGGAACCAGCTGTAGATCAAAATTGTCAATTAAACACAATCAAATATACTCCTTTTAACGATTGAAAATACAATTGGAGTCATCAACTCTTAAATTGGTATAAATTGTAATACCAAAAACTGTCAGTTGCACGTCAACATTTATAGATGACAAAATTGTCTAGCATATGTCAAAATATGTTCAACGTACATGAAAATTGTTGATACTATACAGAAACTGTCAATTATACATCGAAATTGTCAAATTGTGAATTAAGAGCAATAAATTAGTTGCGTTCGCGGGTACCTGAAATTGTCAGAAAATTGGATAAATTGTCAGAACACGCATGCACACTTTAAAATAATATAAAAATAATATCGTTAATAGATAAATATACAAGGTATATTTACATAGTATAATTTAATAATTAGTTAATAAACATTAATTAAAAGTAAATATACCTTGTATATTTATCTATTAACGGTATTATTTATATTAAGTGAGGTTGGAAATTGTCGGCGACAATTTGTCCACTGTACCCACGAACGCAACTATTTACTCCGTTCACCCCTCTTCCTGCGGTCACGTATATATCGACCAGACTGGTTGGTTAATCAAACCCATTTCAACAATGTCAAAAACTCATTACCTCTGATCTTTTTTCTCATTCTAGAGTTCATAAAATCGAACATTCCATAAGCTTTGAGAAAATGCATATTTTTCCACAAATGCCATCTTCTATTATAAAAAGATTCTTAAACCGGTACAAATGCGAAAGCGTTCTGAAAACAGAGAGCGATGCTACTTCTTCTGCTAAGACACCCAGCCTGGATGACGGTTACTGTCGAAATCTCAATTTTCACATGTTCAATCTCAAATTAATCCCTTAATTTGTAATCTTACATTATTCTTAACTTCTTAAACTTTTATAGTTTCACCGTGTATAATTGAAACATTAGGAAAATATATCAAGTAATATTTTAATTATTAGAGTCCAGTGAACCTTTTGCAACCTAAATAAATTGCCAAATCGTGGTATTTCCAATTGTACTTCCTAGTATATGTTGCAATAGTTTCATCAATAAACTGTAGTTGTAAGCTTTCAAAAGATTTCAAAGTTCGTTGCTGTTGTCATGCAACTTATTGATGCATTGTATATTTTGACGAGATTATAAATTAGCAAAAGGGACTATTTTGGGTCGCAGTCTATTATAGAAAGTTACCTGAACAACATCTATAGTGTAATACTCAGTAGCTGTCAATAAAACCATATTTTTACTCCACACTTCCAACATTTATTTACCATCGTGGATAGAGAAGAATCGGACAAAGGGGCATTACAAAACAATTCGATCCTGATATTTACATCGAATTGTCCACACGGTTTAATGTCGAAACCTGGATTGTAAGAGCACCAACTAGGATTAGACAGTCCGTCGACATTAAGTATTGAACAGGGCTATCCTTTAGCACAGCTCCAATACTTCTGTAGTAGTGAAGAATAAACAGAAAGGCCTTCAGCGCCCCCTCTCACACTACCGACGAACTCGCTGAGACAGAACAACAAAAGTCGCTCTCGTCGAAGAAAAATCCTTCTGTTCGGTAAGATGTCTGATACTTCTAAATCGTCTAGCTCCGGTTTCATGTTCCATTCAATGTAAAAATTTGTAAATGTTTGAGATAGACTATAATTAAAATAATTTAATTTTCCTTACCTAGTTTTTGTGATCCTCAATGAAGCCAATAGACCAGCTACGGCTACACTAGCGGTACCCTGAATGTCGTCGTTGAAAGTACAATATTCATTTCTGTACTTCTCCAACAATCTGAATGCGTTTGAGTTACCAAAGTCTTCGAATTGGATCAAAGTGTTCTGACCCCATCGGCGTACTACGGCTTCCATGAATTCATCGAGGAGTTCATCGTACTCTTGTCCTGTGACTCTCTTTTGTCTCAAACCTGTACAATAACAAAATTTGTTAATATTCAATGCTAGGCAGAGGAATGTGGTACTTTAAATCGACTTAACGGAGGGGTACAGTTTGAAAATTTTGAAATTTTCGATATCTTTTATTATTTTAAAAGAAAGTACATAACTTCAAGAATACTCTCTCAAAATTTCAGTTTGATCGGAGCAAAATTACCGGAAATACATCACGTTGAGTATCCCTACCTTCGACTCACTATGCAGCAGCTTCGCGCCAGCGCGCTTGAGCGTAGTTAGTAATGTTCAACAGCCATTCCCATTCTCTTTTGTAAATTACTCCGCGATTCAAAAACATATTCCAGTGTGCATCACTTTACGATTTGACACACAAAAAGAAATTGAAAATAAAAATTGTCAAAACGCGTTTCTCTCCAAACTGCTTTTTTCAAAGGCGGTAGACATTGTCAGTCTTCTTTGAACAGCTGCTCAATTTCATGTCATTTTTAGATTGCAAAAAAGAGCAATAAGATATTTGTTTGGCCTCAGAAGATCTACACATTGCAGAAGTTACTTCAGAGATCACGAAATTTTAACACTTCCATCTTTATATATTCTAGAAACGGTTTGTTTAATTCGTAAACACCTTCATGTCTTTCCATCAAGGCCCAATCATCTTTACTCCACCAGAAATTCAATCTTTGATATTTATTTACCGATTCCATCCACTGAGTTAGTAAAGAAATCTATATTATATTCCGCAAAGAAACTGTACAATCATCTTCCGTTACAACTTAAATCTGCAACATCTTTCCCTAAGTTCCGTAAAATGACAAAAGCCTATCTATCCAAAAGACCATATTATTCAATAGAAGAATTTCTTAATGAATAACTAAGAAAATTGGGTTCCATGCGCAGTAGCATAAACTTGTCAGTTCCTTGTGTTGTACCTATTTTATTTTATTTGTTGTATGTTCAATTTGCAATTTATATATATTTTGCAATAAATTGTTTTTGTCTTGGCTTTTATATGTTATACTGTACATTATTGACGATTTATCTAATTTTAGTAAATTGTAGTTGTTATTTGTTATTTATATTATGTTTTTCTTTTGACTGTATGTAAGCTTTGTCCATAAAATTGTAAAAATTTTCAGTGACAATAAAGCATATTTCTATTCTATTCTATTCTTGATAGATCCACCTGTGCACAAATTTTCTTTAGACATTTCTTGAGGTAAGGCTGTCGAGGTATTTTTTTATTTATGCTTATATTTTTTTAAACTTTTTTATAAAAATTTGTTATTTTGACTTCTGAGTGATACCATAACCTCAAAGATCGTTAAAACTAAAAAAACTCAAGAAACTCATAAGCTAATAAAATCATTTTGAATTTTTTGTTTCACATGATCCAATTATGAGTTTTGATGTGCACTGCAAAATCCATTTTTTTTGAGGTGTCTGTAAAAATTTGCCACTGTTGGCAAATTTTTCAATATTTTTTTCAATGCATTTTTTTAATATGTATTCTTTAAATTGTACCGAATATGTTTATTTAATTTTAAAATAAAATAATTATACATCCCCCATTAATACAGCATCGGCAATATGTAAGTTTACAATATGAAATAATAAGAGAGAGGAGAAACTTTTACGTAGATTCTGTAGTAGGAGTCATTAATGGAGAAGTACAAATTGTAAAATTTACGTCGATTACCTAAATGAATGATAAAATTGAAAAATTAAAATGTTTAAGGGGGGGGTATAGTTAATTCTGCGTTTTTTGCATAATTTTAAAACGTTTTCCCTTGAAAGTGGTGGGGTTAAATTAAATGGGTAAAAGGATATCTTAAAGAACAACACTTCAATTTTTATTGAAAAATATTAAAAAATGAAGCAGTGGCGTCATTTTTAAGTAGACGATCTAAAAAAGAAGATGATTTGCGGTGTACACTATATCTTCGGACAGAATCATTTGAAACATTTAAACCAAAAAGATTATTTTAGTTTAAGAGTTTCTTGAGGTAGTGACGTCGAGTTTTTATGATTATATTGATTTTTAAATTCATGGTATAACTTTAAAGTGAAAAAATCGAAAAAAAAGTGTGTTTGGTAAAGAGAAAAATGTTAATATATACAAAAAAATTGTTAAAATAAGCAAAAACTCGACGTCACTACCTAGTAAAATATCTAGAAAAGAAGTGTGCAAAATTTCAGAAAGATCGGTGCATTACTTTTTGAGTTATGATGTACACCGCCTCAAAAAAACATGTTTTTCAGAAAACGCGTTTTAAAAAAATGTAGTTTTGTCAATAATACTAAGAAAATTTTTGTATATATCCATATCTTCGTCAATTTTGCTCGGATTAACTTGAAATTTTAATGGTATACTCTTGAAAATATTTACAATCGAATAAGCCAGTAAAAAATCGAAAAAAAAAATAATCAAAAATACTATACCATCCCCCCTTAAACAGGACTACGTTTATCTTAACGATCCAAAAAACCTAAGTTTTAATTTACGTATTTCAAATTCCATCCTATATAAGGTTTTCATTCGGCGTCTTACATTTGTTATTCAAAAGTTTTTATAAATATCTCCTAATATTCGAAGAAAAACACTTTAGTGTCTCTTGAAATAGAATAAACATCCAAATGTCTAGGTTGCGCAGCCAAAATTACGTCTAAAAAGCACGATCGAGCTATTCGAGTTTAAGCCGTACACTCTTAGCCCGAGGGGGATTTTTTACCGCTGAAATTGCAGTGATGTGTGAAAATATAATTCATTCCTGGATTAGATCTTGAAGTGATTAGGTCGAATTGAAGGAGACAAGCCATACCGGCTTTTAGCCGGTGTGGGCGCCGTTTGAGTGTTAGAAAATATCTTTGAATATCAAGTGCATCTTTGGCAGTAGTGTTATTTGGTTAGAGTATGCAGTCAATGAAATAGCACGAGGTACTTAAATATTTGCCGGCAAGCCAAAGAAGCCTTGAAGAAGTGTTACGGTTTTTTATGCAACCTTCACAATTCATTTAAATATTACAAAACCCCCCTGGTTACGCCTATGCTAGCTGCCATAAGATAGTTGGTTCGTTCGCAAAACGGTTCTGTTTTAGGAATGTCTTAGAACGTAGAAATGTGTGTGCTGCTATCTTTTTTTCTGTCCCACAGTCTTTGTATAGGTTCTTGTCACGTGACTAAATCAGTTGACTTCCGTTTGTGGCATGTTGTAGGGTTGTTGATGTTGTGGCTTTGGAGATTTTTAGGCTGATTTGAGAGCTCCAGCCCGAGACGTCAAGGCAACAGTAACCTGAGGTGCAACTTGAGCTCCCTGAGTTATTTACTATCCATTTTTCGAATCAGTGTACCAATTCAGTCTGGGGGTTTCAATTGTAATTTTTTCGGTTGCTTGATGACTGACCACACTTGGGTGTCTTCCTTCTATGTCCTGGGGGAGATTTGTTTGTTTTAGTTTTTTTATTTTTTTTCTTAAGGCCCTTCACTTAGTGGGTGTTCAGCGGTTACACAGTCGCATAATTTCTTTTAAAATACTCACGTGTCCGTTGAGGTTATGTCACGCAACTAAATAAAAATCATCATCAGCACACCAAAACAGTTAGCCTCAAATCCGTCACCGGTACAAGCCCTTTAAGACGAGGGTTTTTCATAAAACCCAGCTGAATTATTGTTGATGAAATCGGATTTGTAAAATTACTCTTATTTTACCATGGCCCAAGGTCCCTATACCATAGGTTGTATGGTAACTTTGACATTGACAAATGAAATATTGTCATCGTGACGTCACCCAGACGATCAATTTTACGAATTGTTTGTAAACATAATAGGATACGTGGTTTGGAGGCTATATTTTGTTATTAAATATCGTTAGTGTTTAAATTTGTGTTTATATCTTGCGATATAATGTATCTATAGATATCATTAAGTGTTTTTAGTATAATAACTTAAACCCAAAACTCTTTTACAAGAAGTGTTATATACGTTGACGCCTAGCCCTATTTCTTTCGCATTTTCTTTAAGCTCCACATACAGTTCTGTAATATCTCTTGTGGTTCTTCACATCAAGTTTACATCATTTGTGTACGTTACAATCTGCTTAGACTTATTGAACAATATATCATAATCATATATCTAATTAAGTCTATAGATAATAGATCTATTATACATATGTACCTAATTGTTTCATAAAAAATTATAACTAATATTGCAGCCATCTGAAGATCGTTTGAATAAACAATTATAAAGTAAATGAATATATAAAATGGGGAAAATTCCCTTTATTGCACTGAAATTGTATTTTTTTATAATTTTCTGTTAATGTAAAACTTCACAGGTACCTATTGAATGGAATCATAATGTTTTAATAGTTTTAGATATAATCCAGTACCTAACGTAATCAGATGCTCTTATGTTAAACTTAAGGGAAAAACTACTAATTTTGATAGGTACATAAATCTTTAGTTGAATCTCTTTTTCACCATGGTTTACATGTTAGAAGGAATTTATAATAATGTACTACATGCACTATCCCCAATTCAAAATGATTATATACCTACTCAAAATCATTTAAAAAAGTAAATTGTATTCAACCCATTATTAATATACCTAGGATATTTGAATGATTTAGTCCCATATATAAACACAAGAAAGAATCTACTTCTGCTTTAATTAAGTAGTAATGCTATTCTACTGCATATATTTAATTGCAATTATATTCTATGATTTTTGTAGCTCTACAGGTATCTACCACATTTTTTAAAGAATATACCACGAGTTCATTTCAATGAGTGAAGTGAATGAATTTGAATGCAGCATTCTGGGTGACGTCACTCCCGCCATTAGATTCTCGACGCTGATTGGTGGAAAGTTACCATGCAACCTGTCTATTTATGAACCTTGACCATGGCCGAGCATTGTCAAGCCAAACCAATTAATTGACAGCCGGATGTCATCCGTCTGTCTCTTATTGTCATTTGAGCCATAACCTAGAACGACACATCGAAAGACGGAACCACTGTTGATTTAGTCACGTGACAAGAACCTATACAAAGACTGTGGGGCAGAAAAGATAGCAGCGCACACATTTCTACGTTCTAAGAGATTTCTAAAACAGAAACGTTTTGCGAACGAACCAACAATCTTATAGCAGCTAGCATAGGCGTAACCAGAGAAGTTTTGAAATATTTAAATGAATTGTGAAGGTTGCATAAAAAACCGTAACAGAACGGAGAATTAGATCTGAACCTCCGTATAATCTTCTAATTGCTGGTGACACTGAAATTTTGAAAATAATGAACGAAAGAAGCAAATATGGCAACAAGATCCGATACCAGCAGTTACAAATAAAAATAACTCAAGCAAAAGCAAAATAAGTGTAGATAATATTCATAAAAATGTAACGAAATAGTGTTTTAAAACAAATATGACAATTTAAATGTGATTATAAACTACATACATACCTATATACAAAGGATCTTTCAGATGAGTCTCGTTGTTGGTTCCTACGTCTATTGTGATTGGGAGGCATTGATGCGGCTTGATTCCAGCCAAAGCTGTGTATAAAGACAGTTTGCCGACGGGGATTCCCATACCACAGGCTCCTTGGTCTCCTAAACCTAAGATACGTTCACCGTCGGTGACTACTATTGCACGGACATCTGTTTCAGGCCTAAAAGTTAAAGAATAAACTTAGTAAACATTCCATGGGTCGACCACATTACAAATGAAGAGGGCTTAAAGAAGAGCTAATAGCCAAAAAGAGCTTCTAAGGATCGTTAAACAGCGAAAGGTCTCATATCTAGGCCATATTTTAAGAGGCGACAAATATAATCTTTTAAAAACCATTTTAATGGACAAAATTTAAAGTCGGAAGGGATCAGGTCGCAAACCACACTCATGGTTCGGAGATATAAGACTATGGTGCGATATACCTGCATACGGATTACGAACACTCGATACGAATTGTATCCGCCATGTCTTACCGTAAGGCGTTACAGTAAAACATGGCGGATACGATTCGTATCTATTGTTCGTAATCCCACTGCTGATGTCAGTACAATAATAAGAAGAGCAAAAGAAGGATCCTTAGACATAATCCAACCAGTATGGTGCATAGCGTAAGGTACCAGAAGAAGAAGGACATAAACATAATCAATTTGTTTCCGACTTCCAGTGGATATTAGAGAAGCTGTGCTCATTTTTTAAATAGAGAAGTTATACATAAGGAGCATTCGATACGGTTGAATGTAGCAAATTTATGTAAATATTAGCAGATATCAAACTAAATATATACAGTGCGTCCATAAAGTAACGCATAAATTCGTTATTTCGTAAACCGGTTACTTTGAGGAAAATTCCCGAAACAGGTCGATTTTTATTTTTAATTACGGTTTTTTGGCATATATATCATACTAATGACATCATCCATCTGGGCGTGATGACGTAATGGATGATTTTTTTAAATGAGAATAGGGGTCATATGATAGCTCATTTGAAAGGGTATTCAATTCTCTATCCAATAATATAAACATTAACATAATTATTTATACAGTATGTTCAGAAACATTTTTTTAATTAAAATAAGTGAGACAAAAAGAAGAATATAATGTAATTATTTAATTCAAAAGACATTTTACTACTGTCAGTAAACAGAAAAAAAATTTATTTGACAAATAAACATTGATTTTCGCTTAAACGAAATGTCCAAACTGCCAAGCGACAGGTGGGTGGCAGCTTTAACATTGAATTTAAGCAAAAAACAATATTTATTTCTCAAATAAACATTTTTTTCCTGTTTTCTGACAATAGTAAAACGTATTTTGAATTAAATAAATTACGTACATTCTTCTTTTTGTCTCAATTATTTTAATTAAAAATATGTTTTTTTGAACACCTTGTATAAATAATTAGGTTAATGTTTATATTAGTGAATAGAGAATTGAATACCCTTTCAAATGAGCTATCACATGACCCCTATTGTCTTTAAAAAAAATCATCGATTACGTCATCGCGCCCAGATGGATGACGTCACTAGTATAATATATATGCCAAAAAATCTTAATCTAAAAATAAAAATCGACCCGTTTCAGGATTTTTCATTAATTTCGCTGGTTTACGAAATAATGAATTTATGCGTTACTTTCTGGACGCACTGTATGATCTACCAATAATTACGTTCTCGAACAGAAAAGTTAGATGATACCAAAATCAAAAGTGGAGTTAGACAGGGATGTGTACTACTTTTTTAACATATATTCAGAGAAAATCATTTTAAGAGGCAGTAAAAATGATAGTGAAGCTGTATTTGTATATAGACTACACGAGGAACGAAGATACATAGACGATACGGTCATTTTTGCAGACAGTTTTGAGGAACTTCAGGTTATAAGCAGCAAAATAACAGAGCCAAACACTGTAAAACAAAGTAATGAAAATATTCGAGGTACTTAATGGAAGGATAATATTGCAACGTAAAATGGTGACGTAACATTCGTGTTTGCGCAATATAGATGACTGGTGTGGTATTGGCAATACTGTATGCATCTTTTGACAGAGAGAAAATTATCGATGAAGAAGATGTTGACTCTTTAACTTCTGGAAATACACGGATTAAAAGAAGAACATCTGGTTTCTAGTTTGTAACTATATCGCCGTCAACGCATGGCAACAGCTACTAGGCCTGCTCTGTGTACCCGCACTTCCACCAACAACTAACCACTACTATCGATACGTGCTAGAGATATAACACAGCCAAAAGTATAAAATGTGGAAAAACGACAGATAACTAAGTTCGATCCGGAGTATGAACTGGCACGAACTTGTACGTCGGTCTCTGAGTACTTAGAGCTCACCATCCTTTCCTACTGTGACCGCTTTCGTCACACACCACGCGTGCACCGAGTATTGATCAGCCGCTCCAACAGTCTTTACCTACTGACTAAAAATCGTCCTTCGTCCTACCAATCCGAACACCGATAACCTTTAGTTGCCCGTCACAAAATAGACTTCTGATGCTATTAAAACAGCACCTCCCTTAATTAAATGCAAGATTTTTATGTATTATATAAAATAATTTGTATAAACTACAAACTTACCAATTTTTCATAATTTCATATACGTTTCCTTTGTCGTATATTGTAACGTACATGCCCCGGGGTCTTCTGTAAACCAATCCAAAGTTTTGACAAGCTAATCCTACGACTGGTGTATATACTAAGGGCATAATATCTGTTACGTATTTCCTGACGAAACTGTAGAATAATTTTTCATTGCGGTCCTAAAAGGTAATCATTCGTTAAAAAAATACAATATTAAATCAAATATAAACATTATATTATTATAAAATCTTAATTTAGGAGCAAAGAAAGGTCCAGAATTGACGAGCGGGCAGATGCTGGAAATACGATGGCCAAATCAGATTTGAATCTAGCCAGATTCTCGGCTCCCGCACATCAGTCTTTTAGGCAGAGATCTTTGCGATCCTGGTACGTGTTTAGGAGATATAGGACTTGTTCACGCAAAACCATCCCTATTTGCTCTGACAGTCAAGCAGCGCTGTCTTTGGAAGCGCCCAAACTTAGCTAAGCTGGTTCCTGGAAGCAAGAGCCCATTGGTTGCTGTTGCGCTGACCAATAGGGTCAACACGATATGGGTACCGGGACACACAGGTGTGGAAGAAAACGAACGGTCTCACGCTCTGGCAAGAGCCACTCTGGCCGTGGGACCTGAATCAGTGAATGGAGTGCCATGCAGTACTAGTCGAGATATTCTCAAGGAGTTTCTTTTGAAGAGATTCCAGGACTCCTGGGCCACTGGTGGAGACAGGCCAGGCTTCATATAGTGGGGCCATTCAAAATGGCCCAACTTCTCCTTCTGAACGGTAGACGATGTTGGACAGCTAAAAAGAAAGAAAAACAACACTTGCATGTGGCGGAAATGAGAATACTTAGATGGACGAGTGGAGTATCAAAAAAAATTTAAAAATGAGTATATTAACTGCTCTGTGAATTCGGAAAGAATGAAGTTTTCCCGCTCTTTTGAATTTTTACACTGCGCACCCGTAACTCGCATCTCTTCACTTATTTGGGCTGGTGTACTTTGAAAGCAGAAACTCTTACAGGATAAGCAACATATTATTAAAAAATCCACGAGGAAAATAAAATTCCTGTAGCTAGCTGTATACCATAAATCACACAAAATACTGGATCCTTTGTAAAAGGTATATTTAAAAGACCCCAATAAGGGTTACATCATATAAACAAAACGTTTTCGGATTAACAAATAATCCATCATCAGTGTTTAAAAGCCAATAGCATGCATGCGTGAGCCACCACAAAGTTATGGGTAAAGACCCTTTAAATGTTGCAAGATCCTAAATGATACTACATATTATAAATGAAATTGATGGATGTTGCAAATATTCCTGGATATTACCCAGGGCAACACAGGACTCTAACCCACGTGGATGTAATATGAAAGGGATGAACCTCACATATTGAGAGTAAACAACTTTTTGGTGGCTCACGCATGCATGCTATTGGCTTTTAAACGCTGATGATGGATTATTTGTTAATCCGAAAACGTTTTGTTTATATGATGTAACCCTTATTGGGGTCTTTTAAATATAACTTTTACAAAGGATCCAGTATTTTTTCAACATATTATTATTTTGACAAGAAGACAGCATATAAATTAAAGTTTGAGACATTTGTTCAAAATTAGTTAAAAATTTGTTTTTTGAATACTGAAAGCCAATGAAGAATTTCTAAAAATACGAACTTACCAAAAGACCTATCAGGTACATATATTTGTTTAAATTATCGTCTAATCTGTCCAAACATTTTTTACAATGTTCGATTTGTTGTTCCTGTGATTTTACTACGGGAGGTAACAACCCATGGATTCCAAGCTGTTGTCTCTCTTCGAAGGTGAATGCCAGACCCTGGAACAAAAATAAATCCGTTTGAACATTTCGTAATATGTACAAGCAACTGGTATGTTTTTTTGGTGTGTGAAATTCTAAAAAAAGTCAGATTTATCATCGGAAACAATTCCATATGTTAATAAAAATAAACACTCAGATGTTTGTTTATTTTGTGTTAAATAATTTTATACGTTTATATAATAAATTTTGTAATATATGTTTAAATAAGCAAACGGATAGGAATTTTTATTACAGGCTTAAGATTTTTTCAGTGGAATCACCATTGTGTCCTCTATGTTTAAAGTGATTTATCATGATAGTCTAGTACTATTTCTACGTATCTACTATATTTATTTGAAATAAACCACAATTTTATTAAAAATACGTTATATAGAAATTATATTAAATTTGTGTCAAATGATGTAGTGTTAGTCAAAAATACTGAAAGGATTTAGAACTAAAATTTGAACACTGGGTCCAAAAGGTTTAAAACTTAGTTGGACAAAAACAGTGTATTTGGAATGTTTGTCTAAAAATGGAATTACTACAAATAAAATGATAACTGGATATTGAAATGATCGTGAAAAGTACCTAATAGTTGAGCCCATCAGAATCAAAACCTGCTAAATCCTAAATTTTTCGTTCTGCTAAATCCAAACTAACAGTACAAATTTCTGAAGATGTAAGGGGCATGCAAAAAATAAGAAATTAGTGTGAAATTTTATGACATTTCTTGATGCTCCTTTGATTGAGATACGCCGGATACTTTTTGAAAAAATTACTACATTTTTAATGTTTTTTTAGCCTGCTGACTAAATTTCAAAACATGGATATAGCAGGTTTTGATTCTATAGGCCTCAGTTTTAAGTACCTAGGATCGGTATTACAAATTAATGATGGAATTGATGGAGATGTCTACTTCTTTTCACGTTCTAATCACATAACCCGTTATATCGTTATATTTTCAAATCTATTTTAACACAAATCCTCTCGCGCTGCCCTCAATTCCTGATTTTCAGTTTTTTGTTGAACATTTTCAACTAACACTTTAATTTCTTGGGAGTAGTCAGTGCGGAAATCATTAGAAGAGCCAGACTGGCATGGGGATGATTTGGAAAAGGAAAACTCAGTGTTGGATCCCTAAGAAACGCAAAATACCTCAATACTTGAGAAGCAAAGTGTTCAACCAGTGCATCCTTCCTATCATTATATATGGATGTCAAACCTGGACACTCACCAAGGCAAATATGAACAAACTAGCCATAACAGGAAGGGAAATGCAAAGGGAAATGTTAGGTGTACGACTGTCAGATAGAAAGAGGAACAACTAGTTCAGATCAAAAACAGAAGTCAACATAGTATATAATAATAATAATAATAATAATGACTTTATTGCTTTTTTTCAAAAAAAAAAATACAAACTAGACAAACAGTAATAATTATAATAAAGCAAAAGGCGACGTTCGCTCTTAGATGATGTTCCTAGAAACACCAGCTAAGAAGCGCTCTTCCACGTAACCGCAAAATATCAACAACAAAAACTGTCAAGAGTCAAATGGACCTTCACAGGCCACACTGCTAGACAGAAAGACCAACGTTGGAACACCACAATACAACATTCGAGACCTTACAAAGGTAGACAACCATGAGGAAGACCAGAGATGAGTTGGTTAGATGACGTCAGAACAATAGCCGGAACAAATTAGATATACTATGTTGTTCAGGATAGATATCGATGGAAGGAGCTAAGAAACCTATGTCTAAAAGTTTCCAGTGTCCACAGTTTTAAAATTCCAGTGGATTCATCTTCTAAGATGATCTCTTTTTATATTAATTTCATCTGATACAAGAATTTTGGTATTAATCTTAGCTGTTTGACCCCAGTAGAGTTTAAAGTTTTCTTTTTTGCACAACGGTATACAACTAAAAGTTTGTTCGTTTCTAATGTAACGAAAAGGTTCGACCGACCTCAAATAACGGTTGCAACTCGGTAGACTGATTCGCGGAAGTCTAGGGAGTTCTCTGTGCTCTTATGAAAAGCGGTTACATATACAGGGTGTAACAAAAATACAGGTCATAAATTAAATCACATATTCTGTGACCAAAAATAGTTCGAATGAACCTAACTTACCTTAGTACAAATACGCACATAAAAAAAAGTTACAGCCCTTTGAAGTTACAAAATGAAAATCGATTTTTTAGAATATAGCGAAAACTATTAGATATTTTTTATTGAAAATGGACATGTGGCATTCTTATGACAGGAGCATCTTAAAGAAAAATTATAGTGAAATTTGTGCACCCCATAAAAATTTTATGGGGGTTTTGTTCCCTTAAACTCCCCCAAACTTTTGGGTACGTTCCAATTAAATTATTATTGTGGTACCATTAGTTAAATACAATGTTTTTAAAACTTTTTTGCCTCTTAGTATTTGTTCGATAAGGCAGTTTTTATCGAGTTGCGGCTTCTTTTTTAATACGTTTACATAAAAATTTTATGGGGGTTTTGTTCCTTTAAACCCCCCAGATGTTTGTGTGCGTTCCAATTAAACTATTACTGTGGTACCATTAGTTAAACACAGTGTTTTTAAAACTATTTTGCCTCTTTGTATTTTTTCGATAAGGCACCTTTTATCGAGATGTCGCTTCTTTTTTAATATGGTTCAAAATATACCTAAAAATGTAAATCATAAATAAATTGTCATATTATTACCAAGTCTCCATAATCGTACATATACAAATATGTGATGGATTTGACAAATATTCAAAATATCTCGATAAAAACTGACTTTTGAAAAAAGTACTAAGAGGCAAAAAAGTTTTTAAAACAGTGTGTTTCACTAATAGTACTAATTGGAACGTACACAAAAGTTTGGGGGGGGGTTAAAGGAACAAAACCCCATAAAATTTTGTTGGGGTGTCCAAATTTCACTATAATTATTTCTTAAGATACTACTGCCATAAGAATACCACACGTCCATTTTCAATAAAAAATCTCTAATAGTTTCCGAAATATTAGAATAAATCGATTTTCATTTTGTAACTTCAAAGGGCTGTAACTTTTTTTATGTGCATATTTGTACTAAGGTAAGTTAAGTTCAATCGAACTATTTTTGGTCCTAGAATATGTGATTAAATTTATGACCTGTATTTTTGTTACACCCTGTATAATAGAAGCGATAACATGCGATACATAGAGATGGGAGGATCATTTCTAGAAATAACCTATTTATGTATATAAAAGCGATATTGTTATTTTAATGCAGTTAATAAGATAATCTTGAACTGTAACTTCTAGTCTTCTATAAATTCGAACCATTCGTTTTACTTAAACACGTTATACGCTCTGAGCTTCGCCAGTGTCGCTCCTAGCGGACTACTAATCAACTTTTACCGGTAATTTTTAAATTTATCATTTAATTGTTATCGCTTAATATTTACAACGCTAAAAAGTAATTAAATTTTAATAGATTTTTTTAATATTTTGCTAATCATTTTGACGTTCTATTGATGAAATGTTAATTTCTTACTTCGGATACTTTCACAATTATCGTGTAGATGGCGCTATTAATTTATAATTACATATTACGAAACATTAAAAAAAAAACGTAAATTCAGTATTTAAAACGTAAGTATATTTAAGGTAAAAATATATACCACAGCTTTGACCAACTAATATTTTTTATAATTAATGTTTTTAATTTTAATTTTAAATTAATCACTTTGACATTTATGTCAAATTTCCGGTAAACGTTTACAGACTTGTCACTACTGGCGCTCGCGATTTTATAAATATCCCCTCTACGTACAAGCTCACAGCGTATACGTACTATGAAATATTTGGTATAACGATCATCAATTTTGTTCTGAAGCTATTTTCTTGTGGCATTTTTATAATCAAGTATATTCAAATGGGAAATAAGCCACAATTTTACCTAAAAATGATTTTATTAACGTTTCGACGCCCAAGTCGGGTGTCGTTGTCAAAATACAAAATAATACTGATTTTATAATTATTACTAAATTAAATTATTACTAAAATAATATTATTTTGTATTTTGACAACGACACCCGACTTGTGCGTCGAAACGTTAATAAAATCATTTTTAGGTAAAATTGTGGCTTATTTCCCATTTGAATATACTTGATCATCAATTTAATCATCAAACGATGTAGCTAACTTAATTTCACGGCGGTGAAACTCAATTTCATTAAAATGTTGACACACTTGTCAGCAACAATAGCAAGGATGATTTTTAAAATTATTAGATATTTTTTAGAAGCATAATTAAAATAGATGATACGCAGAATTTCACGTTAAGTAAAAAATAAAATACCTCTCTAGATAACTTAATTATGTATGTTCTAAATCGCACGATCAACATGAGTATGTAAGAAAATATAGACAATTTTTGGAGCATGATTTCTTGGTAAATACCTGGTACAATTTTAAAGGCGTAGGCGCAAAAGTTCGCGCCAATGTGTTTTAAATGCATTCATTTTTTTCAAATCCTGAGAAATCTCCGAATGGAATTTTTTGGATGGTTATATATAAAGATCTTCCTGCTGAGCAAATCTCTTCTGTTCAAAGAGAAATAGCAAAAAATCGAACCTCAATCGTCAGTTCAAAGATGGGTAAAAAAATTAAAGAGAAACGTCTAATTGCGTCGGTTTGAAAGGTCGATGTGGCAGAAACCTTTCAGTCACCACCAAGGGAAACCGTATTTTAAAGAATTTGGCTCTAAAACACAGAAGAACCACCCATAGAGATATAAGCAATAAATTGGAAGAAGCAGGGTATTCAGTATCGCTGGCCACTGTACGCGGAAATTTGTACAGCTTGGGGTTTAAATGTCTTAGACCTGTTAAGAAGCCAAGACCAACATCACAAAGGCTCAAGAAACACTTAGCTTGGGCCAGCCTTACATAAAGATTATACTATTGATGATTTGCAAAATGTAAGTTAATACAAATTATTTTCTTTACATACTTTATAATTTTTTTTCCTGTGCAGTTAACTGTTAACTGGTTAACCATTTCCTGTTAACTGGTTTGCTATGTAGTGATAAAGCAACATTTCAAATTATCTATGATACGGCCCAACTTGTCCGTTATATGCGTTAGAAGGAATCATGAGACAGGACCAGTATAGAAGAGTCTTGCAGATAAGATTGGTTCCACAAATGAACGAATGGTTTGGTAGTGGTCTCAAGGTCCTTATGCAGGATTGGAGCAGCTTAATATACAGCTAAAAGTATTAAAAAGTTTTTTGGTAGGGCCAAAAATTTCTCTACTTCTATAGAATGGCAACTCACCAGAGATGAACCCCATCGAAAATGTCTTCAAATAACAAACAAGAATCAGTTGATAGAATGATTTTTCATTTGGACCATAATGACAATTTAAAAGAAATGGCATCAAGATGAACAAATACGGATTAGTCAGATAAGTAATTAACTACAGACTGCGAGAAAGAAGAGACGTGTGTAGAAACAGAAGAAGGTGGCAGGAAAGAAGACGAAACAGGCTGCAGGCCTAATCCTTGAAGTGTAGAAGAAGAAGAAAAAGAGAGGCGTTTGCCATATTTATCGCCAATGACAAGAGGACGTGATAAGGCAAACAAACAAGGGCAATGTTGTGTAGGCATGATAACATTATACTTTAGCAGCTGATTGTTGACGTGAATTGGAGAAAACATAAAAATCCCAATACACAAATTAAGATTTAAACTCATCATGTCACGTTTGCCTAACCTTGCTTGGAACCATTAAACCCTAGTAAGGTTAAAACAACATTTACTACTTGATCTACGCCCTTTGAACCGTTGCATCTGGTCAAAAATCTAAATAAATTTGTAAACAATACCTACTTGACTTTTGTAAATCGATATATCGTTAAACAAAATAGTACGATAACATTTAACACAAATAAAGGAACATTTGAAAGACAACGATCGTGAAAAGTGACACAAGGTCACCTATTCATTTAATCTAAGGTTATTGGCACTATCGGTAAAAGTACAATCTACTACGATAATGTATTATTTAATTATTATCAATTATTGTAAAAGCATAAACAATGTATGTACAGTGGAACCTCGATAAGTCGGATTAATCGGGACCGCAGCCGATCCGGGTTATCGAAAATTCGGGTTACCTGGAGAATATGGTAAAAATTAGTAAAATAAATATTTCTAATAGGAAAATACATATTATAATTGCAAAAATATGAAATACATATGCACAGTACATCTAAATTACGTACAGTTGTATAGACTATTGTTTATTTCTTGGTAAAAAACTAAGTCAAAATTAAAAAATGTTTGTTTTTTCTGATGAAAATCGGTCCGGGTTAGCCGGATTTCCGGGTTATCGGGGCCGACTTATCGGGGTTCCACTGTACTCGAAACTATTGACGTTTACATTGTGTTTATTTAGAGAGTGCAAAAAATTTTAATGGTGCCTTCCTTGACCAATGTGTCGTAACTTATCTATACCTATGAATGTACATAAAAGCATAATAATGTCAATAATACTCCACAAAAAACGTAATATATGCTGACCATTGGCCATAATTTCTTACAAACATAAGAAAAATAAAACAAAACCTAAAGGTGCGTACTCAGTTGAGCATTTTTCTCCGAGCGAACCGAACGAGTAGAGCACGCTATAACAAACTGCTGTAGTCAGTATGTGTTCGCGAGCAAAATTCTGCCGAACCGAACGAGCCGATCATTTTCGGAAGAGTGTCGATAACCATTGACAACATGAGACAGTTATACATATATATCACTAAACAACTAGCCAACAAAAGATATGCTACCCAAAATATAAGTTCTTCTGATCCACAAGGAAAAATTTCCTGTAGCTGGCCGTATACCATTAATTACAAGTAAAATTTAATAAAAAAATTTTGGCTTGGTAAAAGGTATAATAGTTTAAAAAGCCCCTATAGGGCTACAAACATACAAACAAGACCTTTGTATTTTTTGGTTGGCTCACCATGTTCTTGTAACACTGATGATGCTCTTGTTATAGAGCGAAAACGTTTTGTTTGTATGTTTGTAGCCCTATAGGAGCTTTTTAAACTATTATACCTTTTACCAAGCCAAAAATTCTTTATTAAATTTTACTTCTTATCCGTTTTTTGCGGGGATCACTGCGTCTTTTATTTTCAATAGAAAAGATCGTTTATTCTTAAGTTCTCTTCATTACCATTAGTGGAAAGGGATATACCTTTTCAATTCCAAAAATCCCTTAATCTTAAACTATCCCTAAAATCTTCTAATATTTTTAGTCTTCATGATTTGACAATTTTGGATCATTTTACATATCTACAAAGGAAAAATATCTGACTTTTTAGCAACGAGGCATCATAAAAATTTTGACTCGATTGTTTCTAATAAAAAATTTTTTTTTCACATTTTTGCATCTGATCTCCCTGTCATTAACTAGTCTTCTGTACACATGCCTTTACATTCCTCTACACTCCCCAAAGAATAGGGAACTTGCACATATTTTTTATTACATAATAATATTCAGTTGTGTTTAAAAATGAGATTTCCAAAATTTCACGCTTCAAAAACTCATAATAACTTAGAAATACAAATTTAAAATCTTCTGCGATAGTCAGATAGTTCAAACGACCCGTGACGTCACATAGTTTATATAATAATATAGGGTTACATTTATGGTTATATTTAGTTATATTCTTCTTCTCCTTCTTTAGTTTATTGGCCTCCACCTACTTGGGTATTTGACCAGCTCATCGTCGCGGAATAAGGGAAAATATTTTTATATTCTAATGACATTGATCGTATATCATTGTAATAATATATACCAGTTTGTTGAGATTGGAGTCTGACACAGTTTTTGAAAGAAAGGAAAGAAGGTTTACAATAGAAAATAAAACCATTTTGTAAAAGTACAAGTTTTCTATGAATAGTTCAAACGATCAAAAACACTTGCGACGTCACATAACTGTATTTTCTACTGACGTTTATATTAGGTTTGTTCTAGCAAACAGTTAAACTAGTCAGAAACCGTCAGCAAACAGTTGGTCAGCGAGAGAACATAATACAGTCACCAGTGCTATCCCCTCTACTCGCGCTGGTCCGCTATGCGCTGATGGTTTCAAACCGTTTGAAACTGATGCTAGAACAAACCTAATGTCTAATTTAAAATTATATACAATTTTGTTTACTTTGTTGGTGCAGAATGTAAACATTAACCGTATGACGTCACGACGCGTTTTGGGCTATTTGCTTTAATTTGAATTTAGAATCGTCTTTAGGGGCCAAACGGAACAAAAAACAACTTTTTTATCTTTGATACATGTTTTAAATTATTTGTTGTGATTTATAACATTTTTTTCGAATTTAAAATTTTATGGAAGTTCCCTATTCTAATTAAAGCAATTATTTCTATCGCCGAAGTCGCTTTCTCAGAACAATTTAAAAGACCTTGGTCGATCGTATTTAATCGCAGAAATGCTCAAATACTACCAAATCCCGTAATTTTTTTAGTATTTTCCACGATGAATTTGCAGCTTTAGCTTTCGTTCCCTTTCTGAGATACTAATCATTCCTGCGAACAAAGACAACGCTACTGTCGAGTTATACCAGTGTATTTTTAGTTAATTATCTTCCAAAATTTTAGATAAACGTTTTAGAGTGGGATTTACCATCTCGTGGTAAATTTTACAATTAGTCATTGTTAAAATTAGGAAAATACCAACTATCAAGTTTGTTAAAATTGTGGTAGGCAGTAGGTACACACCACAATATAAATTTCCTTATATGTATAACGAAGCAGGTTGAAAAATTGGAATTATACAAATCTTATAATACGAGGCGCACACTAAAAGTCCTGCACAGAGCCACCTAGCGGAAGTTACTTGACTTCGTAAATATAAACATTAAACATAAGTTAGAAAATTTTAACATTTCTCATGGTAAAAAACATTGACATGCTGAAAATTCATCGCATTCAATACAACCGTCGCATTCTCTTACATTGGACGATGCCAATGGGTCACCCTGCGTTCAGTCCTGACTTGACACCGTGTGATTTTTTTGGGTTCCCGCAAATAGAAAATAAACTACGCTGTAAATTAGATGATTCAGTAAAAATATAAATACGTACTAGCATTTCCTGAGTAGATAATACATATTATTGTTAACATTGACTATTATTGTTGTTTACTGTTAATGGCAGTAAAATTAACCAAGGGAAAGTTCCCTCTTAAACAATTACTACTTGATAATTCGAATGATAATTTATTAAATATATGGAAAAAACAAATTAACATGTCTAAAACCTTCTTTATATCTAATTTAGCTATCGATTTAGACCAACTAAAAGAAGTTGCCAACAATAATACTAAAACAAATTGTAAAGCAAGGCTATTATTTTCAACAGTGAAACGATTTCTTTTCATTCAGTCTATACTTAACGAATGTAATGGCTGTAATTAGTTTAATTTTTAATTCGACATTTTCAGGTTCGTTAATTATTATAAAAACTTGTTTGTACGGCATGAATAACAATAAGAGTTACATAATGTTGTACGGTATATCTCTTCTAAATACACGTATATCCGTGATAACTGAATATATGTATTCGTTGTTCTTACATGATTTTTATTAGTTTTTCCATTTTATAGTTTTCTGCTATTATTGTATTGTTTTTAACTACTCATTATCTTAAATTCACAGCGCTGTTTGATGTATTCTACCTTCCATGTTCCCCATCTTATCAATTATTGGTCCCTGTAAATTGTTTGCTAGGGGCCGGTTGTTCGAACGCTAATCAAGAAGTTGATTATAATTAATCAGTTTATAGTAATCAATTTTCTTGATGGGAATCAAATCTAGACATCAAAAATACATGTAAAACACTAATCATTCATTGATTGTAGGTAAAACAGTAATTAATATATAGCCGCAGCTGTTAAATTATTAAAGATTGCTTATTATTATTATTGATTTGTAAGTAAAAACAAGAAATTAACATCAGAAAGAGTTTAATTATGGTTTATTTTAGATTAAAACCAAAAGAATAAAATAAATCAGTCAACAATGTCAACATAACCTCAAAATGTGACATCTGTCAGAAGTACCCTTAATCAAATATAATTGTAATTAAATATTTGATAATGATCATTTTTGATTAGCGTTCGAACAACTGGCCCTAAATCCAATAATTCTTCTTGATGGTCTTGATACGAATCAATATATAATCAAAATAGATAGACAGTGTACCAGTGTAGATTGTTAACTTCCTCAAAAACAGTCCAAAATATATTCTGGGTTGTAGTTTGAGCTAGACTTTTCATACTATGTATTTAAAGTGTTTATTGCTTCTAATAATTCGAATATATTGGCCCAATTACTTCTTCTTCTTACAAGTAGCAGCTTTTTTAGCTTTTGGTGAAGTTTTAGTTTGGTCTCTGCGGAAGTCGGAACTGCCGATGAAGAGGACGCAGTTTTAGGTGCTGACTTCTTTTCAACTTTCTTCGCCTTGGCCGGCTTTTTCTGTCTTTGATGCTGCTTTTAGTCCGTTTCTTTACAAATTTTGCCCTTTCGCCGCCGGTAGCAGAACATTATTTGCAGCTTTCTTTTTTTTTTCTTATTTGCAGATCCAGAATACGACGATGAGGTAGACGTTAACTAGAAATATCCTGACGCTCCTTTTCTTTTTGTTTGCACCAATGATCCAGTAGCAACTGCAGCTTTTAAATGGTTTTCTATGAACGGAGCAACTTTTTTCGCATCTACTTGTTCACCATTTCAGACGTGTTGGCAGATAGGAAGGTTTTGACCATGGATTTTTTTGCCTTTTTTTGCCAGATGTAGACGTAGCCGAAGTGGCTGATGATTGGTTTCCTATATTATATGTTATGTCATTGGGAGTTATAACAATTTTTAAGTTAATATGCGGTAAGTAGTGATTCACTGACTGGAGAGTGAAAACGTATCAAAATATTTTATTTACTATGAAATAAGTAGTAATTTAGGTTAGAAATAAGTTGCTCATTGATCATATTATTTTTAATCAGATTGTAATGTTCTTAAGCATCTTATGGGTGTTTAATAAATAAAAAAAAACTATGAAATTCATGAGGTGTGTGATTTTGATAAGCTAATTTTTGCGAAAAAAATTAATCTTGCTATTAAGATTTGATTGCGCAAACATGGGAACACATTTAACACCTTATCTAATTCTTTAAAATCTTGATTTAATAAGTCTCTTTATGCTTTTAAGCGGATTTGTATTGCACAAGCTGTGTAATTTCATTTAAACTTTGGCTAATCGCAATTTTAGATTTTTCCACACATCTATAAATAATCTATTCGGTTTCCTATGTATACTATAGTTTTCTGTGGTGCATATTAACCAACCAGCTAAATTAATTGTATTCATCCGTCTAGGAAAGTAGAATTACGTAGTCAAGGTGAATTGCAAATTGGTTTTGCATTCGTGAATAACATTGGTATTTAGAAAATAAATGCAATCGATTAATAAAAATTGTTCATTGCATATGCGCACCCAATTTTTTCTTTTTTTTTTTTTTGAACACATCAAGTTACGGGACATAAAAAAATAAGGATGGAAAAAAATGGATTTAGCATTTGAAAAAAAAAAGAAGTTATTAGCAATCATAAAATCACTTTTTCAATACCTACTAGATACTGAAAACCTACAACATCGCAAACGTTTTTTTTTTGGCAAAACTCATAAAATATGATTTACTAAGTAGATTTTTGCCAAATAAAATTATGGAAAATGTTTTTACCGCATACACTAACAGGAAACCCTGCAATTGACTGTAATTTATAGATTTATATTAATCCGAATATGAAGGTACATAAGTTAGTTCATAGACAAAAATAGACACAGCACATAATAGGGGGCGAACACTTGTTTTAAAAAAGATGAACAATTTAAAAATTAACTTTACAGCCAACGGATGGATGGATGTATCAAAATTTCACATAAAGTTATGAGAAAAGAAATATTTTGTATTGGTACAATTAATTGTAAATTGGTGTAAAAATGTTTAGAATGTGTTAATTTACATACTTTCTCGATTAAAATTAGAAAGAGACATTAGAAGGATTCTAGACTCGATTAAAATTAGAGAAATTAGAAGGAACCTCCTCAGCTGTTCACGTGGGCTCAAAATGGTTTGACTCAGCCATGTTGTCTTTTTAATATATAAGAGAATTTAGATGTTATTTAATTCATTTTAAGGGGTTGTTATACCCGATATCTGTGGCTTTTGCCCAGTATCCATGTATTTTATTGTTTCGTTTAGCAATTGCCCTTCTATGAAGGTTTTATAAGAGGACGAAGCTCTGATGATGGCACGTTATGTGTTGAAAGTACTTAGCTGATAATAAAACATTTTTAACACACTATCAAAAATTTTTTGAGAACATACACCTGTTTGGCGTTTTGACCTACTTAGAAGTGTGTATAAGTCTTACAGTATTTTAAAATTTCCAATTTAAATAAAGACAGACAATTCTTTTTCACAAACTGGCAACAGCGTTAAGGTGCTCCGATTAATAGGAGGCTAGACGAATAACTAACAATCATCCCCTATAAGACTCAATTGTTGCGAAAACAATGGCTCAGCAAAAAAATGGCATGGTCATTAAATTAAAATTCGGAACTCTTTTAAAGGCATGATATATGGTTCGTTTGTCAGAAGAGCTTGGGAAACAACGAAAGCGGACAAGGTGGAAGAGGAGTAGGGTTTATAGCAACTAAAAGACTGAGAAAATCATTATTGCGTTTACACCAATATCAGACATACCTTGTACCATAAGACTAAAATATAACTTGACAATGGTCAATGTATATGTATCGACGGCAGATGCTGAGGAAGAATAGGTAGAAAGATTATATAAAGATCTACAGGAAGTACATATGTGATAAAATCCAAAGATACAATGCTGGTATAATTTTGAGAAAAGAAGGAATTTTTGCAAACCTATTTACAAAACATAGTTTACATACTGATGAAGTTGGACTTAGAGCAGCACAATTCGCTGCAGCAAATAATTATGTAGTTGTCAATACTAACTTCCAGAGAAAAGGTATACAACTGTTATATAATTTTATGGGAAGAATTCAGAAAATTAATTTTATGTCCAAGACCACGAGATCGTAGAGTTTCATCGCCCTGTATATGGCCAAAATTTGTAAATAATATATTGTTAGTCGTAAGCAGTGTTTCGTGGAAAGTGAAAAACATTAGTGTTTAAGATTCTACGAACGGACATCAATTCAAAACAATTCAAGAACAATAGAACTAAATTACGATCGGTTTTAGAAAGTGGATGTATTTGCGTTTGACGTGAACAATAGTAAAAGTAGAAAGTAAAGACGGTAATAAACAAAATTGTTTAGTTTTAGAATATAGGATTTTTTCTAGCATGTAAGACAAAAATTAATTTTGGTATCTCCTGGAATTTGACAAGACGGGAAATTTTGTATTTTGTTTTTAAGAAAGGAAAGTAGAGATGTAATGTGTAGATAAAATGCTTGCGATTGGCGAGAAGGTATGGATGGAGGGAGACCAGAGTGTTTGAGTCCCAGATTGATGAAGCAAAAAGAGTACTGTGTAATTAAGATCTGAAGAGAGCAGTCCAGATCAGAAAGTAGTGATTCTGTGTGAAGTGGTTAAGTTGGTGGCCGTATAAGCAGATTTCTGTTGAGACGAAATCGTGATCGAGTCGAGAAGTAAAATCTCCTCGTGTCCGAATAGATTCCAGTTTCTGTCTGGAACGAGTAGCCGGTTTTTATCAATTTTGCGCAAGATATCGAGCTGAGAGGAAAAATCTTGGAAGTATAAAGATTGATATTGTCTGTATCGAGTCAGAGACTAAATTGAGGAGAGATTTCGAGCGAATGCTGTGTGTTGGTAAAGCAGTTGGAAGAGAGGGAGCGTCGCAGCATCCGAAGGAGCACGTATGGGGGAACCGAGGACAACACAATCCATGATAAGAAGTATAGAAGATAAAAAAAGGTCAGTCAGATTATTTTTAAAAAGGAGAGAGTTGTTTTATATTAATTCATTCATTCATAAATTCATAGAAGATATAAGTAATCTATTTAAAAAGGTGAAAATTAAAATTTGTTTTATTTTTATAATAATAAGAACAGTCTACCGAATCTTTTAAAGGAAAATTTGTTAAAAAAAGGGGATAGTAGAATTAAAGATTAATTTATTAGATAAGAAATTTTTACAACAAAATTGAATTTTAGCATATATTTGGAATCGTATATTTATGGTACATATAACATATAAATAAATAATATTTGTAGAATTTACATGATTTTGAGGACATTTATTTTCCTTGTTTTGTCCTGGATGAAGTGAGCAACGAGAAATACTAGAAGCCACAAACTAAAGGTAATATACTTTAAAATCAATTAGCCCTGAGAATAAATTTTATTGGAAAGATTTATTAAATTTTGGTTTTGTTTTCCATGAGTAGTAATTAAAATAATTAATTAATCAAATTAATAAGATGTTGATCAATCTCTTAACAGAGAGAAAATAGAGAACATGGTAATACATACAGGAAGGAGAAAAATATGAGGCACTATCGAAGCCAAATAAACTCTCTATTCGAATATTAATCTCAAAAAGATAAATAAACTCTCTATTCGAATATTAATCTCAAAAAGATGGACAAAAGACATAACTAATGTCAGAACGTATCGCGGGGCGAACTCTGACTCACTCTGAATCACTATCTTGTGAAGGCAAAAGATGCTGGTCATTCCACTTCGGGAACATCAAACAAATGTATCAATTAGAGACAGAACAAAAGTAAAAGACGATGGAACCAGTAGCTTCATTGAAATTGAAATGGGCTGGACACGACGAAACCCCTTGAGGATGGGGATGGAATAGAGAGTTGAAGACCTTATGGAGCAAAGAAATCACGAGGAAGATGCCAAATGCGGTAGACCGATAACATTAAAAGTTTTGTAGAACCAACAGGGAAATGCCTAGCACGTGGCAGAGAAGCATGGAAGGGCAACTAGAACAAATATTCGAATAAAAACTGGTTAAAAAAAGACATGACCTTATACACTATTCAACTATTGTTTCGCTAACAACAGAGTGGTAATCCATTAAGATGATGTCTTCAATAACACGATCCGAAAATTAATAAATAAGTATAATACAGAAAACCTTGAAAGGTACTAAACGTATTCTAAAGTTTAAAATGTTGATATTCAGTTTATTAAACAGTAAAATGTACGGAAGCGATTACACAAAAAAAAACTTTATAGCTTCAAAAAAACTACTTAGTTATTAGTTAATGAATTTTTTATAGTTAGATAACTGGATATATAAAAATAAACTTAGATTAATTAACTTTATACAATATGCCACCAAAAAATTCTATTTACGTAATCCCAGAACTATTAAATAGGTACCTCATTTTAGTTTAAATCCATTAAATTTTTGAATGTTAAAGCTATTAAGATTGCCAAATAAAAAATATAGGTATATGATTTTGATATTTATCATTTTACTAGATTAGCTACAATAGATAAGTAAACGCATTACTAAAATGGGCTTGCCTGCAATTACTCAATAGTGTTCGATATTGTTTTGAAGTTTTATTATACAATCATTAAAATAAATGAGCCATTGACCAATTGAACTATTGAACAGTTTTTTATCACAATAAAGCGTTTAAAAAGTAGCGAAAATGGGCACAAAAGTTACAATGAGAAAAAAGGCGACAATTTTCCAATGACAAGACAAAGAGAAGAGAACAGAAGAGGATACACAAAAGAAATAAATGAAATTAATGAATTAAATAAGGAACTTAAATATATAGAAAACCAGAAAAGAATCCAAGGTCACTACAAACCAATGCAGAAGTCTAAATGGTGGCTTATTAACAACAAGGAAAAATGTGTGGAATACTTTAACTGGGTAATTAATCTAGAGAAAGAAGAAGAAGACCTGGAAGACGAAAAAGATGATGTAAAGGAAACAGACAAGAGGGAAGAGAAAGACATCAACTATTCTTGAATTCAAAGGCGCAGTTAAAAAACTAGCCAGAAACAAAGTACCCGGAATAGACAATCTTCAAGCAGAACTATATAAAGAAGGTGGCCACGATACCATAATGGCACTAAAGCGGCTCATAAAAGAAATATGGAGACAGATGTACCTCCCCAGTGATTGGAATATTGGAATATTTTGCACCATACACAACATATCTTTGAATGCTCTAACCACAGAGGAATTACTCCTATTTGACAACACTTTTTGTTCGCTAGGAAGTTAGCCCTATTTGACAACACTTTTTGCTCACTTGCCGTTTGAGAAATCACCTATACAAACTAGGTAAGGTGTATGAACCATGGTGCAGAAAGTGCAAAATGGAGTCTATTTGTCTATTTAATAAAATCATATACCTATGCGGACAAAAAAGGGAATTGATTTGCAATAGTTAGGTAAAGAAAACTCTATCATTAGACTGCTTTGCAACTGTTTCATCATTAGAATTGATTTGCTTTTTCCAATCATGTCAATATTGGATCCTTTGACAGCTTTGAGCTGTTTGACAAATTGGTCTAGCGTTACCAGTGTCAATTTTATGTTTGACAACGGTAGTTCTTCCCGTCTATCATCCTTTCGGTACGAAGATGCCACGATACCACCGAAGAAGTTGACTTAATTTCCTTTTCTACACCAGTTCCTACCAGTTCCTACCTGGTACACCAGTTCCTACCTGGACCAATCCTTCTCAGCCCAAATGATCCTAAGGATTTAAGACTCATTCAGGTCGGGATTACTATTGTGTGTGTAGTAGTTTATCGACATGTTTTCAATAAATGTCTGACAGCTGATCATAGCTTGTGAGTCAGTCTGTTTAGTTTGGTTTTATCTAGCGGGTTTCTCGTATTGCGACAATTATCATGTGTGTGGTTTAATTTGATAATTATATTTTTAAAGTCTTAAAATAATTCTATTTTGACATTTATACCGCATTGTTGCCATAAGAGATTGATAAATTTTCTTAAAGAATATCTCTAATAAATTACGTAAATTCTAGAATATATCTTGAAGTTTACGGATACGTGGCCGCAACGTATATCACCTTGACTGCTTTCTTTTCCGTTTCCTTGGAACTTTTTTAATACTAAACCCAGCTGTACGTCTGAATCATCATTAATATGATCACACCGTATAAATACAAAACTATTTCAATCATTTACCTGGCGCATTTGCATTTATTTCAAACTTTGGACTGTTTTGTAGTAAATATGACTTTACAATTTTTTGTGAAACAAATTTACAGGTAAACAAACGATTGGAAGTACATAACTTACGTATTTCAAGTGACCTAGAAAACAACCTCGTTTCTATGGAGAAGTTACGCAAAGGCAGACGCTTCATTTTTTGAACAAAAAAACCAAACAAATACCTACATACAAAAATATACACGGTGTTTCACGACGAGTCGTATACAACATATATACAGGGTGAGGCAGATAAAAGTCCCATTAGAAATATCTCGAGAACTAAAGGAAACAGAATCATGAAAATTGGAATGAATGGGTTTTGAAGAGTGATCTCTTTAATGAAAATATTTTCATCGATTTGCTACTTCCGGTTATACCGGAAGTGGCTTATAACTTCGTTTTTTTAAATGGAACATCCTGTATATTTTTACATTTATGGATTCTCCTGGATGTCTTCTTTCTTAAAATATGAGGTTTTGTAATTTTATACAGGGTAGTTTAAAAGATAATTACGTTTTTTTTTCTTAATTTCCTAGCAACATTCACACCCTGTAGAATTGTAGTAGTTTGACATCAAAAACTCTATTTATGTTCAAATGATTTTTAATATAGTCTACTATTGTTAAAAATTGTTAGTATAGCTAAATGTTGAATTGTACTATACAGGGTTGGTCGAAACTCGGAAAGAGTATTTTCTGAGTTTTCTTAAATGGAACACCCTATATTTTATTATTGTAATGAAATGATATTTTATGCTACTTTTTTATTTCTTAAGTATTCCCTATACCTAACTGCTTTAATTTGTGAGTTATTGGTGATTCAAGCCAAACATTAATTTCAACAAAAAATACGTGAAATTTTATTAGGTTGGCCGTGAAAATATTCAATCACAAATAATTTTTCGGAAATAAATACATATTAATCTAGACTGATCTTTAAAATTGCCAATAATGGTTGTGCTATCAAAATACCTACGTAGTTAACATTCTTGGCGCGATTAACAATTAAGCACAAACTAAAGCATTTAGGTATAGGGAATGCTTAAGAAATAAAAAAGTACCATAAAATGTTTTTCATTGCAATACTAAAATACAGGGGGTTCCATTTAAGAAAATTCAGAAAATCCTCATTCCGAGTTTCGACCAACCCTGTATACTAAAATTTAACATTTAGCTATGCTAATAATTTTTAATAATAGTAGACTATATTAAAAATCATTTTAAGATAAATAGAGTTTATGATATCCAACTACTACAATTCTACAGGGTGTGAAAGTTGCTACGAAATTAATAAAAAAACGTTGTTCTGAAGCTATTTCCTTGTGGCATTTTTATAATTACGTATTTTTTATGGGAAATAAGCCACAATTTTACTAAAAAATGAATTTATTAACGTTTCGAAGCCCAAATCGGGTTTCGTTGTCAAAATAGTATTTTGACAACGAAACCCGATTTGGGCTTCGAAACGTTAATAAATTCATTTTTTAGTAAAATTGTGGCTTATTTCCCATAAAAAATACGTAATAATAAAAAAACGTAATTAGCTTTTAAACTACCCTGTATAACATTACAAAACCGCATATTTTAAGAAAGAAGACATCGAGTAGAATCTAAAAACGTAAAAATATACAGGGTGTCCCATTTGAAAAAACGAAGTTATAAGCAACTTCCGGTATAACCGGAAGTGGCAAATTGATGAAAATATTTTCATTAAATAGATCACCCTTCAA
Source organism: Diabrotica virgifera virgifera (assembly GCF_917563875.1). Classification (NCBI taxonomy): domain Eukaryota; kingdom Metazoa; phylum Arthropoda; class Insecta; order Coleoptera; family Chrysomelidae; genus Diabrotica; species Diabrotica virgifera. Next base: position 18,951,337 of record NC_065451.1, read on the forward strand.
AACCCCAACATTCCAATTTTCATGATTCTGTTGCCTTTAGTTCTCTAAATATTTCTAATAGGCCAGTTATCTGCCTCACCCTATATATAGGGTGAGGCAGATAAAGGGCCTATTAGAAATTTCTCGAGAACCAAATAAAGGCAGCAGAATCATGGAAAGTGGAATGTAGGGGTTTTGAAGAGTGATCTATTGAATGAAAATATTTTCATCTATTTCCTACTTCCGGTTATACCGGAAGTTGCTTATAAATTCATTTTTTTAAATGAGACACCCTGTATATTGTTACATTTTTGGATTCTCCTCGACGTCTTCTTTCTTAGGTTTTGTAATGTTATATAGGGTGGTTTAAAAGATAATTACGTATTTTAATTAATTTCGTAGCAACTTTCACACCCTGTAGAATTGTAGTAGTTTGACATCAAAAACTCTACTTCAAATGTACAAATGATTTTTAATAAAGTCTACTATTGTTAAAAATATTAGTGTAGATAAATGTTGAATTTTAGTATACAGGATTGGTGGAAACCCGGAATGAGTATTTTCTGAATTTTCTTAAATGGAACATCCTGTATTTTAGTATTGTAATGAAATGACATTTTATGGTACTTTTTTAGTTCTTAGTTTTCAAGTTCAAAGGATTCAAACATGAAACATGAAACAAGTTCAAACTGGATCCTGACATAGAAATCAAGCAAAAAATTACTAAAACACCTTTTGAAAAATGAAAAAATGATTTCTAATACACATTTCAGTTTGGAATTAATAAAACGAATGATTCGGTGCTTTGTTTTGCCAGGACTGTTATGTGGAGTAAAAGTATGGACGTTAAAAATATCAACGATGAACCGAATTAAAGCATTATAAATGTTTGATGGATTCGACCGTTACTTAATGGAAGTTCATTTTAAAACACTGAAAACGTTTGTTTTCTATACTTCCACAAAATTTATTATAACTATTTGACTACAGCTGTTTCGGCAGAGTGCCTTTCTCAAGTGATTTAGTTTACTATGGGTTTGCCTTTTAAGTCTTTAACTGAAGAGGTTGAGGAGTGGGGAGCTGTTTGTCTCGAGTTGGTCATTCAGAATTATATCTGTATTTTTTAATTTATTAATTTCCATAGATTCTAATAAAGATAGCTTAAGGCCTTTATTTTGAATATGCAGAATTTGAAACTCTTCATTAAAAGAATTATTATGATCTATAGAAGGTGAAGTGCGTATGTAGAAGTGTCTGTTTTTCTATTGTTGAAAGCCCTTTTGTGTTCTGCTATCTGTTTGTCAAAGGTTCTGCCAGTTTGACCGATGTAAGTTTTCGGACAGTCATCACAAGTTAGTTTGTAGACACCACTCTGCAGTTGATTTCTCTTTCGGCTCTTATTGTTCTTAATATATTTGCTTAAGTTGTTGTTAGTTCTGAAAGCTGGTGTTATTCATTTCTTTTTTATGTATCCATAAAAACTCCATAAGAAAACCCTGAAATTAGTCTATCTAGCACCACAGAAAGAACCCAGTACCTTCTGCTCTATCACATATACTGGCAAGATAACAACAAAAATGCATAAAAAAGAAAGGAATAACACCAGCTTTCAGAACTAACAACTTAAGCAAATCTATCTATTATGAACAATAAGAGCCGAACGAGAAATCAACTACAGAGTGGTGTCTACAAACTAACTTGTGGTGACTGTCCGAAAACTTACATCGGTCAAACTGGCAGAACCTTTGACAAACGGATAGCAGAACACAAAAGGGCTTTCAGCAATAGAAAAACAGACACTTCTACATACGCACTTCACCTTCTAGATCATAATCATTCTTTTAATGAAGAGTTTCAAATTCTGCATATTCAAAATAAAGGCATTAAGCTATCTTCATTAGGCTATGTAAATTAATAAATTAAAAAATACAGATATAATTCTGAATGACCAACTCGAGACAAACAGCTCCCCACTCCTCAACCTCTTCAGTTAAAGACTTTAAAAAGGCAAACCCATAGTAAACTAAATCACTTGAGAAACGCACTCTGCCGAAACAGCTGTAGTCACATAGTTATAATAAATTTTGTGGAAGTATAGAAAACAAACGTTTTCAGTGTTTTATGTTAGACATTATAAATGTGAATAAAATAGGAAAATATCTTGTTTGGGAGATATATTGAGTGGAAATAGAACATAGATATAAAATACTGCAGCCGATCATTGAGGCAAAATAGAACTGGATCGAAATACGAAACTCAGGACAACTTTTTCATACGGCAGATCATGGTGATCGCTAAGGTCCGATAATTCTGATATCTTACAAAAAGAAAATTTCACATACAATGCCTTGTAAAATTTCAATTTTTGTAGACACCCTGTAGGTATGAAAAATTAAAACACTAGCAAAGTCAATAAGGTAAACCGATCAGCGGATGACGTACATCAGAGAAACAACGCTAATACAAACAAATCCTAGAAATTATTGGTTTAGATGGGGTGGAAAAATAACGTAGTTAAAGATTAGAAGATACTAAAAAGTAATATCTGATAAAAAATAGCACCAAATACAAACAATACAATACACAAAATACATAAACCATGCCATCAAATACAATATTCAAAAAATCGAATTACCTGTAAGTTGTGAAAACATGCAAGAAAATTTTCAATTTGTACAGAGGGAAAATCATAGAATCAACTCACAACTCAAAAAAAATCAAAGTATTTACTTATAATTTTATTTATGAAATCACAAAAGAAAATTTTTAATTTATATAAGCGTAGTTAAAGATTAGAAGATACTAAAAAGTAATAACTGATAAAAAATAGCACCAAATACAAACAATACAATACACAAAATACATAAACCAGGCCATCAAATACAATATTCAAAGAATCGAATTACCTGTAAGTTGTGAAAACATGCAAGAAAATTTTCAATTTGTACAGAGGGAAAATCATAGAATCAACTCACAACTCAAAAAAAATCAAAGTATTTACCTATAATTTTATTTATGAAATCACAAAAGAAAATTTTTAATTTGTATAAGGAAAAAAATTATAGAATCAATTCGATGTCTTTTTGGCATTGGCAAAGCATATTTAGAAAAACTAAGTCCATTTGAAACAAATATAATTTAGAATACATATTTGGAAAAACATTATTTTTGAAAATAAAGTAAATTTTATATGAAAATACTAATACTTTTATTAAAATAAAAAAAATACTAATAAAATTTCTGGTATTTTCTAGTGCTAGTGTATCATCGTTTAATTTTAATACATAGGTATCTGTAAATTTTTAACTAAACATAGCTTAACATTTATTTATTTATTTCCACAGTTTTCACTGTATTCCTTCACTCCACCGGCAATTGTATATTAAAAAAACAAACTTACCTTATTTAAAGCGGGGGTTGTCAACCTCTCCAGACCGGATACTCCTCCAGGAACGAGGTGCTCTCCATTTCCCCAATTTCCAACCCGATCTCTTTCCATGGTTAGGTTTGATTTGTTTATTGGGAGTGGACTAGTACTGCAACAAAAAGAAGACCGTACTGATTTATCCTGCGACAGATATCAAACTGATTTTTAGTGAATAGAAATTTAGCTTTATCGGTGTGAGTGCTAGACCTGCGCAACATGTCATAACGATCAGCTGACGGCGGTGAGCGACGCCTCACAACGCGGCGACGCCAGGCGTCTTAGCCGTCGTCATGATCGCGTAATAGTCCAGTTACTGTTGCATTTTTATTCCATTTACTCGCGGTTTTTTTAAAAAACCACTTGGATTACATGAAAGGTATACACATATTTAACATGTCAAAGAAGAAAAGTGATATTGTGCCAATGTGTGCTTTTGTCCTGGGGGTGAGTACCACCCCTTCTCGGGGTGGAAATATTTATTCTCAAAATAACCTCGGAAATCGATAGATAGTTCAATTTTAAGCAACAAATGTTATATAGACTTTTTTGGAAAGTTACGAGCGTACTCGCAAAATTTCGGAATAATGCTTTTTAAATGCATTCATTTTTTTCGGATCCTGAGAAAACTAATAAATATTTTTGAAAAATTTAAACGCAGAATGAAATATTACATTACTACCGAGGGCCGAAAGTTCCTTAGAATAAACAAAAAGTTTCTTTTGAATGAGATATTTGAAATTAAAAATCTCACTAAATTTTCTCTTTCTTTTTCACTCCCGTAACTTATTAAAATAATCATTATCAAAATAATATTTCATTCTGCTTTAAATTTTTCAAAAATAGTTATTAGTTTTCTCAGGATTCGAAAAAAAATACATTTAAAAAGCATTGGTCCGTAATTTTGCGCAAACACTCTTAATATTTACCGAGTTATTCACGATCGAAATTGATGATTTCCTAAATAAAAAATGCATGTTTTTGAGTGGATTTTCAAAAATATCTCTTAGTCCTGTCGCCAGGGGGACTACAACGGCCTCCTTAATTCAGATGGACTTACCCAAGTTTTTTTTATGTATTTTGACCCGTAGAACACGAATTTTTTGGGTAACAGTTGATCAGGATGTCAAAAAGATTGTTATAAACAAAGACCTTGAGGAATATAACAGCGATTTTTCGCAAAACAAACCATTTTTTGTATTTTTTGGGTGATTCTTAGCAAAAAACGGTCTTACAAGTTTTTTCGTAGGATGCATAGTTTTCGAGATAAACGCGGTTGAACTTTCAAAAAATCGAAAAAGTGCAATTTTTGAACTCGAATAACTTTTGATTAAAAAATAAAATAGCAATTTTGCTTACTGCATTTGAAAGTTCAAGTCAAATTCTATCGGTTTTGATTATTTGCATTGCTAAAAATTAAGTTTTTATTTGTTAAACAAAGCCATAAACATATAGTGTTTCCCGTGCCCAATGCATGCGTTTTAATGTACGTAATCTACGTAGAAATTGTCTGTATGCGCGCCTACTCGTTCGATTTCAAATGAGAAATGCATTGAAAACATCATTCAATCACTATGTGTTTATATCTTTGTTTAACAATAAAAAAATTAATTTTTAGCAATGAAAGTAATCAAAACCGATAGAATTTGACTTGAACTTTCAAATGCGGTAAGCAAAATTGTTATTTTATTTTTAATCAAAAGTTATTCGAGTTCAAAAATTGCATTTTTTCGATTTTTTGAAAGTTCAACCGCGTTTATCTCGAAAACTATGCATCCTACGAAAAAACTTGTAAGACCATTTTTTGCTGAGAATCACCAAAAAAATGCAAAAAAATGTTTTGCAAAAAATCTCTGTTGTGTGATTCCTCAAGTTCTTTGTTTATAACAATCTTATCGACATCCGGATCGACTTTTACCCAAAAAATTCGTGTTCTACGGGTCAAAATACATAAAAAAAAACTGGGGTAAGTCCATCTGAATCAACGAGGCCGTTGTACCCCCACTGGCGACAGGACTATCTAAAACAATGCATCAAAAAGAAAACCTTTTAAAATAACGACTGTTTTTTTAAAATTATTATCGCTACAATACAAGCCTTACAGCCTTATTAAGGTAAGGGTTTTTCGAATTAATCTGAATCGAAATTTTTATCACTAAATAACACAAAAAGAGATTTTTTTTAAAGATTTTAATGAGACCTTTAAAATGAGCTCAGGTAGAAGTGATTTGGACGAAAAATGGCCGAGTTATTACAAAGACAAAACAATTATGTCGTTAAAAAAATTACTTAAATTGGTGAACTTTCCACAAAAATAAAAATTAACATTATTTCATGTAGCTACAATTACATAGCTTTATTTATACACTGACTATTGTGTCATGAAATTTTAACCAGTTTAAAATGTTTAGATTTGAAAAAACTTCAACTAAGTGTTAAATTAGTTTTTGAAATTTTATAATTTTTTCAAAATTACTCGAAAACTAAAGGAAATATGAAATATGAAAAATATACACGAATACTAAGAGGTGTTATTTTTTTACTGACAATTTTCCATTGTTTTTTAGTTTTCTACGATAAAGGCTAATTATTGACATATTAACATTCAAAGTTTACCGGTAAGTGTGGAAGCACTTTAAAGCGAATGCTTTAAAAATCAAAGACGTCCAAAAAGTTTCAACTTTTGAGAACTTATAGCCCTTAGATTTCCTTAAAAATAAGTTTTGGAACAATGAAATATCTTTAAAATTACAGAGAATTGCATTTTAGATGATATAAATGCACTAAAATACTACAAAAATGTTTAAACCTGTTATGATTTTTACAATTATTTTTATTAAAAAAGGTGTTTTTAAGATTGTTCAAGCGTTGAGAATGTACACAGTATCCATCATTGTAATTGAAAATGTTTCAATTGCATAACTGAATAAGATCTAAATCCATAAAATGCATTAATATTCATTTTTTTAAATAAGTGTTGTTTTTCACGTCTTAAAAATAAAACGCTCACCCAACTTTAGAAGAGAGGGGCAAGATAAGCCTAATTTAAAATTTGAGTAAAATCGATTCAGTTATACAAAATTTTTTAGAGGTATTAACCTTTTTTCTCCACAGTCACTGGACTATAGAAGGTGAAAGGAAAAGCAGCTATTAGGATTGGGTTAGGTAATATCGCATAATATCAGTCAGTGGGTCAGTAAAAAAGCAAAGAAAAGTACTAAATTAGAAATGCCAGAAGAGAATAAGCCGAATTTATGTTTGTGATAAATTTTAATAACGTAAATACAGGGTTTTTTTCAAAGTAATCTGGAATATTTTATGGGAAATTCGTCGTTGAATTTTAAAATTAAAATATCCTATACACTTGGTGGATATGTTTCGTATAAATAAAATTCTTTAGAAAAATAAACTGTTTTCGCATGTTTTTTGCAATCTCAGTGCTTCACGAATTTACAATTTTTTCTTTTATCAGTGTAATATGTAAATTTTAATAAATAGCACAAAATTTTACATGATGATTCAAAATTTTTTTTTCGAGTTCGAGTTTTTTCGTTTTTTTTATTTTATGAGAAAACGTCATAGTAATGTTTAGTTTTTTATAATCAGCAAGTAGAGATTTTAAGGAATAAAAAGCATACTTTTTTAAAAATCAGATATTTTGAGAATTTGAGTGGGAATTTTAGATTGAAAATTAAGGTCCGTTCTAGGTAATAAGTCAAAATGAGGGGAACAAACAAATATTTTAAATGAAAAAAATACAGCGTCCTTGAGACATAAAAAGGTATGTGTTCACCAAATTTGGCGAAAAAAGTTTTTTTGGTGAAGATCAATATAAAAAACCAAAAATTTGAATTTTTCTCATAAATTTTGAGGGTTGTGTGAAAAAAGTGTAAATACAAAAGTTGCAGATCTTTTTATTACCTACAAATTTGCCATTTAATGTATTTTTCCATTGGACTTGTAGTTTTTCTGGAAATCGTGATAAACAATTATTAATTTGAATTATTTTTCGTTTAATTTTTGTTGTTGTCTTCATTTTACAATAGGTTTAGTCTTGTTACTATTTTTTTGGTCTCTTGTTGTTTGACCTATTTAGGAAAATCCGGAATTTAAACTTATGCAACGGAAATAACAACCAAATAAGATCAGACGAATATTGAGGATATTAGGAAATTTTATATATGTATACATATACTATGTACAAATTTACCAACAATAAAATTTCTCAACTTGCAGGAACTTGTGAAAATGTTAAAATGGTCAGATATTGTAAAATTATTTCGAAGAAGATGAGGCAACAAGAACGAAGAAATATTTTTTGCTGATAACGTGACCGAATATTGTGCTTGATACAAAAAATGTAATTCCTTTAAAGAAAGAAGCTTAAAATACCACTTTTACCACATCTGTTTGGTTTTTATTGGTAGTTTATTATTTGTTATTTTTCTCAATGCAATTTTGATGCAACTTTGATAGCCCAAAATGAAGGCTTCAAAGAGTAGTTCACAGATTTAATATAAGTTCAAAAGAATTTAACATGACCATTTCAACTCAGAGTAGAACAATAGTAATCAGAAAGAACCAATGAAATGCAAACTTGAAAATGATGGAGCTAGGGCTGAACAAGTAATGAAAATAAAGTACCTAGGGATTAAACTGTCCAGCTATGGAGCCATTGAAAAGAAGTAAGAGATACTTATATCTAAATTATATTACTCAGAAGAAATACAGGAAATACACTGAGAGACCGAATAAGAACTGACGAGATCAGAACAAAATGCAATGTACAGGGTATAAACGAGTTGTCACTTAGAAAAAAAAAGAGAATCGAACAGTCACATCAATGGAATGTCGGACACAAGCATCGTTAAAATAGCAAAAGACAAATCACCAAGTGATAGAAGAAGTATTGTCGACCGCGCAAGAGATGGAGTTATTCTGGTGGTGTGGTTGACGGAATTAATTAAAAATAATAAAAATAAGTGTAACGACGAACAGTAATATATTTATTTATTTTGGGTGAACAAGCTGTGTGTTTGCTTATATCTCGAACGAGGGTTGATTGTCAGCGAGCCGACGGTTTGTCTGCATCGTTTGCATGCTGTGTAGTGACTGGCCTCCGGACCACCACTTTTATGACAACTGGTTTTGCGGTTTTGAAATAATGGCCAGATGGCCCATAAATTACTGCCTCTGCCTTTTAAGAGATGAGAAGCTTTTTTGTATTTTAAGAAGTTGACATAAAGAGTGTGGCGATCTGGGACATCGTAACCTATTAGTGTTTCCTTGAAAGAAACATTAATCTTACACAATCTGTTTCAAGTGTTTCCTTGAAAGAAACATTAATCTTACACAATCTGTTTAAGGATAACCTTTCGTTTCTCGAAATCAACGGCATATGGTTTGTATATCACATATGAATTTTAAATGACCGATGCCGTTTCGTTTTGAGAAAAGTTATCAAAAATTAAAAAAATAAAATTAGCAAAAATAGACAGTAATTAAAGCGTACCGCTATAGAGTCCTAATCTTTCATAGAGGCAATTAATAAAGCAAAATTGCTTACATGAAGGAAGGAAAAGAAGAATAACTTGATGTTGCGTTAAGGGGATGTCAAGAATTTTCTATTGGCGTGTTGTTAATGGTAATATTATTCTGACTACTGCTTAATATTTTGATTTGATTGGGATTCATTTAAAGTCTGTTTTGATACTTCTTTAGATTTTTATCACAAATTCCAGCTCTTCGATGCTTATGTTAATAAAAACAACATCATCTACAAATATTAAGTGGTTGAGAAAAATTCCGTCCATTTAAAAACCTTTTCTCTCCTATTATAGCTCTTTAGATATATAGTAATCAATTTTCCACTTCAGTTATTTAGGTTTTAATGTCCATCTAAATTTTTAAGCGATCAACGGCTGGCAAAAGAAGTAGATGCAAATCTCAAACAATATGGATTGATGACATCAAGTGAATGGCTGATGATGGCAGAAATGATGAATACATTTAAGGGAAGCTTACATTCGACGATTGATGGAATAGCTGTTGATGATGAAATTTGTGAATTCTTTTATAAATTTCTTTGTACTACACACTAAACAACTAAACAATTTGCTGTATTGAATACTTACAAAGTCTCAGTTTTGGTGTTTGGTGATGTTTTGATGTTTTGTTCAGTCTGATCGTCCTTGTTAAACCAACTCCACGAGCTCAGCATGACTTAAGAAGGTAATTGTATCAGTATAAGAAGAAAAATAGGTGGGACAACCCGGATTCCAATGGAAAATAAGCGCTGTAAGACAAGGAATAAAAATCAATGAGTTATATTCTGGGCTGATTATCGGAGAATAGACCATTTTTGGGAAAAGTTATTTACCAGCGATTTTATTGCTGGAATCGAATCTTATTATTCTATGTATTAATAATATAGGTATGCAAAGTCCGCAGATAGTGTGCTACTTTTTTTATAAACAAAATGGCGCTTGAAAATCGTGTTTTTTTCAATTTTTGCTCTATAACTCCAAAGATTTTAACTTTACACCAAAAATACTCAAATAAAAATTCACCGCAATTAAATTCTTCATAGAGACGTGTTTTTTCCGATTTACTTCGACGAAAACTTTCCCCGGAAAAAGCGGATTTTTCCAACAAAATCTTTAATTTTCAACTAAAATTTTTGATAAGTAATTGTTAATCAATAACTAAATAACTTAGTAGTGTAAAAGCCCTTTTCGTATAGATTATAATTCCAGAACTCGATGGAAATTGAATGAACAGTTTAGCAACAATTGAATTGTTAATTAAAAATTTACGGTCGCTATAATAACGACAATAATTATGATGCATTAGAATAACTATGATTTTTTCATAAAAAGACACTATGCCTATCTAATGTACTTTACAGAATTGAAATTGGACTATTTAAGCGGCCTCAGGAATATTTTAAAATTATAAAGAATTTTTTTCTTATAAACAAATAGAATATCTCGTTTAATAAAACGTTTAATTATGATGAGTAGTTCCTGAGATACAACCGGTCAAATTTGACCGGAATTTACGGCAAAGATATGAACAATAGGATCATAATTTTCAAACCGTCACCTTTTTATTTTTGTCCTCTTTCTCCACACCAATTTTCATATCCTTAAAATACTCATAACATATATTATTATAATAAAAACTATCGATAATACGTGTGAAAATTGCCAAAAATAGCAAAATTCCAATAAAAAATTAGGTTGGAGAAAATGTAACCCTCAAAGTTTAAAATCGGTATACGTTAAAAAAATGCATTTTCTCGGCTTCCCATGGAGCAATTTCCTTCATTCTTTTTTTGTTCCCAAGTAACTCGAGTAGAGCCTTCGAACTAACGCATTATTAAATGTCAAACTTGCTTTTGTTTTGTTATAATAAATTAATTTATTTATTATAATACAAAATTTTAATTTGTTTAAATAAAAATTGTTTAAATAATTATACAGCTTTCAAATAAGAATATTTATGTTTTTAACTTTAAAAAGGTACACTTGTAGTAAGTTTATCTAAAAAAAAAGCCCACAACTGGAAAAAATATGTAGTTTTCTGTTCTTTTAAATAAATTAATCTATTATAACAAAACAAGAGCAAGTTTGACATTTAATAATGAGTTAGTTCGATGGCTCTACTCGAGTTATTAGGGAACAAAAAAAGAATGAAGGAAATTACTTCATGAGAAGCCGAGAAAATGCATTTTTTTAACGTATACCGATTTTGATCTTTGAGGGTTACATTTTCTCCAACCTAATTTTTGATTGGAATTTTGCTATTTTTGGCAATTTTCACACGTATTATCGATAGTTTTTATTATAATAATATATGTTATGAGTATTTTAAAGATATGAAAATTGGTGTGGAGAAAGAGGACAAAAATAAAAAGGTGATGCTTTGAAAATTATGATCCTATTGTTTATATCTTTGCCGTAAATTCCGGTCAACTTTGACCGGTTGTATCTCATGAACCACTCGTCACAATTAAACGTTTTTTCTTTTATAAAAAGCGTCCTGCCGCTGTTTTTCGAATACCGTTCTCACAATTTAATTTAGTTTAATATTTCCCGAGATATTTTATTTGTTTATAAGCCAAAAAATTGTTTATAATTTTAAAATATTCCTGAGGCCGCTTAAATAGTCCAATTTTAATTCTGTAAAATACATTAGATAGGTATAGTGTCTTTTTATGAAAAAATCATAGTTATTCTTATGCATCATAATTATTGTCGTTATTATAGCGACCGTAAATTTTTAATTAACAATTCAATTGTGGCTAAACTGTTCACTCAATTTCCATCGGCTTCTGGAATTATAATCTATACGAAAAGGGCTTTCACATTACCAAGTTATTTAATTATTGATTAACAAATACTTATCTAAAATTTTAGTTGAAAATTAAAGATTTTGTTGGAAAAACCCGCTTTTTCCGGGGAAAGTTTTCGTCGAAGTGAATCGGGAAAAACAGATCTCTATGCATAATTTAATTGCAGTGAATTTTTATTTGGGTGTTTTTGGTGTAGTTAAAATCTTTAGAGTTATAGAGCAAAAATTGAAAAAAAAAAACGATTTTCGAGCGCCATTTTGTTTATAAAAAAAGTAGCACTCTATCTGCGGACTTTGCATACCTATATTATTAATACATACAATAATAAGATTCGATTCCAGCAACAACATTGCTGGTAAATAACTTTTCCTTGTATTTTGCTAATTAGCCCAGAGTATTAGTAAAGATGAATGTGATGATGATGAAAACCCCATAGAACCAGAAAAGCTAAATACTACAGATCCGTCATTCATGGCCAATCCTAAACCAACAGTAAATCTGGAAAGAGATGTTTATAATATCTTCAGCTTCAGCGAAAACGCACCAGGATAATGAAAATAAAGAGAACAAAGACATATGCAGTGGCTAACGGACCCGCATCCAAGCCATTTTTCACACACACACACACACACACACACACACACACAAAGACATATGCACAATGGGAATAATAAATAGTGTTAGGATTTACACAAATTTATCTTCCAGATAAAAAATATCATATTTCAATTTCATTTCTAATCTAAACTTACTTCGTAAAGGTTGTAAAGGTAACTGACTGTTAGGCTCTTCTTTTAAAACACTATAATAAGTAAACAGTTTTTTGATAAGTACCATACACTAATTCTGTCGTTCTGTGCAAATAACTATACCACACTCATCACCTTATTCACACTAACCTTGTTTTTCAAAAGAAATTTTAAATCTTTTGTAAATTATAAAAATGTCACACATGACATTTAGAGTCCGTATTTACAGGCCTCTCATCGAATAAGTACATAATGCAAACTAGTCTCAAATTCTTTAATTTTCTCCATTTTAATTTAAACCATTTTTCTGTTAAACAGATGCCATCGGTCATCTGCCTCATGGTCTTTTATAGTCAGGGCATTAAAATATATTGTTTATATAGAAATTTCTACGGTATTGCTTCCATTGAAAGCTTGTCCCGCTGAAAATGTTCACTCAAATCATGCACTTTACACTAAACAGTGTTATTTGGCTCTGAATTAAATCCTACTACATTACAATTACATCCTACGCTTTTATCTGGGGGGTGGTTCCCACCCCTTCTCGGGGGTGAAAAATGTTTTGGTTAAAATAGCCACGGAAGAGGCTAGAGAACCTAATTTTAAGCAAAAACTGTTCTATAACTATTTTTTGAAAACTCAATACTTTTTGAGTTATTCGTGGTTGAAAATTGGCCATTTTAATTGAAAAATGACACCTTTTCGGATGGATTTTTGCGAATACCTTAAAAACTATACATCTAACAAAAAACTATATAAAATATTTCTGTAGGTTATAAAGAAAAAAAGAGATTCGTTCGTTCATAAATCTTCTAGTTAAAATACAAAGAGGGGTATGATAGGTAAGAAGAGTTTGTTTTTTTGCTGCATGCTCAAATCGGTTTATTCAACTTTAAATAACAGAGAAACTGTCGATTTTAGGTGTATAATGATACTATAACTTTTGTAGTGCTTGAAAAGACCTTTAAAATGAGCAATACCAAAGGTCGATTACATTCAAACTGCAAAAAAGTTGATGACTAATGTATTTTAAGAAGAAATGAGAAGTATATTTAACCCCTCATCCATCAGAATTTAAATACATCGTTTTCCTTCTACAATACTTTTTATTATAGTGTTATTTCTATGTTCAAAAAGTTGAACAAGATTAAAATTAATGGTTTTTGAAAAAAATAAGATCAAATTATAGAGCGCATTTTTAAATTTTCTTAAAAATCTTCCTTTTCCTCCATGTAACTCGAAAAAGATAAGAGATAGTCGAAAAAGATACCACACAAAAATGTAGGGCTTTTTCAGATAAAAATTTCCTTTTTATTTTTCGTTACTGTATGTATTATCATTTTCAAGTTACATGGAGAAAAAGGAAGATTTTTAAGAAAATTTAAAAATGCGCTCTATAATTTGATCTTTTTTTTTTAAACCATTCATTTTAAACCCGTCCAACTTTTCGAACATAGAAATAACACTATAATAAAAGGTATTGTGGAAGAAAAACGATACATTTACGTTTTGGTGGATGGGGGTTAAAATTACTTCTCATTTTTTCTTAAAATACATTAGTTATCAATTTTGTTTGCAGCATATCTCGCTTAGTTTTAGGGCCGGTTGTTCGAACGCTAATCAAAAATGATCATTATCAAATATTTAATTACTGTCACCAGCTGTCAATGTCAACTTTGTTTGGGTTGCTGAAAACATAATTATGGATTACAATTATGAAATTAGTTAATCAATTATGTTAATAATTGTTATGTTAAATCTCAATCAAAGTTGACATTGACAGTTGGTGACAGTAATTAAATATTTGATAGTGATCATTGTTAATTAGCGTTCGAACAACCGGCCCTTAATGTAATTGACCTTTAATATAGCTCATGGTTTTTTTTTTTTTTTTTTTTTTTTTTTTTTTTTTTTTTTTTTTTTTTTTTTTGATGGAAAATAATAATCTCTGTTGATGAAAAGAGTAGTAGCGAAGACTCTATTTTCTCAGATATTAAAGACGATCAATAAAAACGTCAACATATTTTAATATATTTGATACCTACACGTATTATCATCATTTTTTCATAAGTTAAAATTATTATTAAAATTTATTTTTGGTAAACACAACCAGTAAATCCTAATTTCTAAGTAAAAAAAAATAAAAATCATTTTTTAATAATATTGTGGCTTATTTCCCATTATAAATAGTTAAAATTAATATAGCTCATTTTAAAGGTCTTTTCAAGCACCACGAAAGGTATTAGTGGCAATATACACCTAAAATCGACCGTTTCTCTGTTATTTCAAGTTGAATACACCAATTTGAGAATGTACCAAAAAACAAACTATTTTCACCTACCATATCTCTTTTTGTATTATAATTAGAAGATTTATGAAGGCAAGTGTCTCTTTGTTTTTTTATAACCTACAAAAATGTTTAGTATAGTTTTTTTAGTTAGATGCATAGTTTTTAAGGTATTCGCAAAAAACCGTTCGAAAAAGTATTATGTTTCAATGAAAATGGCCAATTTTCAACCACGAATATCTCAAAAAGTATTGAGTTTTCAAAAAAAATTATAGAACAGTTTTTGCTTAGAATTAGGTTCTCTAGCGAATTCCGTGGTAGTTTTAACCAAAAATTTTTCCACCCCTAAAAAGGGGTGGGAACCACCCCCAAGATAAAAGCACACTTCGGGATAGGGTAGACTTTGAATTAGGAGATAAGTAGATTTTAGGCCCAAAATTTCATTAAAATCCATGCAGTAGGATAGAATTCGGAGGTAATATCCTATTCTTTCTCCCATTGACTGGCGTATCAGTTATAAAAGTGAGACCAAAGAGAACAAGTAATAATTGAATAGACATAACAAATTGAATAGACATAGAATGGTTTAAAACTAACCATGTTTAACAAAATTAAAGAATGAATCACATAGTGTTTAAGGAATCGTAAAGGGGAGTAAAGAAGTTATATGGGTAGACATAACAAATAAAATTACCTCAGACCCCAACCACAACAGATTCATTGGAGAATAGAACAATAAAACTCATTAAGCGTAGATGACTAACGAAATCCTGAAAATGTGGGGAAAATGAAACAAATATTCGAATAGAAACGAAAGGAAACACAGTAAAACATCAAGAAATAATGAAAGAAATCAAAGAAGTAAAGGAAACATGTTTGAGAAATACGTAGAAGTAACAGTATACAAAAGGGTATGCTATTGTAAGATTTGTGAAAAGTCAAAGACTATCATGACTGGGATATGTCCAGAGGCAAAAAGATGCAAAAACAGCAAAAAAAATATTACAATGAAAGTCGATACGAAGACGAAAAAAGTAGTGTAAGAGCTGGGAGCGGATTTTGTGCGTGATAAGTAATATGGAAAAACTATATGGGGATATGTTGAAGGTAGTTATAAGGGGTCAAAGTTGCGGTTTTTATTATTTTTTTTATGACGCTCATGATCGAGATAGTGCACCAAAATTTGGGAATAAGTAGGTCATGACGTACCTAAGTAAAATCTCTAGGGGCGCAACGCTGCGTGGCCGACAAAGGGGTGGGGGTAGGGGTGAATATAAAAAATATAAGGGGTTTTTTGCGACGTTCGTGATTAAGATAGTGCACCAAAATTTGAGTATAAGTAGACCATGAAATAAGTAAGTAAAATCCCCAGAGCCGGAAACCAGAGTGGGGGAGGAAGGTAGTTATAAGGGGTCAAAATCCCGTTTTTTATTATTTTTTTGTGACGCTCATGATCTAGATAGTGCACCAAAATTTGGAAATAAGTAGGTCATGACGTAACTAAGTAAAATCTCCAGGAGTGGAACGCTGCGTGGCCGACAAAGGGGTGGGGCAGGGGTGAATATAAAAAAATGTAAGGGGTTCTTTGCGACGTTCGTGATTGAGATAGTACACCAAAATTTGAGAATAAGTAGACCATGACATAGCTAAGTAATATCCCCAGAGGCGGAAACCAGAGTGGCGGACGAGGGTAGTTATAAGGGGTAAAATTCGCGGTTTTTATTATTTTTTTTGTGGCGCTCATGATGGAGATAGTGCACCAAAATTTGGGAGTAAGTAGGTCATGACGTAACTAAGTAAAATCTCCAGGGGCGGAATGCTGCTTGGGGTATAAAGGGGTGGTAGGCAGGGGTGAGTATAAAAATATATGGGGGTTTTTTGCGACGTTCGTGATCGAGATAGTGCACCAAAATTTGGGAATAAGTAGATCATGATATTACTAAGTAAAATCTCCAGGAACGGAACGCTGCGTGGGGGACAAATGTTGTGCCAGGTCACAAAAAAAATAATACACACTGCGACTTTGACCCCTTAAAATTACCCTCATCCCCAACTCTGGTTTCCGGCTCTGGAGATTTTACTTAGCTAAGTCATGGTCTACTTATTCCCAAATTTTGGTGCACTATCTCAATCTAGAACGTCGCAAAAAACCCCTTATATTTTTTATATTCACACCTACCCCCACCCCTTTATCGGCCACGCAGCGTTCCACCCCTGAAGATTATACTTAGTTACCTCATGACCTACTTATTCCCAAATTTTGGTGCACTATCTCGATCATGAGCGTCACAAAAAAAAATAATAAAAACGGCGACTTTGACCCCTTATAACTACCCTCGTCCACCACCTCGAGTTTCCGGCTCTGAGGATTTTACTTAGTTATGTCATGGTCTACTTATTCCCAAATTTTGGTGCACTCTCGCAATCACGAACGTCGCAAAAAACCCCTTATATTTTTTGTATTCACCCCTGCCCCACCCCTTTGTCGGCCATGCAGCGGGCCACCCCGTGAGATTTTATTTAGTTACGTCATGACCTACTTATTCCCAAATTTTGGTGCACTATCTCGATCATGAGCGTCACAAAAAAAATAATAAAATTGACGATTTTGACCAATTATAACTGCCCTCGTCCCCCACTCTGGTTTCCGGCTCTGAGGATTTTACTTAGTAATGTCATGGTCTACTTATTCCCAAATTTTGGTCCACTATCTCAATCACGAACGTCGAAAAAAACCTTTATATTTTTTATATTCACCCCTACCCCCACCCCTTTGTCGGCCACGCAGCGTTGCGCCCCTAGAGATTCTACTTAGGTACGTCATGACCTACTTATTCCCAAATTTTGGTGCACTCTATCGATCATGAGGGTCATAAAAAAATAATAAAAACCGCGACTTTGACCCCTTATAACTACCCTCGGCCCCCACTCTGGTTTCCGGCCGTTGGTGAAAGTCATATACACAACTAATTCAACATATCCCCGTATAGTTTTTCCATATTACTTATCACGCACAAAATCCGCTTCTATCTTTCCGACTAAAGTAAGGCCCTGAACCAGATGGTTGGATGACGTGGAAGAAGACTTAAAAACCATGAATATAAGACAATGGAGGAGAAGGACACAAGGGAGATCTGCATGGAAGGACATAGCCAGACAGAAAGACTCATCCATGGTTATGATGCCAAAAGAAGAAGTATACAAAAGCATGATACTTTTAATCTGCAGCAGACAATTAATTTAAACGAAAAACCTCCAGACAAAGTTTTGTTTTACATAAATCTATTTTTGTTCCACTTTCCACATAAGTTTTATAAAATAATTTGAAGGGTAAATTTTACTTCGTTTGTAGACTATAAAAAATCCATTAAAAATAACGATCACTTCAGATCACTTTCTTGTTTGTGTTCCTGTTATTTTTGATGGATTATAAATGTTTAATGATACATTTACCTTCCCGATGTTGAAATATTCTCTTGGACAATCGACTGTACTGTTTGGAATGCAAATATTTGATCTGCATTTTTAGAATAACAGAACAACATTGATTGTTTACACTCTTATCTTCCAAAACAAATATTATTGTTTAATTAAAGAAGAATAATTATTATTTGTTGGAAACTTCTGTTTAACATTGTATAACAGCTTATCTAAAGGTAATATTTATTTATTTATCGGATTAAAATTACAAAATCATTAATATATCCATGACAACAACCACAGAATATTTTCATGTCCCTTATCTAATTTGCGAGTAATACACGAACGCCGCGCCACATGACAATAGTGTATGTTGTTTTGGACTGTAGTCAGTACTGTAGTACATCTTTTGAGAAAAATGTCAGGAAACTTATTTTATTTAGAATATCCCAAAGAATATAGAAAAAATATTTTTCGGGGGAAAATAGGAGATTTTTGAAATAGAGCGCGCCGCACCGGCAAAAAAATCGGATAAACACGCATATTTATCAATTAAAAAACAACGGTATAAATTAAGGCTAGACGCGATCACTCTTCAGAATCTTGAAGATAAATGTTTTATCTTCAATTTAAGTATCTGGCAACCTCAAAAATACTAATTTAAATATGAGTTTTTAAGCCTCAAAAATGCGTATTTTCGCATTTTTCAGATTTTAAATCGCCTATAACTCGAAAACTATCAATTTTTAAGAAAAATTACAAGATACCTTTCTTGTTTAAAATGACCCAAAAATCCTAAAAATATATGTTCCAGGCCAATAAAACCTGATATTTTGTATTTGTTTAAAAATATTGTTTAAACAATTTCTGCCCGGCACCCTTCAGATTTGTTTAAAGGGGACATTTTAGGAATCCACAAAGAAACCGAATCAGAAATTTTTTCAGACGGGAGCGGTCTCACCACATGGACTAATACCAAAAAAATAACAATAAACGTAAATTACTCATTAATCCAATCCGAGTCAGAGTCATTGAAGTAACGGACTTTTCTACGCAAAAGTAATTTAGAAGCCGTGAAGGCCATCAGATACAGTTAGTCGTTCGATTAGTAATTGGAACAGTCTTTAGTCTAGCTCTTAAGAGATTTACCTTACATTGTTGCGGTAACCGTGTTCTTCAAACGTTCGTTGCGGTAATGGGTATTTATTGTGAAAATCAAATTAGCGTCGTTACCTTCACGAAATTTTTCCTTAATTGGGAGAAAATTGCTTAGTGAGTCACCCGTTAAAACCTTCTATGTTTCTATGTTTAATTTTAAGTTTCTCAACTACCGGTTACCTATTATAGGAAAGATTTGTACTTCCACAATAATTATTACATACTTGTATTATTACATACCGCGCTGAGCAGATGGGACGTGAATTATAAATTGTAAAATTCCCTCATTCTCCTTAGTCTCAGCATCCGTTATGGCTTGCAAATTGTAGAAGCCTCGGAGGTGTTACCAGAGAAGGTTTGCATCATTTTCAGTCTGGTAGGATGTAGAGTAACATCTTTTGATGTTGCTATTAGATTGAAAACTTAGTTTTTGCTGGCAGTTGCCGCTAGGTCATCCCTGCCATTTCTTTCGTTGCAATCCGTGACTGCACGTCGGGGTTTGTCCTAGTTGGGTCAGAGAGAGCAGCATACGTGCCTCCTGATGAGAAACTAATAAGTTTCGAAACCGGTAGAGGTGCTTGCTGCACTCTCTGATTGGACTAGAATAATGATGCGGCTGTAGTTTCGTGTTGCAACGAAATTGAAAATGGTTATTCATTTTTTATATTACATACTTATTAATAAATAGAATTTAGGTTGGGAAGATCATACACTAACGCTATATTTATAATGTAATGAGACAAGTTCAAGAGAAATCATTAGAATACAGCAAACGGACATATTTATGATTATTGTACCTTAAGAAGGCATTTGACAGGGTTGGATTAAAAAACGTCATCCACGTATTGTACGCAAGAGAGATACCTCGTAATAATAATTAAAACGATCGAAAATATCTGCCAAAACAACACAATAAAATTAAAAGTAGAAGAAGAACTAAATGACCCAATTGAGGACTTCTATTTCTCAACCTGATCATGGATGAAATAATAAAAAATACTAACTAAAAAAGGATACCAAATGGGAGAAAAACAGATACAATAATAATCTCCCAAAGTGAAGACGATTTAAAACGTATGCTGCACCAATGTAATATAATCGCCAGAAAATTTAACATGTTAATTTCCCCAAAGAAGACAACATGCATGGTCACAACAGCAAATCGCTAAAAAGCGGTTTAATGTCATGACAATGTTATTATCAGCTGCTACAATTTGTGATGGTTTATGGCCTGTCCACAATTCGCATACAGTCTGCTTCTCATTTTCACCTTCCCTTTTCTTCTTGTCCCTTTAAATCATTTGTACAAGATTTTTCTCTGGGTCCCCGGGGGCATTTTTTACACGTGTTCTAGCTACGCCACTTTTCTGGACTTAACTATATCATCGACTCCAAGATTCAGAAGACATCATCCATTCAGAGATAGATTCAGACATATGTATCCATCTTGCAAAATTTTAGTTGTAAGTTTTAGACTGGTATTCACCTGGTTCAATACCTCCTGAGTCGTTTGTATGTAATTTTCTGACAGTTTTTTTAAAACACAGGATTAGTTCTGAAGGCGAAAACCAATGATCATCCACCTTTCAGTCCTGATCATACATCAAGTGACTTCTTTATTTTTCGTCCATAATATCATAAATAAACTGCGAGATCAATGTTTTTTAGTGTATGCAGAATTTTCATGCACTAAAGAAGAAGATTCTCAAGAAGATCAATTTAAAATTCAGGATTTTGGGGTTCTGAGAGTCGCCGAACTGAACGTTGTTCGGAGTACTCCGAAAGTTTTGAAGTGTCTGGGGAGCATTGGGAGAGTTCGTATTTGGGTTTACCAGGTGTCAATCGTCCTCAGATGGGTGTCCGATTGCACTTTAAAAACATGCATGTCTCGTGAGGTAAGAATTTTGAATGTGCATGAGTGCGTGGCTTTGGAAAGGAATGTACGAGTATTTATAACACAAGAATTCAATTAATTCTCATCGAGACTATCTTAAAAGAGAATAATTTTAAATGTTCAGCATTTGTTTTACTTCTCTGTGTCAAACTACCTTGTTACTTGTTCTGTAACAGTTAATTACTGTCTTGACACACATGGACAACTACTACATTGTAAATTTCTGTTAATTTCTGAATAACGAAAAAACAATGAACCAATTACAAATTAAATAAAATCTGTTTTTCCACATTAAACGATTAATTTAAATGCCTTTATAGACGCACGTAAACATAAACAATAAAATCGAACGGGTAATTAACTGTTAATTGCTTCTTAATTACAGCACGTAGGCTAGTTCCTTTTACTATTATCTTAATCCTTTTTAAATTATATTTAAGTAGTTCGTTAGAATAATATGTTTTATTTCAGAAAAAAATCTTGTTACCTTCGTTTTAAATATAACGTACGTGACATACTTTCAGACAAAATTATCTTTAGGATTTCTATACGATTGTGACGATCCTTTTCTTGGATTGTTCATTCACATCCAGTAGTGTTAGCCCACGCATATTCAAAATACCAACTAGATCAGGCAACTAGAAACCTAGAGGAATAATAATTGATGATTTAGAACTGGAATGTATGGACACCTTCATATACCTACTGAAGGAACCGCTCAAAACAAACGGATATGCATAAGGCAGGCACACAGCATTCCAATATACCTTCACCCCAACCTCAAGATGTAACAGCATCGTGCCGAAGAAGTGCATGGCCAAGGGTAATATAATGGACTACAAGCGATGTCCAAGGGAGATG
Source organism: Diabrotica virgifera virgifera (assembly GCF_917563875.1). Lineage (NCBI taxonomy): Eukaryota > Metazoa > Arthropoda > Insecta > Coleoptera > Chrysomelidae > Diabrotica > Diabrotica virgifera. The sequence continues at coordinate 18,973,465 of NC_065451.1, forward strand.
GCTAATGCGAGGGGAAAACAGCCTTGGTGGGGTAAGGGAGCATTTCCCCACTGGACCGATCAGCTCTACCCGACTCGTGGAAAGAAAGATGAAAAGGAAAAAGAAAAATAAAGACGGAAAAGAGATTAGCGGGAATAAGGAAGAAAGTTCTGCTTTCTCTACGAAAATAATAGACGATAAGAGCGAAACGGGGGAAGAGAGCAACGGCCAACCAAGAGAGAGGAGGAAAGAAAGAGAAGAGAAAAATATCAAGAGGGAGTAGCGAACAGACAGAAGAACCGATAAAATAAAATGAGGGAGGTGATTCTAAGGAAAGAAAACGTAAGAAAGGAAGAAGGGGAAGGAGAACAGCCACTCAACTTCAAAGCAAGATCAAAGTTGAAGCGCCTCTAGGATAGCGTAGCAGCACTCAAGGCACTCATGAGGGAGGCGCCAAATACAAGGCTATCCTAGACCGTCTATAAAACAGTAATAAGGCCAGTGCTATCATACGGAGCAGAATCGTGGTCACGTAAACGTGACCAAGAGCTGCTTAAACATTTCGAGCGAAAAATCCTAAGGAGAATATATGGAGGAACAAAAGAACCGGTTTCTATACAACTTTAAGTTGTATAGCAGTTTTGAGGAACCTGACGTTGTAAAATTTATTAGGCTCTTAGATAGATAGGGCATGTAATCATACAGGCGAGAGGAAGGTACAACAGCCAGAAAAATTTTTGACCGAAGATGATCACCGAGACTTACGTATCAAGACAACCTTGAGCATGATTTAAAATCTATTGACGTTAGATAAATAAGAGGAGTAGCCAAAGATAAGGCAAATGGAGGATTATTCTGAAGAAAATTTTGGCTCATAAAGACCTGTGATGCCACTGATGATAATGATATATTGACAGCATCGCAAAAAAGTGAGATAAAACAATACATAAAGGTATAAAATTCAATCAACATACAAATAAAAACAAGTCTTTTGTCACTGGACAAAGTGACAAAGACTCTATATCTTGTCCATACTATAACTATATCTTGTCTATACAAATTTCGATATGAAAATATCAACGAAAAAGACAAAGTAATAGCTCTTGAAGATAAATACCACAAAAAACCACGAATTTAAACAAAAGAAAGATCGATACAGAGTTCAATGTTATATTAAACTCAGTTGTGATACCATAAAAATAAAAAGATTGTACTCGTTAATAATCTTAATAGCTGATGAGCCTAATTATTGTAATAAAAATGATTTGTATTGTACTGTTCGAAACGTATATATTATATAACTGCGTGATGTACTTTAAACATCAACGAGATAAAATGCTAAATCTGTACAATAATTAATTAAAATTTGTTATATTGTGTATTTGGAATAATAAATAATAAAGTGATAATGTTGATAATGCTATTATGTAATGCAATTTTTTCACCATTTCACCAAACTAAACTAAAATTTAGAGTTATCACACAAACATGTCTAAACACGTGTTTTGTGTTTGGTATTTCCTGACCATGAATTTTCTATGTATACCTATAATTATATTGTAAAATTTCTGAGTTTATAAGTTAAAATTAATAAGATATTTGAATATATTTTTAGACGTTTCGGGGACCTCTCATTTTGAATGAATAAATACTATTGTTGCATTGCGAAACCGAACTTCTAGAATGCTCCAAAGCCATCTTCAACAAGCTCGAGGAACAGCAATCAGCGTTTCTACTGATCAAAGAATGTTAAGAGAACAAACTGTGACAGCTTGCAGTCCAGCAACGGGGCTATTACTTACTGCTGCTCACAAAAGACGCAGTCTTGCATTTGCCCGTGAGCACCTCAATTGGACAACAGACAATTGGAAAAAATATTGTTTACAGATGAGCAAAATATCAATTTATGAAAAATATGGAAAAAAAAGGTCCATAGAAAAGCTGCAGAACGTTATGCTTCCTGAACTTGGTCAAACTGTGTTGCTCTTGGTGGTGGCTCAGCAATGTTTTGATCAGGAATTTCTCTTGAGGCACCCATGGATCTTGTCCTGTTGGAGACTTGTCCCGATCCAGATTAACACAGATCCATCCTGGAGATCCTACAGCATGTGATGCCAGAGGCTGGGTCTTGAAGAGGTTGGTATTCTAAAAATGGACCGGCCTGCTCAAAGACCGGACCTAAATCCTATTAAGCATATATGAAGCCTGCTCAAAAGGCATATAAGACGTCGCATACCTGATTCAACAATACGTGAAGAACTTTGAAGGGCTCTAATTGAGGAATGGACCACATTTACCCAAAGAGACATTAAAACGTGATCAGTTATATGCCAAATCCAATGAGGAGTATCACCCAGAACTGCGGTGGCAACACATTATCGAGGAAATGAATCAGAAAATAAATGAGGAAATCATAAATGGGGAAAAAATAAAAAGATAAAAATTTCTTTAATTTTCTGAGTGGCCCGTTTTCTCTGACGCGGAGTGTATATTAAACAACAAAAAGTATAGTACCTACAAGATATTTTAGAAAACGGTATCTTAATTCTATTACCAAATCATTTGTATTTGAGTAGTATTGTTAAACTTCGAGTAGTGAACATACTGAATAGCAGGTATAATGATTAAAAGTACAATAGATTAAAATTTATTTTATTATGTACAACACTCCGATGATCTATTATACAGTGCGGTGGAATAAGTGTTGCCCTCCCCCCCTGTTAACTTGTTTATTTTAAGAATATAAGCAAAACGCTCGGAGAGGTCGATTTTTAAACTAATCATAGTATATCATAGCATCAACGTTTCGAACTTTACGCGATCCCTCTTCAGGTGACAGGCATAACTTTGATTTTTTTAAATGGTAAAGTACATCATGTGACACCTCATTTAACAGGTTTTAAAATACTGATTTCAAAAATGTATAATACTTTAAACCTTTTTGAGATCTCAGGCCCAAAATTTCTGTCGAACTCTTTTTAAACGCATTTATTTGTTTCGAATTTTGAGAAAAGTAATAATTATTTTTGAAAAATTTAAACGCAGAATGAAAGATTAGCTTATTACCGAGGGCTGACAGTCCCTTAGAATAAACAAAAAGTTTCTTTTGAATGATATATTTGAAATTAAAAATCACACTAAATTTTCTCTTTTTTCCACCACTGTGACTTATTAAAATAAATATTATAGGAGTTCTCAGGGACTTTGGACCATCGAGAATACTGTAATATTATATTACATCATGTGATAGTACATCATGTGACACCTCATTTAACAGCTTTTAAAATACTGATTTCAAAAATGTATAATACTTTAAACCTTTTCGAGATCACAGGCCCAAAATTTCTGTCGAACTCTTTTTAAACGCATTTATTTGTTTCGAATTTTGAGAAAAGTAATAATTATTTTTGAAAAATTTAAACGCAGAATGAAAGATTAGCTTATTACCGAGGGCTGACAGTCCCTTAGAATAAACAAAAAGTTTCTTTTGAATGATACAGGATTAAAGTATTATACATTTTTGAACTCAGTATTTTAAGAGCTTTTAAATGAGGTGTCACATGATGTATTTTCCCATTTAAAAAAATCAAAGTTATGGCTGTCACCTGAAGAGGGATCGCGTAAAGTTCGAAACGTTGATGCTATAATATACTATGGTTAGTTTAAAAATCGACCTGTCCGAGCGTTTTGCTTATATTCTTAAAATAAACAAGTTAACAGGGGGGCAAAACTTATTCCACCGCACTGTATATTATGTATAAATAAACTTTAAGGCACGGTTTAGTATAATGGAATTTTATTTAAAACAAATGGAAAGATAATGGTGATTATGGTGTTCCATATTTAGATCAGGATTTTATTTATTTATTTAAGTTGTGATAATGATAAAAATATGTTTGTATTTGGTTTTAAACGACATTAACCACTTATCTGTTAATGTTTGATAATGACTATCTGATGGTAATTTGTCACAATTATTATAACAGAATTATTAAATATATAGTTTAAATTTACATATTATTTGTTGACATTCTTCATTTTAGTTTGTAATTTCGTATTTGTTTTTAATCATCGATTCTTCATTGAAAATCTACGATGAAAGTCGATTTTCATCCGCTTTATTTCTACGTATATGCAAAACTCTATGTCCAATACAAAAAAGTTTAAAAATGAAAATAATCGGTTTCGTTTGGATTAAAATCAAGTCTCTTGCCTTCCTCTGACACCGTGTTTCGGGGTCTACTCCTTGTCAAAGAGGCTTCGCAAGAAGATTGATCTGAATCAAAACTCACCGAGAAGCGATTCGATTGATTCGATTTGACTCATATCAGTCTTCTTGCGAAGCCTCTTTGATAGGGGTAGACCCCGAAACACGGTAGGTGTCAGAGGATGGCAAGAGGCTCGATTTGAATCAAAACGAAACCGATTATTTTCATTTTTGTTTTATACCATACTCTGTATTTATTAGAGTACATATGGGAAATCTGAGATGCATTGTTGGAATATTTTCCTGACGTCGCCCGTTGGTACTTTAGTATCTGGGTTAACAGATTATATTACATACTTGATTTGTTGTCGACATTCATTTCACTCATTACAAAAAAATTTATTATTTTCACGATTATTTTTTACAGAACAATAAAAGAATATTATGCCAGAATGATAAACACAATTAAAGAGGATATCGAAATCAGGAGATCGAGAACCACAAAGACATGAATCGGGACGCCTATTCAATGAAAATCAGTCAGATTACTCGAGACTTCATATCAATGACATATTATACATAATATAGACATATCCTTTATTCAGCAGATATGCAGATGTTTCTGGATACATAAAGGAGTACGACAAGGTTGCATTCTTTCGCCCATTCTGTTTAATTTATCTAGGGAATGGATTGTTCACAAAACTACGAATTATTGGAATAGAGAATAGAGGAATGTGCATTGGAGGGAGAAAAACATTAAACTAGGTAATCGGAAGAAGATATCCAGAAATTAATCTCAAAGGTGAACAAAACAAGCAATGAAGTGGATTTATAAATCAACAAACTGACGAGTAAAATGATGGTAATTAGTAGAAAACAAACTGCACTGTATTCAAACCATTTTATATGTGTTCAAACGATTGAAAATAGAGATAAATGACGTCAAAGAATACTACTTCACATCTAAATATATACCTACTTCATATGCCCACAAAGCTTGTACACGAGCGAATGACTATGAAATTAGTACCAAATAAAAAAATTATACACCGAAATTTAAATCATTATAGATAGATTTCAAAAGTATTTGCTAAATAACCAGTAATGATTATTACCAATAATCACAAACATAATAAAATGTTTGATTTCAAATTTGAAGTGGCCCTAATTGTTTATGAAGTGTTTTTAGTACTTGGCTAAAAGATTTGTAATAAACAAGGGTTTTAAGATATCATCTTAAGAAGTTTATCAAATTGTTATTATAACTCTCAAAATTCTTCCATTGCCATTAAGACGGTGATATAACTTTTATCACGGTCATTATAACACGGTATATATAATAATATCCATAACCTATTGCAAATAAAACAAAAAAAACCCATTAAAAATATTAAGATGTTCTTGTAACCTTCAGTGATAGTAGCCGACCTTCAAGAGTTTCATTATCACTTGTCACTTGTTATCATATTATATTGGCCATTATTTAAGATTATTTAAGAAGAAAGGTTAAGGTTATGTGAAGTATACGATCAGGAAGCTCAATGATGCATGTAAAAAATGAACAGTAACTTTCAGTTTAAATAAAATTAATGTTTTTAGAGGGAAACACGCAAAACCATAGTCAGGAACACTATCATATGTCTTAAAGGTCAATAAATATCACGTGTTTCTCTATACTGTGTTCCAATCCAGGCGCTTTCCTATTGTTTGCATTAGGCAGCACACATTGGGTGGAATGCATAAAACGTAGTACCTGCTAATGCTTCAAGTATGTACTACATTTTTGAAGATTTTACTACAGTTACAAAGCATTACTACACTTGCAAATGCTTTGTAAGTGTATTAAAATCTTTAAAAATATAGTACATACTTAAAGCATTAGCAGGTACTAGGTTTTATGCATTCCACCCAATGTCTATACAAGAACCACCAGTATGAAAGCCATTGTGACATTCAACGTTTTCCCAACAATCTTTAATTCAGCTTTTAATTATTTTCCCGTACATGATCTCTGTTTTTGCCGTTGATTATACATTATACATATCTTTCCTCTTGCCCACAAGATCTTCTATCTCTTTGTTCAACCATTCATTTCTATTCTTTATACTAGTCAACTACTCTACCAATAGCATCCATTGCAGCTTCGTCAAGAGCTTTAATGATTTCGTTGTATGTATTAATTGGTAAGGAGTAACAAACATTGTTTAATTTCAAATTCAGCCTCATTAGATAACTGGGTAGATTCGTTTTCAAAACATTGTAGATTATACCTCCTTGTTGAGAAAGAAGGTGGTTTGTGAATACAAAAAGTTGCATAAGAATATGCTACGGGAAATAAAGAGGGCAAAAGAAGCATAGCTGATGGAAAAATGAATGGAAATTGAAACACTACAACGCAAACATGACGATTTCCATATGCACAAAAATATTAAAGAGGTAAAGAAAACCAGAAAACAACGCAATACTGGCATAGTTGTAGACATCGAAGGCCAGATTTTGATTACAACGAAAGATAAATTAAGAATATGGAAAGAGTAAATGCAAGAATTAATGAAAGATGCAACAAGAATACCGACTGAAATAGACAATTCCTACGAACAAGAAATAACAAATGAAGAAGTAACTATGGCATAAACTATAGATATCACTTGAAAAGTCGATTAAAAATTAACTCACCAATTCCCCCTGTAATCATGTTGTTCTAATCACCATCAAAATCCTAGCACTCATTCTATTCAAAATCTAACACTATATTAGCGGTCAAGCTCAAGGACTATGGGGCGGATAAACGAATGACAGTTGATGATTTCTATGTTTAAAATGGCAGATATATTGGGCTAAAACTTACCCTTTTAGTGTATGATCTGTAACACTGCAAAAATTATCACGAACCGAAAATCTTGCGGAGTATCTGTCGTATAAACACCTCTTACATAAACCACCGAAAAGTTCGGATCTATTTGCTAATTTTAATTTGCTGAACATGATATTTATATCAAAATAGTTTGGACGATCATGTGTATATTGATTGATAAAAATATTAATTATAATGTGTTCGCATGACCGTGTGCATATTTGTATATAAACAAGAAAAAAAATGCAAGATTAGCGATTAATGCAAACAGTATGCAAAATTGCAAGAGGTTAGATAATAGCACGTTAATTTATAAGGATACATAACGTCGTATCGTCTGTTGTAGGGAATATCCAGGAAAAATAAAACATAAAATGGCTTAATCTTCTTCATTTGACTGTTCTTTATGCACATAAATATGATTGAACATTACCATCAAGTGACTAATTCCTGGGCTTCAAGTTTATCAGTTGTGTGTCTTCGCTGACTCTGACTTAATAATTTGCTTTCACTTGCAGCAGTCCATAATTAGTTCCTCTGCTCTCCTATTTCAGTGATTCTCTGATAACCGATTTCTTGGCCTTCCAGTTGATCGCCTTTCAGCTGATGATTTCTTCCTTCTCTTCTTCTCTTTAACACTATAACTCGGGTGTGTTTTCGGTGACTCAACGATCTGCTTCCACTTACGGTCCATTAATAGTTCCTCTGATTGTTCAATATTTAGAGTGCATACATCTGCTGCAATATTATCTCTACACCTCATCCTTGGTCCTCCTAGTGATCGCTTTCCTTTCGGGTTCCCTTTGCAGACTAGCTTTACGACACGCTAATACCGGATTTACTCAGCACTGTTCGACAGGGAATTGGACAGGGAAGTGGGCAGCGTGAATGTGTAAATAGCTCACTCGCGCTGCTGCTCGTCATGCTATTGCCATTGCACCTACATACCCAAAGAGTCGGTTTTCTGTGGTGGAAGTCAAAGGGGCAAAGTGCCGGCAAAGCGGCAAGTTGAAGCGTTCTACCTGTCTGCTCTAATGGGATCAAGGAAAGACTATCTATAGAGATACTGGGGAGTCGAAATGGGGCTAGCAGAAGGAACAGACACGCAAACCTTCATGCGAACGGCAGCTCATTTTTTGTGCGGTGGCAGGTCGTAGATTCGTTGGGAGGGGTAGGAGGGTTTAAAGAAGACTAAACTACATAACCAAATAAGCAAAGGATACTTACACAGACTTGAGGACTTTCCTACTATTTAAACAAATTGGGACGCCGTTTGAAAAATCCTCAAATTCTCATATCGAGTACTTACTGGAAAGCAACTGGGGGACATTCATCGTAGATTCCTCATTGGGGTTATAGTGGGCTACAAATTATCATCATTTGGCTTCTATGCCATTATATTTTCTTCTGTTCTAAAACTTATTCACTTGTATTAGATATCTGTTAATAATTTTCTTAAATAAAGAGGTTACAGAAATAAAGATGTGTACATTTTATAATGTTTATTTAAACCTTAATACCTTTTTATTTTTATTGAGAATAGACACATTCTCAAACCAGAAATGAATAATAATAACAAAATACATGATTTTACAATTTTTAACCTTATTTTTAGCAGTGTACCAAAACAAAAATTTGACATGGCTGTCAAATGTCACTGCCATCTAATATTTACTTTACATAATATATTTTCCATGTTGAAAACAAACATTTTTAATTATGTAAAACCTTTACCAATAATATCCACTTGTGAATTATTTAAAATAAACATTATCATACCTTGTTAAAACAAAAATCCATGTCACAACACTTGGAACTTCAAAATTTTCCATTCAGACGGGGCTGGGAGGGGAAGATATTCAAATCATTACAAAACTGGATAAAATCGATACCAAATAATATCATCTGGGCATTTCTTACTGGAACATGAACAAATCAAAACATCATAAAAATAGCAACAGCTACATAAAGGACAGGAACCAGGAAACCACGCACTTCTTTTACCGGCAAATCAAACTGCATAACAATAGAACTGTTTCACAATAATATATCCATTAAAATGCCGTGAAACTATTGTCATTATATTCCTTGACATGTTAGAAATCCATTAGTTCTTTTACTATAAGAAGAAAACCATTTTGGCCGGCAAAGTGCGACTTTTTGAGTTCTAACAAAAAGATGCTTACAGAGCTGATGTACTTTTAGAACTAACTTTACATCGTCACGTCTCTCTCGCGTCCAAACGATGCATTTCTTCTCGATCGTTCGGCCAAAACTATTGACCAATCGTCAACTACAACTCAAGGATCTTTCAAAATGCAGACCAATAATAACATGGGATTTTTATCGCTCAAAACTTAAAGGAAAAACACCAAACCTTTTAGAGGATTCATTCTCGAATAATGAATGATTTCACAATAACTATCTACGTAGTTGGTAAATGCTACTCAAATAAATAGGAACTTTCCTATGATTTTACTTTGTTGCGAAAATATTCTGAAATATTTCGAACAGGAGCGGCTTAGGAAATTTTAAAGATATTTAAACTGACAAAATAAATTAGAAAAATTGATATTTTTCTTGGGATAGGATTAAAATTAATGGATATTTTTTATAAAATATTGTAGTAGAAATCCATCTGCTACAATAGCCTCCTCGGAAGAGAGGAAACTGGATTACCTATTCAGTTTTCGATAACAACAAAAAATCCAACATTAACATCTTGGGTGTGACAGGACAACAATACCAAAATATTTAAATAATGGCTAGTGGGGATTAAACAAAAACAAAAACATCATTGTTAGGGAGTGGGCTAGCGTGCCATCAATCGCCAGACTCTTTAAAGTCGAGTAGACTTAAATGTTTCTTGACTCTACAAAGAACTGTAGGTGACAAGAGTTTCTGTGTCTTGGGAAAGAAATAATCTTGTGCCCTGTGTGGACCTCGCTGACATCCACTGCAGTAACACAAGTGACATATATACTATATATACCATATAATATATACCATATAGCAGGGCAGACACAGCCTCATCACCTCGTTGCCTAACCAGGATTGGTTTTCAAAAACTAAAAAATCTTTCTGAGCTCTTGGCTCAGCAGATAGGCATCTGCTTAAACTCTAAACACCTAGCGAGTTTCACGGGACTTTTATCGGCAACGGTTCTGCAAAAGGAGGATTTAGACAATCCAATCTAAATACCTCAGTGAGACAAAATCTCACCAACAACTTACTTCAACAACTCATTCAAACAAAACAGGGCTAGACAAAAGGGTATATGACAACAACAAGGACTAAAATCAAGACAATATTAACAAGGGGGGAGGGGGGATACGTGTGACAACAACAAAAGACCGAAAAGACTAGTATACTGGGTTCAAACAGGATATCAAACTTTTTAAACAAGACTAAGGGAAATGAACGCAACATATGATATAGAGAACACTACATCATTACGTTTTCAATCAACAGTCCAATCCAGGACATAAGAACCTTTCATGAACGTTCACTAGACAACTCTCTCATTTTCAAATCACAAGCTGGGGAAAGACTTCATTTTCAAAACAGGGCTACACTTCACTTTTCGAAACAGGGGATAGACTTCATTTTTCAAGACAGGGGGGTTGGGCTTTACTTTTCAAAACTGGGGATAGACTTACTTTTCAAAACTGGGGGCATTTCATTTCTCAAGACTGGGGGTGGACTTTATTTTTCAAAACGGGGGACTACTTTTTCAAAACAGGGGGTGAAAGCAACACGCAAGGGGAAGACCAAAGGGACATTGGAAAGTATGACAGTTCTGACGAACAACCGCTTCCATTTATCGACCGAAAGCAAGCTTCACCTGTACTCAACGCGGCCAGATCCTAACCTCACCAGCCTTGTCACAGCTTCTGCTCTTGGCCTACTTTCAATCAACAAAGAGAAGAGAGGTCAACTAACTATTCGCCAAAAAAAATCAAACTCCAGCACGGACACGGGCTAACAGACAACACAGGTTAATAGACAACACGGGCTAATAGACAACACGGGCTAATAGACAACACGGGCTAATAGACAACACGGGACAACAGACAATGGGCTCTAAAACTTCCAGACAAAACAGGGATAGACAAACAAACAGACAACAACATACTTTTTGACTTCTAGATATACTCAGGGGCTTACAAACACAAACAATATTGAAATTTGGTTCCTATATGAGCTCACACGGGATAAGACATTTCTTGCTCCGACTACTAATGAAAGTGTTCACAGATAGCTGAACAACACTTCCTTCATCACGAGTATTACACTTGTGACATGTCAGATACAAAAAGACATACTTCATTCACGGGGGGACTTCAACTACTTCACTGGGGGGGGACTTCAACTACTACTTCACGGGCTCTTTTTAACTAACCTCTGGCATCCTTTTGACACCTACAAAGATAGATTAGTCAAAAAAAAAAACAAGGGGCAACACAGACAAGGGGGGGGCTTTTTCAGGGGCTAACTTCTACACTTCAAGACAGTTATTCTCAAACAGTGTCGACAGAGAACGCTATCTTCAAATCTAAAAGTGACAGCTTTTCTCCTGGCTGCTTGAAAAAAACACAGAAGTGGGGGGCCTCTCCACGGTTTCCCTCTTCACTTCTTCACGGGGCCACTTCTCAAGGGGATGACTTCTCAATGGGATGACTTCTCCAACTAACCTGTGGCATGACATACACCAACAGAGATAGGCTTCGCTGGAAAAACAAGGGACTACTCTCACACAGACTATACGGGGCTAAGCTCATACACGGACCATACCAACAACATTACACATCTACTCAAATGACCAAATCAATAATCACAAAAAACGGTTATTCTGTAAAAAACTGTTGATCTATAGGAATACATGCAAAAAATACAACATACTGTTATACTTCATAATTGGATTCAATATTCAAAATATTTAACGTTACTTTTAATCAAAATTTTCAAAAAAATTTTACGTTACTTTTTTATTCAACTGTTTGTCTATATATTTCATCAATATTTTCAAAAAAATTCAAATCAATGCTTTCATCATGGGTACAATATCAATACAATACAGTTAGTACGCTAAAATAACATACAATTCTGTTCTACGATACATACAATACAATATAGTAAGTACGCTACAATATTTAGCATACTATTCTGTTGTACGATACATAAAATACAATACCAGTATACTACGGTTTACATAATATGGGGTTACAATGTAAATACACTATGATGTATGAAATGGTACATACTTATACAAACAACAGTACGACCAAATCAACACCACAATACTATGTGTACGTACTTATACCTCTTCGGAAAAAATTATTAACATTCTGCAACAAAAACTACAAAAATGGGCTCTTTCATGGGGACTAACAGACTGAAACAGTTTCGGGGGCACTAGAAGACATGAAACAGTTTCTGGGGGCAAGACAAGAGGAATCTGGGCTAAACTACTGGGGAAGACTGGGGCGATATTTACTCAGGTCAAACTTCAGGGTGTATGTTACAAATGTAACACTAAGTGGGGGGTGGCTAAAGACATTGGGGACTAGTAGATAGGCTAACTACTAGTTGAACATGTCTACAAGCTAGACTTGTAACAGTGGGCGTACACAAAATATGACAAAAGTCAAGCTTCCATGTTATCGGAAACACCTGCACCACAAACTGAGATCGGCTGCCCAAGGGGACGGGCATTGCCTAACAGTTGTAGTACAAATGAGACCGAAAGGAGGCTAAAAGGACATGGTAGTGGGAACATGCAAATGGGGTCTGAGGGAGGCAAAAAAGACATGCCCCACGTTCTAGGGCGACAGTTGAAGCGTTTTACAGCCCCACACGTTGGGTGCCAGTTGATGCCCAACTTTAAGGGTTTAAAGACGACTACAAAAATAATCTAATAAGCAAAGGATACTTACACAGACTTGAGGACTTTCCTACTATTTAAACAAATTGGGACGCCGTTTGAAAAATCCTCAAATTCTCATATCGAGTACTTACTGGAAAGCAACTGGGGGACATTCATCGTAGATTCCTCATTGGGGTTATAGTGGGCTACAAATTATCATCATTTGGCTTCTATGCCATTATATTTTCTTCTGTTCTAAAACTTATTCACTTGTATTAGATCTCTGATGTTTGGGAAAAAGGGCTTAAGTCAGAATTTAGCAAAAAAATTTTTTGATGCCTTCTGGACCAAAAAAATCTGCTCTTTTTATTGGTACAAACGGTTTAAGTCTACCACATTATTATTCAAAGTTATTCACGATGATATGAAGGTCCCAAACATGATTGTTCAAAATGGTATGGCAATAAGACTTAAGTCAATTTACGTCTCTTGTACCATATATTGGAGAATAACTGCTATGATCTAGAAGGCATATGTCTTGACATAAGCCTTGCTGATCTTAATTTATTTTTGGTTGTTTGATCAATAGGTAAATGTTTTTATAAAAATATTGTGTATACACCGAAAAATAAAAGTTTTGGCTACTAATAAATAATAATATTGACATTAGTTATATTTTTATTACTTATTAAATAGTTGTCTATTTTCTAGCACAGCACTTTTTTTATTTTAGTTGTATAGGCAAAATAGGGCAAAATAAGTAGACCATGACATAACTAAGTAAAATCTCCAGTGGCGGAACGCTGCGTGGGGGACAAATGTTGTGATGCGTCACAAAAAAAATAATACAAACTGCGACTTTGACCCCTTAAAACTACCTTCATCGCCAACTCTGGTTTCCGTCCCTGGAGATTTTGCTTAGTTACGCCATGATCTACTTACTCCCAAATTTTGGTTCACTATCTCATCACGAACGTCACAAAAAATTCCTTATAATTTTTATATTCACCCCTGCCCCCACCCCTTTGTCGGCCATGCAACGTTCCGCCCCTGGAGATTTTATTTAGTTACGTCATGGCCTACTTATTCCCAAATTTTGGTGCATTATCTCAATCACGAGCGTCACAAAAAAAAAATAAAAACCGCGAATTTGACCCCTTATAACTACCCTCATCCCTTACTCTGGTTTCCGCCCCTGGAGATTTCGCTTAGTTACGTCATGATCTACTTTCTCCCAAATTTTGGTTCACTATCTCGATCACTAACGTCACAAAAAATCCCTTATAATTTTTATATTCACCCCTGCCCCCACCCCTTTGTCGGCCACGCAGCGTTCAGACCCTGGAGATTTTACTTAGTTACGTCATAACCTACTTATTCCCAAATTATGGTGCACTATCTCTATCATGAGCATCACAAAAAAAATAATAAAAACCGCGACTTTGTCCCCTTATAACCACCCTCATCCCCCACTCTGGTTTCCGCCTCTGAAGATTTTACTTAGTTATGTCATGGTCTACTTATTGCCAAATTTTGGCGCACTATCTCAATCACGAACGTCGCAAAAAAAACCTTAAAATTTTTATATTCACCCCTACCCCCACCCCGTAGTCGACCACGCAGCGTTCCGCCCCTGGAGATTTTACTTAGTTGCGTCATGACCTACTTATTACCAAATTTTGGTGCATTATCGATCAAGAGCTTCACAAAAAAAATAAAAACCGCGACTTTGACCCCTTATAACTACCCTCATCCCCCACTCTGGTTTCGGCCTCTGAAGATTTTACTTAGCTATGTAATGGTCTACTTATTCCCAAATTTTGGTGCACTATCCCAATCACGAACGTCATGAAAAACCCCTTATAATTTTTATATTCACCCCAACCCCCACCCCTTTGTCGGCCAGGCAGCGTTCCGCCCCTGGAGATTTTAATAAGTTACGTTATGACCTACCTATTCCCAAATTTTGGTGCACTATCTGGATCATGAGCATCACAAAAAAAAATAATAAAAACCGCGAATTTGACCTCTTATAACTGCCCTCGTGCCCCACTCGTACACAACTAATTCAACATATCCCCGTATAGCTTTTCCATATTACTTATCACGCACAAAATCCGCTTCTAGCTCTCCGACTATCACTTTCAATGGTAGATACATAAAAATATAGATATAGAAAAGTTGCGGTCTGTAGGTCTTAAGTCAGTAAATAGTAAGATCTATATGTCTTAAGTGCATTTAAAATATTAAAAATCTACGAAAATCGTCTTCTTGCTATAATTATCATTTTATTATGGTACACTGAATGGTACTATTGTACTAAATTGGTTAAAGGTAACATGTGCGATTTATAACAATTTTTGAAACATTCAAGTATTCCCCCTGTAAACTTTGATTTTATGACTTAAGCCCTTTTTCCCAAACATCAGAGAGATATCTGTTAATAATTTTCTTAAATAAAGAGGTTACAGAAATAAAGATGTGTACATTTTATAATGTTTATTTAAACCTTAATACCTTTTTATTTTTATTGAGAATAGACACATTCTCAAACCAGAAATGAATAATAATAACAAAATACATGATTTTACAATTTTTAACCTTATTTTTAGCAGTGTACCAAAACAAAAATTTGACATGGCTGTCAAATGTCACTGCCATCTAATATTTACTTTACATAATATATTTTCCATGTTGAAAACAAACATTTTTAATTATGTAAAACCTTTACCAATAATATCCACTTGTGAATTATTTAAAATAAACATTATCATACCTTGTTAAAACAAAAATCCATGTCACAACACTTGGAACTTCAAAATTTTCCATTCAGACGGGGCTGGGAGGGGAAGATATTCAAATCATTACAAAACTGGATAAAATCGATACCAAATAATATCATCTGGGCATTTCTTACTGGAACATGAACAAATCAAAACATCATAAAAATAGCAACAGCTACATAAAGGACAGGAACCAGGAAACCACGCACTTCTTTTACCGGCAAATCAAACTGCATAACAATAGAACTGTTTCACAATAATATATCCATTAAAATGCCGTGAAACTATTGTCATTATATTCCTTGACATGTTAGAAATCCATTAGTTCTTTTACTATAAGAAGAAAACCATTTTGGCCGGCAAAGTGCGACTTTTTGAGTTCTAACAAAAAGATGCTTACAGAGCTGATGTACTTTTAGAACTAACTTTACATCGTCACGTCTCTCTCGCGTCCAAACGATGCATTTCTTCTCGATCGTTCGGCCAAAACTATTGACCAATCGTCAACTACAATACAACTCAAGGATCTTTCAAAATGCAGACCAATAATAACATGGGATTTTTATCGCTCAAAACTTAAAGGAAAAACACCAAACCTTTTAGAGGATTCATTCTCGAATAATGAATGATTTCACAATAACTATCTACGTAGTTGGTAAATGCTACTCAAATAAATAGGAACTTTCCTATGATTTTACTTTGTTGCGAAAATATTCTGAAATATTTCGAACAGGAGCGGCTTAGGAAATTTTAAAGATATTTAAACTGACAAAATAAATTAGAAAAATTGATATTTTTCTTGGGATAGGATTAAAATTAATGGATATTTTTTATAAAATATTGTAGTAGAAATCCATCTGCTACAAAGTGAGTAAGGGAGCAAGACGATGCTGTCATCACATTCCTTTCTTGTGAGTCATTCGGTAATGAGTTGTGAAGATATTGGCGAGGAACTGATGTAAACACCTCACTTGCATCGATATCAACCGTCAACGGCAGGAGCAGTGGCAATAGCTGAGTATAAATCCGGCATTTGTCTCTTGACATGACCAGGTCATATTATTATTTCTATCTTTATTATTTTTACTATATGTCTGTTTATATAATTTTTAAAATTCTGAGTTAGTCCTCTCTATGTATTGCTGTATAGTGTCTAAGAATTATTATTTTAGTAAATGCGCAAAATCTTAGAGACAGGAAGAAGCAACTACCACAAAATTACAAACATTTATAAATAAATCGTTGAGAAAAATCCTAAAAATATACTGGCCTGATAAAATAGAAGAACTATAGAGAAAAACAAAATAAGAAGAAATAACAGTCACGATTAAAAGAAGGAAATGGACATAGATTAAACATATACTAATTGGACCGAAGAAGAAGAGGAGGAAGACCGGATACTAGTTGAAGAAGAACTTTAACAAGAGATCATGAAAGGATTGGCCTGAGATGGGGAGAGGTCAAACAGTTAGTGAGAAATAGAGAATAATGAAAAAGACTTATGAGGAAATTTCGAAGGAATGAAACAGAAGAGGAGGTGCTGATCCAGCTAATCAGCCATCTTTCACGTCTGGGAAGGGAAGGCAGTAGAGAAGTATGGGCGTAGCATTGCTGGTCCCATCCAAATGTCTTTATAAGAAGCGGATCTAAGAGTATAAGCTTAGGGCAGGTTACGCTAATCAAAACGCCTATCTAAAAGGAACGCCAATCAAAAATAGAATCAACTGATCATTATCAAATATTTAATTACTGTCACCAACTGTCAACGTCAACTTTGTTTGGGTTGCTAAAAATATAATTGATTACAACTATGAGATTAATTGATTAGTCAATCAATTATGTTAATAATTGTTATGTTAATTAATAATTAATAATTAATTCATCAATCAATTATGTTAATTATCATAATAATAATTAAAATAATTGATTACAATCAACTGATTGGCGTACGAACAACGGATTTTGTTATTTGATGGTTGTTAAGGGGACTTGATTATAATCAACTTCTTGATTAGCGTTCGAACAACCGGCCCTTAGTATTCCAGATATGGATGGTATTATATTCAAACTTTAAAGTATGATTTAAACAAACGATTCAAAATTAGCCTACCAGTTCACTTGTAATCATGTTCCAATAATCATCAACACCCTAAGGGCCGGTTTGTTCGAACACTAATCACGAAGTTGATTATAATTAAGTCCCCTAACAACCATCAAATAACAACACCCCTCATTCGTACGTAAATCAGTTGATTGTAATCAATTATGTTAATTATTATTATGATTATTTTTTAATGATTTTAACTTCCAATCGTATAGTAAGATATTTGATAACGTGTTTAATTCTGTCCAATCAGATTAAAATTATACTGAGAATTATCTACTGTAGAAAATTCCCGATAGAATTTTTTTGTTTACCAATTTCCTAGTTTTGACAACTGTCACATTTAAGAAAATATCCATAATATACGTATTAAAAAATAATCTTACGAATATCACACGACAGTAAGAATAAATAAGAAAATAATGCTTCATTTTCTACTCAAATTTGTTGTCATTGGGCAATAGCCACTCGAGCCCTGCGGACTCTCGTGTCTATTGCCAGACAACAAATTTTCGAAAAACTGTCGCATTATTTTCAATTTATTCTCACTCTCTTGTGATATTATACCCGATAATTAACTTAATTGATTGATTAATTAATTATTAATTAACATAACAGTTTTAACTATTTATAATGGGAAATAAGCCACAATATTATTAAAAAATGATTTTTTATTAACGTTTCGACGCCCAAATCGGGTGCCGTTGTCAAAATACAAAATACTATTAATATAAACAAAAATGTTGTTGCTTAGTAAAAAAATTCTTCTAATAATTTATTTAATTTGACTCATTTATATCGGCAATTCAGATACATATGATACATTTTAAAGTAGAAGACTTTAAAATGATATTGTCAATATTTATGAGTTGCGTTCCTGGGACGACTTTACTGAAAGATAGTTCATTCGATTACATGAAATCAACCCCAACTCAAGAATATCCGTCACAAAAAAAATTCATAGCATGTGATCTGTCTTTAAAAAGACAACCACATGCAACGGTGACATTAAAATTCTCGCGTTAGAGATCTCATAGTAAATCACGAGGGAAAACCAGGAAAAACCTCGTGATACTATCCCGACATCGTAAGTATTTGGTCTTACATTTAATTTACTCTCAAAATTAATACCAAATTCTGACTTTACTATAATTTTGTTTAAATTATAAATAATATCAATAATACATGGGTATATAAGTAATACTAAAATATAAAATATGTACTAACTCGACTATTGACTTACTAATTGTGGTATTTTCTTTCTATTGACTTCCTCTTTCAGTATGGGTATCCACATCCTACTGAATTCCACCGAGGAATTTGCGACACAATTGGTTTCGTTTAGCATAATTAGAGCCGCTTCTTTGATTTTTCTCTTTTTACTATCTGTTTCTTTCAGGACTATACTTGAATCTCTCCACTGAATATTATAAACGATCAAGAAGAGACAATAAAATTTACAATGGAAAAGGAATATAATAACACCCTGCCTTTCCTCGATGTTTTAGTCTTAAAGAAGGATACTGGATATGAGACTCAAGTGTATAGAAAACCAACACATACCAACAGATATCTCAATTACAAATCAAATCACAACATCAACGTTAAAAAGGGAATCATAAAATCCTTATATGATAGAGCCAAAATTACTTGTTCTAACGAAAATTCCTTTTTAGAAGAAAAACAATTCTTAACATCTGTTTTATTAAAAAATGATTATCCTTTATCGTTTATAAATAAGGAATTGTCAAGATTGGATCGAATGGAACAGAACAACATAGAACGGGATCCTACAACATTCACAAGAAATAATACGAGGAAAATATCAATACCATACATAAAAGGACTATCCGAGAAACTTAAAACAATAGGAAATAAATTCAACATTTCAACAACATTCAAAACAACCAACACATTGAGATCTATTCTATCTAAAACTAAACCTAACAATGAACAAGAAAGGACAAAGAATTGTATTTATAAAATACCTTGTGAATGCGAACAGTTTTATATAGGTGAAACATCAAGACCATTAAACGTTAGAATAAGTGAACATCAATCTTATATTAAAAATAGAGAATTTGATAGATCTCAAATATGTCAACACGCATGGGATAATGAACATAGAGTTCAGTGGAGAGATTCAAGTATAGTCCTGAAAGAAACAGATAGTAAAAAGAGAAAAATCAAAGAAGCGGCTCTAATTATGCTAAACGAAACCAATTGTGTCGCAAATTCCTCGGTGGAA
The DNA here is from genome assembly GCF_917563875.1 of Diabrotica virgifera virgifera. Classification (NCBI taxonomy): domain Eukaryota; kingdom Metazoa; phylum Arthropoda; class Insecta; order Coleoptera; family Chrysomelidae; genus Diabrotica; species Diabrotica virgifera. Next base: position 18,993,509 of record NC_065451.1, read on the forward strand.
TTCAGTAGGATGTGGATACCCATACTGAAAGAGGAAGTCAATAGAAAGAAAATACCACAATTAGTAAGTCAATAGTCGAGTTAGTACATATTTTATATTTTAGTATTACTTATATACCCATGTATTATTGATATTATTTATAATTTAAACAAAATTATAGTAAAGTCAGAATTTGGTATTAATTTTGAGAGTAAATTAAATGTAAGACCAAATACTTACGATGTCGGGATAGTATCACGAGGTTTTTCCTGGTTTTCCCTCGTGATTTACTATGAGATCTCTAACGCGAGAATTTTAATGTCACCGTTGCATGTGGTTGTCTTTTTAAAGACAGATCACATGCTATGATTTTTTTTGTGACGGATATTCTTGAGTTGGGGTTGATTTCATGTAATCGAATGAACTATCTTTCAGTAAAGTCGTCCCAGAAACGCAACTCATAAATATTGACAATATCATTTTAAAGTCTTCTACTTTAAAATGTATCATATGTATCTGAATTGCCGATATAAATGAGTCAAATTAAATAAATTATTAGAAGAATTTTTTTACTAAGCAACAACATTTTTGTTTATATTAATAGTATTTTGTATTTTGACAACGGCACCCGATTTGGGCGTCGAAACGTTAATAAAAAATCATTTTTTAATAATATTATGGCTTATTTCCCATTCTAAATAGTTAAAATTGTAAAAATGCCACAAGAAAATAGCTTCAGAACAACATTAACATAACAGTTATTAAAATAATTGATTAATAAATCTTATAATTGTAATCAATTATGTTTTCAGCAACCCAAACAAAGTTGACATTGACAGTTGGTGACAGTAATTAAATATTTGATAATGATCAGTTGATTCCATTTTTGATTAGCGTTCGAACAACCGGCCCTAAGTTTTTTAAGACAAACCAAAAACTACCCCATTTGGATGAAAAATTATCAAAATCTTACACATAAGTAGTAGTCAAGGACTATGGGGCGGATAAGCGAATGAAAATTGATGATGTCTATGTTTAAAATATAAAATGGTAGTTATTAAAATCCATATTGGGCTAAAACTTACCCTTTTAATGCACGGTCTGTAATACTGCAAAAATTATTACGAACCGAAAATCTTACGGAGTATCTGTCGTATAAACACCTCTTACATAAACCGCCGAAAAGTTCGTATCTGTTTAATTTTAATTTACTGAACATGATATTTATATCAAAATAGTTCGGACGATCATGTGTATATTGATTGATAAAAATATTAATTATAGTGTGTTCGCATGACCGTGTGCATATTTGTATATAAACAAGAAAAAGATGCAAGATCAGCGATTAATGCAAACAGCAAACTATGCAATTGCAATACGTTAGATAATAGCACGTTAAAATATTGTCTGTTTTAGGGAATATACAAGAAAGTTTGAAAAATAAAACATAAAAGTCTCTTATTCTTCTTCTTACTGTTCTCTGTGAGCATAAATACTTGTTTATTCTGCGGCTTATTCCTAGGATTCAGATTTATCGGTTTCAGAGATTGTCTGATACTCGTTTTCTTGTTGATGGTTCTCCTATATGGTTCACATTTACAAAGATAAGATCCTTACTGGATAGTGAGGTGCTACGTTCTCCCTTCTTCTTCTTCTTTTGGCGTTATAACCCTGAATGTGTCTTTGCCTGTCTGGCTATGTCATTCCATTCAGATCTTTCTTGTGCCCTTATCCTCCATTGTCTTACATTCATGGTTTTCAGGTCGTCATCCAACCATCTCGTCGTGGGCCTTTCTTTTTTTCGCCTTCCTACCGGCTTCCACTGTAATATCTTCTTTGTCGTTTTCTTATCTTCTTGTCGCTGAACATGTCCCAGCCATGACAGTCTTTGATTTTTCACAAATTGTACAATATCATAACCTTCATTCAGTTCATTAACCTCGTTATTTCTACTGATTCTCCATGTGCCGTCTTCCTCTTGCAACGGCCCATATACTTTTCTCAGTATCTTTCTCTCGAATGTCCTGAGTTAAGATTCATCTTGTTTCGTCATTACCCAGGTTTCACAACCATACGGGTCTAATCAAGGTTCTGTAGATTGGTTTTTTGAAGATATTCTTCTTTAGCGGGGAATCGATTGAGGGTAAAATTGTACATGATCCGCGCGCCTGCGCACACTGACAGTATGTAGTTCATTGCTAATCTTTCAAGATAGGTATGTATGTATCTGTAACCGTGCAAATAAGTCATTAAAAGAATATATTAGTGGTTTTAGTAAATGTATTATTTATTATAATTCTTGTGTTTTTGGTTTGTGTTTTCCTGTAGTAAAATAATAAAATATTATGTAAGCATAACATTTTTACACTATATGTCGCCGTGTTGTGTAATTATATCCGAAACTTACATGTCTATTTCTAGGGCCTCGCTGGAGTAGTGGGAAATGCGTTAGCACTGAGATTGGAAGGTTGCGGGTTCAATTCCTGGGCGATTCATATTTTTTTTTATTTGTGGTTGTTTTAATAAAAATTTTTTGAAAGTGGTAGATAAGAAAGTTAGTTTGATTTTTAAATAAAATACAAATAACCTTTTAAGTATATTTACTTCGTTTAAATTACCTATTATATAATAGAAGAATATCTTTTTACGTGCGTACAAAGTACACACACATTCTTTTTTGTCTAATAATTTCGATGTCATCAATCTTTTATTAGCATAGTATGTACGATTTCCACTGGCAATACGTGCATTAATTTCGCTACTTACGGAATTCTTCTGGTTGAATTCTGTGCCCAGATATGTGAAGGCATCCGCACGTTCAATAGTATAGTTGTCTATTGCTATATTATTTTCATTCTAAGGTCTCATTTTGATGGTACGTACGGTTTGTGTACGCTACGTTCTTTCGATGTTACTATATGGGATCGAAGCGTGGACACTGAAGCAAGCCACTGAAAAAAGCTCGAAGACTTTCAAATGTGGATTCTATATAGCGCATCGCATAAGAATAGAAAAAAGGTGCTTAACTTAGTGACCCAGGAGGTAGAAAAGATCAGATAAAGGAAATAATCCAAACAGTGAAAGATTTCTACAGAATTTCTATTCCAATAGTTCGCAATTAAGACTCAGAAGATATACCGCGAATTACAAAATAAGAAACAGAAATGGCATTAAGGGAAATAAAAAACAATAGAGCTCCAGAAGAAGACAGACGGAGCCCTCAAAATCCTATTTAGATGTTTGAAAACTGGAAAATCCCAACGTCATTGAACAATTCCATCATAGTAATCATGTATAGGAAAGGCGACCCCAGAGATTTTCAATTTTGTTAGACAAGTTAAGCAACTGTTTAACAGCATGTTCCAGGACTTTCGTAATAAGTTTAGAAGACAACGTATCATCTTGTCCGATTCCCCTTTGATTTTAAAATATTTTGCACCTTTGTGTAATCTTATCGTTTGATTATTGCATGTGTTACACATAAGTAAGGACTACCGATAATTTATACGACTTTCCTCCAACGGTTTCATTGAGTACACTGTATTAATTTATGTCGCATTGAATACTTTGCGAAAATTTACAAAAGCCAGGGCTAATGCTTAGTTCTGTTCGACGAATTTTTCTATAATCCCTTTTAGGCAGTGAAGGTGGTCGTTAGTGCCAAAGTTTTCTTAAAACCCGCCTGGTTCCTAGTTTAGTAAAAATCTAACTTTGTTTCTAGTCTGTTATTATTCTTGCGAACAGCTTGACCAGGCTTATGGGTCGGTAATTTTCGAGGTTTATTGGCTCGCCCCTTTTGGGTAATAAAATGGCAAGTGCACTGTGGTATCTTGTAGGTGTTTCGATTTGTTGCAAACATAAGTTGAACAGTTCCTTAAGCCCCGGCGCAAATTGAACCTAAGCGAGTCACAACCTGCGCCGGCGGGACGGGTGACCTGTGCAGTTATTTTTCTAGCGTGCCGCATATTAAACACAAGCCAACCCGACCGTCGGCTGTCGCCGTAACGAATAGAGACGGGCAAAATAAGTGCGGACGTGTAACGGTTACTATTGATACCGGTGGTACTGAGTACAAATACTGATTACAAAATACTGATGTATCTGATCCTTGTACTGAATTGAGTAGGCAACTAAAAAACCGTCGTTCCGTACTTGTAACTAGTAACGTTTTAAAAATATCTTACACGTCTCTAGTAGTCGTAGCGGTATGACTTTCGAACACATCGAATTTGATCATAAGCAGGTGCATAAAAAGATATCTTACAATGAGTATTTTATTTCTACATACCTTTATAATAACAAGCATAGGTTAAACACTGCATTGATTGTGATTGCAAAAACGGTTCGCATGTTCGCAAAATCAGTGCGGACATGTAACGGTTACTTTTGATACCGGTTCTAAGTGGTACTGATTACAAAATACTGATGTATCTGATCCTTGTATTTACTGAATTGAGTAGGCAACTTAAAATCGGTAGTTCCGTACTTGTAACTAGTAACGTTTTAAAAATATCTTACACGTCCCTAGTAGTCGTAGCGGTATGACTTTCGAAAACGTCAAATTTGATCATAAGCAGGTGCATAAAAAGATATCTTACACTGAGTATTTTATTTCTACATACCTTTATAATCGCATAAGTTAAACACTGCATTGATTGTGATTGCAAAAACGGTTCGCATGTTTTAAATAGGATTTTTGCTGATTATGTATTTTGCTACAATATTAAATAACACAAAAATACAATTCACAACCATCATTTAATTTTTAACGATAAACAAAAGTCTAATATGATGATAAGTTTGAAATTGATCGACTTTGTCGATAACAGTGTCATTAACAGATATTTTTAAATACCATAAATCATTTTCCAATGATTGTGTGGATTTAAGAAATACATACTAAACAATGTTTTTACCTGTATAAAGGAGATTTTAATTATGACACATTATGGTACTCCTCATTTTTCAAATAATATGCTCTTGTAAACGCATAACTTTGATTTATTGGCTAAACCTACATTAGATACGTCACAAGAAATTAAAAATAATTAACATGTAATAAATTCACTGTTTTAATCAGATATATTATATTCCCTACTATTGCAGTAAAATATTAAAACGAATAAACGAAAACTTGTTGAGTAGTGCTACAACAAAGCAATAAAATGTTATTCATAAAGATAGTGTAAAATATATCGCCGCTTATCTGGTCCGCTGGTATTAAAGTTATCAGCATTTAATTGCAAAGCGGTCTCTTAGATGGAGAAAATACTTGTAATTTTCATCCGTATTCATTTCAGATACTTCCATCTCGCAAACAAACACACGTAAAAATTAACATCTGGCGCTGAGTCACCTGTCCCAGGCTTAAGAAAACTGTACGTCGATGACAAACCTTCCCAAGCTCGACCTGCGAACGCATGAACCGATAGTAGGATGCGCAGAACGCTCTACGCAGTCCGCCGACGCAGGTTGTGTCTGGCTTAGGTTCAATTTGCGCCGGGGCTTAGGCGCGGCGCAAATTGAACCTAAGCGAGTCACAACCTGCGCCGGCGGGACGGGTGACCCGTGCATTTATTTTTCTAGCGTGCGCATATTGAACACGAGCCAGCCCAACCGTTGGCCATCGACGTGGCGAATAGAGACAAGCAAAATCAGTGCGGACATGTAACGGTTACTTTTGATACCGGTTCTAAGTGTTACTGATTATACTGATGTAGTATCTGTTGCTTGTACTAAATTGAGTAGGCAACTTAAAATCGGTAGTTCCGTACTTGTAACTAGTAACGTTTTAAAAATATCTTACACGTCCCTAGTAGTCGTAGCGGTATGACTTTCGAAAACATCTAATTTGATCATAAGCGGGTGTATAAAAAGATATCTTACAGTGAGTATTTTATTTCTACATACCTTTATAATAACAAGCATAAGTTAAACACTGCATTGATTGTGATTCCAAAAACGGTTCGCATGTTTTAAATAAGATTTTTGCTGATTATGTATTTTGCTAAAATATTAAATAACACAAAAAATACAATTCACAACCATCAGTTAATTTTTAACGATAAATAAAAGTCTAATATGATGACAAGTTTGAAATTGATCCACTTTGTCGATAACAGTGTCATTAACAGATATTTTTAAATACCATGAATCATTTTCCAATGATTGTGGACATACTAAACATTTTTTTGCCTGTATAAATGAGATTATAATTATGACACATTATGGTATGGTATGTTTAACAGTAAATGGTTGAGTTCAATTAGTTACCACTATAAACATCCTGGATTAACCGATAATAGTATAAAAGGCCCGGTTTCAGGTAAAATTTATTTCAGGCTTTATTATGGGAGTACCGTCTAGTCAGTGTTAATTGCAAAAGACCAACTCTGTCTACATCGGTTGCTTATCGCTCCGGGTGGGTCTTAACAATGGGCCAGGTCAGATAAATTTAATAATATTTACAACCGCACTAATTGAACTCAACAATTTACTGTTGAACAAACCATACTCCTTATTTTTCAAATAATATGCTCTTGTAAACGCATAACTTTAATTTATTGGCTAAACCTACATTAGATACGTCACAAGAAATTAAAAATAATTAACATGTAATAAATTAACTGTTTTAATCAGATATATTATGGTAGGGGAGCAAAGTATGCTAAATGTGCAGTCACTCGAGCGTTATCGGGACCTATTGGGTTGTGAAGAGTAGGTCCTAAAACCAAAAAAAGTTAAGTAAAGTTTTCCATTTTAGTGGGCGCTTGCCATTTTTAATTTAATTTTCCATTTCCGACAATCGTTTTTTCCGATTATAACGCCATCTATCCATAATTCGAAAAAATGTTTCGAATAAAAGTTACTTATTTTCACGTAAGGAATCCAAATCTGCAATAAAAAATGGGGGCTCCTATTTAAGATTTTAACGTAACCCCCCACCCCACCTCCGTGGGGGGTCGTGTTTGGTGCCATTCGATAGATTTTTCAAAAATATTGAATAAGTGTATTTTACAGTTTTCCGATATGATGTTTATTTCGCGAAATATCGCGGGATTCGTATTTAAAATATTAAATTTACCCCCACCCCTCTCCGTGAGAAGTCGTGTTTGGTATCATTCGATAGATTTTTAAAAAATATTGAGGACGTATTTTTTAGTTTTTCGATCTGTCATTCATTTCGCGAAATATTCGCTTTTTTCTTGTGAAACTTTGGGACTCACCCAGTTCCTTACGCCCGGCTCAAATCGTCAGATTTTTGAAATATACACTCTTTTGCATGTACTTAACTTCCCTTATCTTAATCTGACAATTTCGAGTTTTCTTAAAGCTAGATTTTTTTTTCGGGTCCCCCTTAACGAACTCCCCTGTGTTAAGAGCCAATGTACGGTAGAGGTACATCTGCAGGGCACCAGGTTTCTCCCCATATGATAATCTGACGCGCTCGAGTAACTACAAAAAACCCCGCTTGGGCTCCCCTACCATTATATTCCCTACTATTGCAATAAAATATTAAAACGAATAAACGAAAACTTGTTGAGTAGTGCTGATTGATACAAGAGCAATAAAATGTTATTCATAAAGATAGTGTAAAGTATATCGCCGTTTATCATAAATGCCATCTGTATTCATTTCAGATACTTCCATCTCGCAAACAAAAACACGTAAAAATAAACATCTGGCGGTGAGTCACGCGTCCCAAGGCCCAAGAAAACTGTACGTCGATGACAAACCTTCCCAAGCGAGACCTGCGAACGCATGAACTGATAGTAGGACGCGCAGAACGGTCTACGCAGTCCGTCGACGCAGGTTGTGTCTCGCTTAGGTTCAATTTGCGCCGGGCCGTATGCCTTTATATTTTCTAAAAGTCCATTATTTGCTTGTTGGAGATCTTCTATTAAGTCGTTGTTTTGTGAGAGAATCCATGTCATCCTTCGTATTTTTGATCATCTTGGTGCTTTCCAATTTGACATTTCATCGTATCTTTTGATTGGATTAATCTGTGATCGTTTCCTATCGAAAATTTGTTGAGTACTTCGATATCTTCATTATTTCATTTTTGTTCGTTATGATAAAATCTATCTCATTTTTCATACTGCCATCTGTCATGTCCATTTATGCCGAAGTTTTTTATCGAAAAAAGAGTTCATCGTGATTAAATTTTCCTGGTGTAAGAGGTTGAGCAATATTTGCATACTTGCCCATTGCTACATTGAAACATCGTGAGATACATAAAAAATAGACTAAGATGGACAGGCCACGTGGTACGGAGTGATGACGACAGACTGATTAGCAATGTGTTTTGGGAAAGACCAGAAGGTAGAAGACCGGCAGGACGGCATGGAAAAAGGTGGAAAGATGCAGTCAGAGAAGACCTGGAGAAGATGGAAATGAGACCATGGGAAATAGTAGCGAAGCTAGGACAAAAAATCCCCGGACAAAAAATCCCCGGACAAAAAATTCCCACAAAAAAGCCCCACAAATAATCCCCAGACAAATAATCCCCGGATAAAAAATCCCCAGAAATATTTGCTACCGAATAGTTCTCTAAAAGTTTTCCCGTGAATGCAATCGACGCAAATGTTTTTCAGCCTCAGTACATGAGAGTTATAGCAATCGCCATGAAACCAGTTTTCGGCACGAACATAATGATTAGCAATTAAAATGAGGCATGAATTATAATTTCGATTACCAAATTTCGAATTCCAATTGTGAGTTTTTTCAATAATCGTGAAAGATATGGGGAATAAGCTAAGACTGTGGGAATCATGTACTTATTGTCTATTCGTGATAATAACTGCTGGTCCTGAAAACGATAATCTTGATTGTAATGCAAAAAATTCTGTTCCTTTTTGTAAATGTAACGTCAAAAATATTTAGTCATCATCATCATCAATGGCGTTATAACTCTTCTAGAGTCTTGGCCGCGTTTACTATTTCCTTCCATGCTTGTCAGTAGAAGATAAGCCACTTCAGAGCACTTTGACTTTTGAACCCTAGCGATACAACGTCGCGCGTGACTGCAGCAGACCGCGTGACTGCAGCAGACCGCGTGACTCCGTCGTGTAGGGGTGACGTCATTGGGTAACTTGTCGGGACTTGTCGGGCGACGCCATTGGGGTAACTTGTCGGGTGACGTCATTGGGGTAACTTGTCGGGTGACGTCATTGGGGAGCTTGTCGGGTAACGTTAGTGGGCCACAGTCCGATTAATTATGTTAATTATTTTTAATCATATTTTAAGTCCTTATAATAGTCTAAGTATGTCAATAACCATTAATATTAAACAAAAAATTTTTCCTTAGGAGGGAATCGAACCAAGTACTAACACGACAGTAACTAGATACACATACCGCTAGCCTACGCAGACACTTGCTAGGCACGGGCTATATTAGGTATAAAAAAAGCAAATAGGTAGGTAAAAATTGTAAAGAAAATTACTAAGTATTTAAATGTATTATAAAATTAATATATTCCTAAATTTTAGAAGAAACATTCGTAAATAGGTACATTTAAGTACTTAGTAATTTTCTTAACAATTTTTACCTACCTATTTGCTTTTTTTTATACCTAATATAGCCCGTGCGTAGCAAGTGTCTGCGTAGGCTAGCGGTATGTGTATCTAGTTACTGTCGTGTTAGTACTTGGTTCGATTCCCTCCTAAGGAAAAATTTGTTGTTTAATATTAATGGTTATTGACATACTTAGACTATTATAAGGACTTAAAATATGATTAAAAATAATTAACATAATTAATCGGACTGTGGCCCACTAACGTCACCCGACAAGCTCCCCAATGACGTCACCCGACAAGTTACCCCAATGACGTCACCCGACAAGTTACCCAATGACGTCACCCCTACACGACGGAGTCACGCGGTCTGCTGCAGTCACGCGCGACGTTGTATCGCTAGGGTTCAAAGGTCAAAGTGCCCTGAAGTGGCTTATCTTCTACTACTATTGTCGGTCCAGTACCACTATTTCCCATTGTTTCACTCCAATTTACTCCAGACCTTCTCTGACTACATCTTTCCACCTTTTTCTAGGCCGCCCTACAGACCTTATCCCATCTGGCCTCTCCCCGAGCAGCTATATCTGGTTTGATTTATGGATAAATTTTTAAAGTTTTTAATGGATGCACACAGATCCTCACGTTTTTTAAAAACCGGATATCGAATAGTAATACCCGTAAATTTATTCCTAAAACCACCAGAAAAATCAAAATAATCGAAAAGTTTTGTGTAACTTTCCTGGCGATGCGTGGAATGGATTTTTTTGCATTAGTAAATTAGTATAATCAAGATTATCGTTGTCAGTACCAGCAGTTATCATCACGAATAGACAATGTTTTGAACATGTTTTGAGTTATTCAAAGCAGAGTTAGCAAAAGATTTAAGCCAATTACAACATGATTCCCACAGCCTTAGCCTATTCCCCATATCTTCCACCATTCAAGGGAAAACTTTTAGAGAACTATTCGGCAGCAAACATTTCTTGGGGATTTTTTGTCCGGGATTTTTTGTGGGGATATTTTGTCCAAAAAAGTTTGTGGGGATTTTTTGTAGGGATTTTTTGTCCGGGGATTATTTGTGGAAATTATTTGTGGTGATTTTTTGTCGAGGGATTTTTTGTCCAGGGATTTTTTGTCCAGGGATAATTGTGGGGATTTTTTGTCCGGGGATTATTTGTCCGTACCCCATAGTAGCACAGGATCGGAACCAATGGAAGACTCACGAAGAGTTGTAAAAGCCAAAGATGATGATGATGATATATTGCATTTAGTTTGAAGACGAGATGCACGACATACGAGAGCTGATCGGCTTAGTTACAATAATATCAATTGTAAGTAAGTTTTCTTCTTTTTCTTTTTACCTTTTAAAAATACACTCATATTAAAGTGTAAACAATGAATCAATTAAATATTCTAGTTATGAGTTTGATAATAGTTTGCAAACTGTTAGTGACTAATTGAGTTATTATCTATAGGGCTTTTCATCGATTGTCAATTGTTTCGAGTTTCTGTCATGTGTCACATAATATTAATATATCTACGTCATACGTCTTTGGTTTGTATCATTGGTATATGCCAATAACGTATGACGTAGATATATTAATATTATGTGACACATGACAGAAGTTCGAAACAAATGACTGTGAATGAAAAGCCCTATAGATAAAGTTTTATTATTTGCTGATTCATTTATAAGTAATTTTTAAGATCATTACGTGACATTCCGAGTTTACCTTTTGAAAAAACTTACAATTTATTATTGCCTGTGACCATTAAATTAAAATTGTATACTGTATCTGTATATCGTATACAGGGTGAATGATTAGTAGGTAAAGCTCAATAGCTCCGCTATAGTAATAGATAGCAATAAAAGTTAATAATAAAATTTTTAGCCATCTTTGAGCTTCACATTACAAAATTAGTTAGAATGTTACAGGATGTTCGATAACACAGTGGCAGACCAAACTTATGTTTCTTTTTTTAAATGAAACACCCTATATTTTATTTTATATTCGAAATCCTGTTAACTTCTTCATCACAAATATATAAAGGTTTGTTATGATATACATTATAAATTTACAAAGTTATAACCAATTTTATATGAAAATCGTAACAAGTTCAAATCCCTGTATAAATAAAAATAAGCAAAACAACAATGGTTTATTAATGAAATATTTTTTAACGTATTGTCAAAATTTTCAAGAATGGTCGATATTGCTAATTTTCTTTATATCAAATACAGGGTGAGTCAAAACGCAAGTACATTATTTTCTCAGTACCGGATTGATAATCGGTAATCTTCAATTGTCAATTCAGTCATGGCTTACTTAAAATTTAGATAAATTTAAACACCTAAAATAATTTGCTCTGAAAACTGAAAATATCTCGAAAACTAATAAATTTGGGCATAGGGAATGTTATATAAAAATTAAAGTACGTTAATGTTACTTTTCAATAATGATATAAAATACAGGGTGTTCCATTTAACATTACTGAGAAAATAATGTAATTGATATAAAGAAAATTAGCAATATCAATAATTCTTAAAAATCTTGACAATAAAAAAATATGGCATTAATAAACCATTGCTGTTGTGCTTATTTTTATTTATACAGGGAGTTGAACTTGTTACGATTTTCATACAAAATTGGTTATAACTTTGTAAATACCCTGTATAACATAACAAACCTTTATATTTTTGTGATGGAGAAGTTAACAGGATTTCGAATATAAAATAAAATATAGGGTGTTCTATTTAAAAAAACATAAGTTAGGTCTGCCACTGCGTTATCGAACACCCTGTAACATTCTAATTAATTTTGTAATGTGAAGCTCAAAGGTGGCTAAAATTTTTGTTATTAACTTTTATTGCTATCTATTACTATAGCGGAGCTATTGAGCTTTACCCTACTAATCAATCACCCTGTATAAGTAAATTTAATTTGCAAAATTGTGCAGAACTGACCAACTCAATACGTCGATAATCCAATGTTATCTGTGGGTTTTTTATTGTAAGTACATGGCATGATCTTCATGTACTTTTATCACCTCTATAATGAATACCAAAGTTCTTTTCTACCAACGATATAACAAATAAGTAATATCACGCATGATTAGTATGCTATTATGTTTTGATTACGGCAGATTTTTATTTGGTAATTTGGAAAACTTTATATTGGTGTAATTAATTTGTGATTTGATTAAAACTTTGTTCTCTTGATGTGTCTGTCCATTTTCACAACAAAAACGCGAGTCTTCTTCGGAAACTTCTTCTTCTACTACTTTTATATACCTATGTAAATTGTCTGGTTTTCTTTGGAGTCACTGACTTTCTACCTTCATCTTCTAGTTCCATGTCGTTATCGATTCTTGTGTTGTTAAGGTATGCCGTTGCTTTGCTTGCGTTTGCCACTGGTTCCTTTATTTCTTCTTCAATGTTACTGTCATTATCGCAATGTACTGCTCACCACAAGAAAATATCTAATACGAAAATAGTTCTGAAAAAGTAAAGGCCAACAAAGTTATTTTCAAACCATTTGGACCAAAATCACTTTGATATAAGGCAAAACTGCATTGTAGGATCCACACTATTTGATACAAATGGGGAGTTAGTTCTTCTTCTTGTTGTACCTATTCGTGACGAGTGTTGGCGATCATCATGGCAATCTTTATCTTATCTTCAGCAGCGCGTAAAAGCTGCACAGTACCGCTCGGTTCTTCTTCATTCTTCTGAGGCGGTGGTGCCCGAAATCCCGACAGCCAAAATCCCGACGGCCAAAACACCCACACGCCAGAATCCCGACACGCCAAAATCCCGGCAGGCCAAAATCCCGACATGCAACAATCTTCGCATAAGTAAAAATTCCGACCACTACATTTTGAATATTTATTGTTTCCTTTTCAAATGCAATACCAAATCATATTATAGCGTATTGAAATTGAAAAATTATTACTTACTAATAAGTACGGGTACTAATTATTATGTATTTTAAAAGAAAAAATATTTAAAGACTTCATTTTATAATATAAAAGCTATACTTACTGAAATGGAAGGTTGTAAGTGATATGATAATATCTATTATAAGAAAAGTAAACTTGATTAATTTTGATTATACATATATTATTGGACTATATATTGGCAAAAAAATAAATTAATTCATATAGGTACCCTGTTAGAAATTTTATTTAGAAAATTCGTTCATATTAAATGGTAAATACTTTTGTTTAGTAACACAAAATAAAAACAGATGGCCATAAACAAAAAACAAGAAATAAATGTAATTATATGTTAAAAATAAACTTATCAAACCTGTCGGGATTCTGGCGTGTCGGGATTTTGGCCGTCGGGATTGTGGCTGTCGGGATTTTGACTGTCTGGATTTTGACTGTCGGGATTTTGGGGTAGACCCCTTCTGAGGAGTTTCTTATTTGTGAGTCGGTCAGTCCACGATATTTTAAGTATACTCCGATATATCCACATCTTAAATGCTTCTAATTTTCTGCACATATCTTCGTTCAAGGTCCATGATTCAACACCATAAAAAGGAACAGAGAAGACGTAGCATCTCAGCATTCTTACTTTTATACCAAGAGAAAGGTTGTAGCTCTTGAAAAAGGCCCTCATACGGTTGAAGATTGATCTAGCTTTTCCGATGCGCGCTCTTATCTCTTGGTTATCGGTCCATTCTTCGGAGTATAGTTAATATCAAAAAAATTCTTGAAGGGATGGAGAGGCAGAATAACGATAGGTAGTAAAATAATCACGAACATTTAGGCGAAGCAACGAAGCACTAAAAAGCCCAAAACCTAGGAATTATGTGCAGTAAGATGAATAATAATGCAACTTTTTGCATTCAATTCGAGAGAGTGTCAGGCAATTTTGTGAACTAAATTGATCTCCGGCAAAAATTTTTGTTCATAAGAAAATGCATTTTTAAAGTGCATCTCGAAGAGATGGAAAATGAAAAATTTAGAACTAAGGAAATATTAATAAAGCTCGTTGTTGTATCAAATTTTGAAAGTTGATTCCGCTTTTCCTCACAGATCCTAGTATTCTCCTCAATACTTTCCTTTCGAATGTGTCGAGTTTGTTTTTGGATGTCCTCTACCGGTAGGTAAAAACCACGTGCATCAGATACTAAGAAATGTATAAGCTTCATCTTTTTCTATTAGTATGCACTTCTGATTAGATAAATTCTAAATTTAGTCATAGGAGAGGTTCAGCCCGAAGGATTTGATACGTAAAATGTAAAAATATAAAATACTTAATCAGAAGTGCATACTAATAGAAAAAGAGGAAGCTTATACATTTCTTAGTATCTGATGCACGTGGTTTTTACCTACCGGTAGAGGACCCCAACCAATAGTAGAGGACCCAAACATCCAAAAACAAACTCGATACATTCGAAAGGAAAGTATTGAGGAGAATACTAGGATCTGTGAGGAAAAGCGGAATCTTCAGGAAATATTGACAGAAATGAGTTCAATTTTTTTACTTAAGGGGGTTGGAGGTCAATGAACACGAATTTCATGACGGCGATGGTCTCCGAAGTACCTGGTGCCCAGGGTGGAACTCGTCGCCTGGGACGATCGAATAATTCGCGAAATGAAGATTGGATCGAAAAACTGAAAAATACGTGTTCAATATTTTTCAAAAATCTATCGAATAACACAAAACACGACCCCCCTACTCCACCCCTTGGAGGTGGGGTGGGGGTAACTTTAAAATCTTAAATGGAAACCCCCTTTGTTTTAGAAGATTTGGATTGTTTATGTAAAAATAAGCAACTTTTATTCGAGACATTTTTTCGAATTATGGATAGATGGCGCTATAATCGGAAAACACTATTTATTAGCGCCATCTGTCAACAAAAAAATGTTTCAAATAAATGTTACTTATTTTTCAAGAGGAATCCAAATCTGCAATAAAACATGGGGTTTCCTATTTGATTTTAAAGTTCCCCCCACCCCATCTTCGAGGGGGTGAGTGGAGGGTCGTGTTTGATGTTATTCGATAGGTTCTTGCAAAACATTAAACACGTATTTTTTGGTTTTTTTTGGAAGTGTATTTCTCGAGATATTAGACCATTTCTATAATTTACCTATGGTATCACGATAAATCATTTTTTCCGACTATAGCGCCATCTATCCATAATTTGAAAAAATGTCTCGAATAAAAGTTGCTTATTTTTACGTAAGCGATCCAAAACTGCAATAACAAATGGCGGTTTCCGTTTAAGATTTTAAAGTTACCCCCACCCCACTTCCAGGGGTTGAGAGGGGGGTCGTGTTTAGTGTCATTGGATAGATTTTTAAAAAATATTAAACACTTATTTTTCAGTTTTTCGATCCAATCTTCATTTTGCGAATTATTCGATCGTCTCGCGGATTATTCGTTCGTCCCGCGAATCGTCCTAGGCGATGAGTTCCACCCTGGGCACCAGGTACCTCGAAGACCAACGTCGTCATGAAATTCGTGTTCAGTGACCTCCAAAACCCCTAAGTATAAAAATTGAACTCATTTCCGTAAATATTTCCCGAGTTCTAAATTTTTCATTTTCCATCTCTTCGAGATGCACTTTCAAACTGCATTTTTTCATGGGCAAAATTTTTTGCCGGAGATCAATTTAGTTCACAAAATTGCCCGACACTCTCTCGAATCGAATGCAAAAAGTTCCATGATGATTCATCTTACTGCACAAAAATCCTAGGTTTAATACTACGTTGCCTCGCCTAATTAAACGTGCGGACAACATCTTAATGTTAACCTGCTCAGAAAAGTAAATGGTGATATCAAAAAAAATCATGTCATTAAGCTACTCAGACAGTCGGTAGACAAGATACATGCAAGAATCCATTAAGAACAAACAGGCAGATTATGCCCATGTACTTAAAAAACCTAAAACCTATGATAAATTAGAAAGTTTTTGTTATGATGAAATTTATATTTTTGTGTTATTCTTATTTCCGTGCAGAAACTTGTTTTGACCTATCCGGGTCAAGTATGGTATATAAAAAGTTGTTAAAACTTATTGACTGATAATCTTATCAGTATTAATTATTAGGTGGCGATATAGGGTCAATCGGTCTGCTAGAAAAGAGATAAATATAATAGTGATACATTGCAGACTTGAATGTCATCATTATTCTGTAGACATAACTAAGTTTTAGTGTTTATTTCCCTTAACCCTTTAACGGACAACTCACACGCCTTTGAAAAAGTCTTCTTCTTCACGCGACTTGTCCATTTCGAACGTTGCCGCAAGTTTTGGAGCCACACGAGTATCTCCTCATTAACAAATTCAAGCACGAAAAACTAATACAATGTTTACAAAAAAAAAACAAGGATATTGATCCTAATGCATTTGTTAGAACGATGAGGGGGCATACATACCATAAATATTCAAAAAGGAGTTAGGCAACAGAGCCCCCGTAAGGGTAACTGGCGCCTGTGTGCAAAAAAGGATTTTGGCGCCCCTTAAGGCATTTTGGATCATGTTTTTCTATTTATTTTTTGAAGGTAGGTAGGTAGGTAGGTTCTTGAAATAAAGCAAAAAACTGAACTTCAGAAGTCATACTTATAGTCCAGTCACTCACAGTAAAACATTGCAAAACCTCCGAATTTTAAAGAATTGCTTTCATTAACATGGAATTTGGCATACAGATACCTAACATGTCAAATAAAAAAAGTGATATTGTGCGGATGTGTGCTTTTGCCCTGGATGTGAGTTTCACCCCTTCTTGGTGGTAAAAAAACATAAAAACGTGCAAAAAAGGAATTGGATAAAATGAATAATTTTAAGCAACTTTTGTTCTATAGAGTTTTTTCAGTAAGTTCAGTAAGTATTTTATCGAACAAAATGTTCTTACCAAAATTAAAGCTTATAAGAAAGTGAGAGTGTAACATTATTTTTTTTTGTTTTTTAAGTTTCTAACTTCAAAATTAAGTAAGCTACGCTAAAAATAATGATGGTCCCTTTTTTGATAAAAAAAAATCGTGAAAATCGCCCTCTAATTAGCAATTTAAATTAATCGTTACCGCTTCACTACAAGTTACTTATGTATTGTTTATATTGATCTTAAGTTTCATCGGTTCAAAGTGCTTGTTTTGAAAAGGCTGTTCTAGTTAAAAGAGCTTGAACGAGTCGTTAATCACGGGTGTATGCAAATTTTGAACAGCCATATCTTAACAACTTTTTGTTTTACAGGAAAACAAAAAATCCAAAATATTCAGAATAGAAAAACCTACATTTTTTACTGCTTGAAATTTTTGGTATCACCAATAATTTTTAAGCTATTTAAAAATTTCAGAAAAGTTTTTTCAAGATAAAAAAAAATTGTCCAAAAGATTTCTTTTACCAAGAAAAGGGACCAACTTTATTTTTAGCATAACTTACTTACTTTTGATGCTAGAAACGTTTTTTAAAAACAAATATAAAGCTTGTTTTAAACACTTCAAAGAAGTTTTAATGAGCTTTCCCCGAAATTCATTTTTTGGTTTATTTATTTATTATTTTTTGGTTATTTCACGTTGAAATATTCGATTTGGAATGTGAAGAATAAGAACCTACTTTTCATTAGCTACAACTGTGCTTCTACTGGGTTTACAGACTTCATATGCCAGCCATTTTTTAAACTTTTTGTAAGTTATTTTTTTGATAAGAGCACTTTTCCGATAAAATACTCACTTGTTTACGATAAAAAGAGGGTTTTTGTTAAAAAATTAACATATTCACTCGCAAATAACTCGAAAAGTATTAACTTAGTGAAAAAATTCTATACAAACAAAGTTCCTTAGAATTACTCAGTTTATCCAATTCAGGCTTATTTTGAACGTATGTTTTTCACCCCCGAGAAGGGGTGGGAACCACCCCAGTGCAAAAGCACACATCGGCACAATATCACTTTTTTTTCTTTGACTTGTTAGCTATGTGTATTATGTGTATGCAAATGTGTATTTCATGTCAATGCAAGAGATTCTTTAAAATTCACAGCAAAAACCGTGAGTAAATGGACTATTATTTGTAGACTAAAATATCAAAATGAAACAAACATAATAAAATCATAACAAAATAAATTAAAATGCCTGACTTCCGACATGATCTTGCATATAGGAATCGGCAGTAACTGGATGATTATACCTTCGTCTTCTTTATCTAATATTTAACAACCATGAAAGTTAATTTCGACCAATCCATCTCTCTCCCTCCACTTTTTCTTGTATTAGAAGGCGAAGTAGATGGAATATAGGTCCTCTTAATTATTATATGGCCGAAGTATTCTGTTTTTCTCATGTTTTTCTTCTATTTATACGTAATCCTATTTAATTTCTCAACTTATATTTTAAAATTAATTTTTGTTTTTTTTTTGTTTGTTTGTTTCAAATTTTTTGTAATTTTTTACCCTGGGTTTTGGCGCCCCTAAAGGATGGCGCCCCTGCCCGTGTGCATTGCACACTTTGCACATATGGTAGCGGGGGCCGTGTTAGGCAAGGTTGTATACTCTCGCCATTATTAACCTTTACTCAGAGGAGATATTCGTACAAACTCTGGATGAGGCACAAGAACGGAAGAGTTGTTCATAACATTAAATATGCCGACGATACGGTATTAATTACCAGAAGCAAACAAGAACTATAAAATCTACTGAACAAGGTATTGAGCAAGATTGAAAGAGGATAAAAGGATTAGAGGATGAAAACAAAGAGCATGGAAAACAAAAAAGAATGGATGAAAACTAAAAGATCTGTTTCTTTGTTGTCACTGGTGAGTGTTGCTTCTAGATACTTGAACTCTTTAACCATTGTAACATTTTGCCGTATTCGTCGTCGTTCTTGTTTTGAAACAACCATGCATTTTGTTTTGTTTTCATTTACATTTAGACCCATGTTTCTGTGTTATTAGGTAAATGTTTCTATTATTAAGTTGTAATATTGGTATAAAGTAAAACTTAATCGGCTAAAATTATTATAATCCTAAAATTATGCGTTCATTTTGGTGCACCTTATACATATAAAAAATAATATACGGAAAATACAGAAATACGGAAAAATTCTACACCCAGCACAAAAATGAACTCATCTTTAATTCTGGCAATGAATAAAAAATGAACAATTTATAAACATGTAATTCCTCTGGGTATTCGTTGGATCAATATCTAATTTTTAGGATACATCATAATATAAGTTAAATAAGTAGTTTAATAAATCGATACCTTAATGTTCTTTGTTGCATGCAAAGACGATTAATGTAAGATAGCGGAGATCGATTTCTTTGGTATGATAAAATAAAATTCCTTGAATTCTTTTTCATATTCTCGCATATCTTTTTCGTGTTCATTCCACATATTCGGCATTTGTTGTCTGTTCCGGCATCAATTTCACTACCGATTGGTCGTTGTAGATCCAAGTCAAAAACCGCAATCACCAAAGTATCATCGGCGTATCTGATGCTGTTGACATTTATGTTGTTCATCTTGACTCCGTCGCTGGGATCCTCTAGTGTCTCTAATAAGAATTGGGAATATAGATTATAGATTAAGTCTCCGCTAACTCTTTCAAATGGTGCTCATCAAGCTTTTATAGTATTTTCCTTTTAAAGAAAAATTATTATAATCCTTTGACTGTCTCTTACAAAATCCATTATTCCTTTGGCTTGCGTGTCTATATTTACGCAATGTATTGTAAGAAACGTTTATTTTTTCTATAACAATAATTTTATAACTATTTTTATTTTATTCCTAATTAAAGATCATAATTCCTATCGTGTCGTTGTCATCGACTTTCATATCGCGTTTTAAGGTACACTAAAACTTTCCAACTACCCATACAGGAAGAGAAACTAAAATGATTTTATGGTAGCGTTTAAGTATACATATTTAAAAATCCAGATAAAATATGAAGACGACAGACAATTATTATTTCGTCATATTTAAACGGACCATGAAATTGTTTCTTATTAAGTGGTTGGAACGATAAAACCAACTAGTTGACCCTCCATGTCGGCAAATTATAGGTATTAGCACAAGACAACCAAAAATACATTATAATTTACTCCATGCAACCGTACATAATATGTGTAAGAACACTACGGAAGCTAAAGAGTTCAATATGAATATATCTGCCACAAAAACAAAAACTGTAGTAACACAAACAAACCAATAAAATGCAAACTAGAGGTTGAAAATAAAATGATAGAACAAACAATTAAATTGAAATACCTCAAGTGACAAAAATATCGAGCACTTACACGTGAATACAAAAAGATCATGAACAATATAAATCCGCCGATCCACCAAGATACCGAGGATGCACGAAATACCCGTCTCCGCTCTAGAAAACCACCAATAAAAACGGCAAGAATGATACATGAGGAGTTCAACATCACGAATGCATGGTCCCAAGAATGGAACGCATGGCAAAATAACATGCCCTGTATTACCCACAAGCCACCAGGTTTTGATCTTCCACGTAAAACATGGTCCACTCTGAATAGGATCCGAACCAGACATGACAGATGTGCATATATGCTACATAAATGGGGAAAGAACCCGTCTCCTCAATGTGACTGTGGGGAGAACCAAAACATTGACCACATTATTCATGATACTATAAATAACAAGATAATATATTGCACATCCGGAAGTCGTGACGTAACTGGAGACCGGCAAGTTCGTAATGGTTCGTAATCATTCGTAATGTCCGATTACTTTGAATTGTTCGCGGTTGTATTTTATATCTTATCTTTGACAGTTATTTTGACTGGAATCTCGACAATAAATTCTTTTCGAATACATTGAAGTTTAATGTTATTTTGCTAATTGAATAATTTCATCACATAATGCATACAAATCCCATTTAACTTTAACAAGAATTAAAATTCAACTTCCGGTCTCCAGTTACGTAATCAATGCGCGAACTCGGACGTATTTGAGCTACGGGAAAATACTATCTCTTTATTTATAGTATCATGACATTATTGAAGTGTCCCTCAAGATCCTACAATGGTAGCCCTGAAGACTTCCTGTTTGCAACTTCAGAGTCAATTGATTATACAGTGTGTCCACGATTGGGGTGCCCAAGAGGACAAACTTTTTTATTTTCAATTTTAGCGAAAAATGTCATTCTTGATAAAAAGTTTTGCTTGTTCTAAAACCTCATAAAACGAAACAAAATTTAAGTTTTACAAATCCTGCTTAATTTTGTAGTCAATTTTATGTAAATCCCTATTAGTCCAGAAAGCCACTGCGCATCCGCTAGGAAAAATATTCTAATTCGGATTTTTGCACAATCTTACTCAAAAAGGACTCCTTTTAACAAATTTGCATGTTGCCAGGACCAAAAGGTGGTCAAAAATTTTTTAAACGTTTTTTTTTGTTTTTTTCCTAAACTTATTTTTTTTGCATGGAAAAAGGTTTTTTTAGGTTTTTTGGATCATTCCAAACAGAAAAGGTCTTTAGTGACTTTTCTCTAAAAATGATAGTTTTTGACATATAAGCGATTAAAAATTGAAAAATTGCGAAATTGGCCATTTTTAACCCTCAAAAACTATGTGAAAAACTTAAAATTTGAATGTTGCCAAGGTAGATAGATATTATTTAAACATCAATTCATGAAATCCCGAAGAGTTTTTTGCAATACAATATTCAAAACTCCTTTGTTTTTTAATTGATAATCAAGTGTGCTCGACACTATTTTCCACTGACAGTATGGTGCAAATGAAAGGAATAAATTCGTTATTTCGTAAACCGGCGAATTTAAGGAAAAATCCCGAAACAGGTCAATTTGTATTTTTAAGTTATGATATTATGGCATATATGGTATACTAGTGACGTCATCCATCTGGGCGTGATGACGTAATCGATGATTTTTTTAAATGAGAATAGGGGTCGTGTGCTAGCTTATTTGAAAGGTTCTTCAATTCTCTATTCAGTAATATAAACATTTATATAATTATTTATACAGGGTGTCCTTCTACTTCTTTTTTTGTCAAATAATTTAATTTAATAAAAATTTTTTGGGCACCCTGTATAAATAATTATGTAAATGTTTATATTACTGAATAGAGAATTGAAGAACCTTTCAAATGAGCTACCACGCGACCCCTATTCTCATTTGAAAAAATAATCGATTACGTCATCACGCCCAGACGGATGACGTCACTGGTATACGATATATGCCACAATATCATAACTTAAAAATAAAAATCGACCTGTTTCGGGTTTTTTTCTTAAAGTAGCCGGTTTACGAAATAACGAATTTATTCCTTTCATTTGCACCATACTGTATACACATGCAACGGTGGAAAATAGTGTAGCGCACGCGTGATTAGAAATTAAAAACAAAGGAGTTTTGAATATTATATTGCAAAAAACTCTTCGGGATTTCATCAATCGATGTTTAAAGAATATCTACCTACCTTAGCAACATTCAAATTTTCAGTTTTTCACATAGTTTTTGAGAGTTAAAAATGGCCGATTTCGCAATTTTTCAATTTCTAATCGCTTATATGTCAAAAACTATCAATTTTAGAGAAAAGTCACTAAAGACCTTTTCTGTTTGGAATGATCCAAAAAACCTAAAAAAACTTTGTTCCATGCAAAAAAAATAATTTTAGGAAAAAAACAAAAAAAAAACGTTTAAAAAATTTTTGACCACCTTTTGGTCCTGGCAACATGCAAATTTGTTAAAAGGATTCCTTTTTGAGTAAGATTGTACAAAAATCCGAATTAGAATATTTTTCCTAGAGGATGCGCAGTGGCTTTCTGGACTATATAAATTTTTGCACTAAGTTCGAAATCGTAACAATAATCTAGTATTGCCAAGCCACAATGTAGCTTAGTAACTGTCAACTCCGATAAATAATTTGCGAATTGTCATTTCTTTTCGACAATGTTAAGCGTTCAAAAAAGAATTTATCTTTTGATCAATTTTATTGTTAAAATTATTGGAATGATAATTATTTAATTATTAAATAATTGGATGTTTCAAGGAGAACGACACAGTCTGGTTTCATAAACCAAAGAAGCGAAAGGGTTGTTCTCCCAAGTTATTATTTAGTCCGTTCTGTAACGGTAAAATATTGCAAAACCTCTAAATTTTAAAGAACCGCTTGGATTGACATGAAATTTGGCATACATATAGCTAACAAGTCAAAGAAAAAAAGTGATATTGTGCCGATATGTGCTTTTGCCCTGGGGGTGGTTTTCACCCCCTCTTGGGGGTGGAAAAATATTTGTCCAAAGAAAGTCAGGAAATGGATAAACTGGATAATTTTAAGTAACTTTTGTTTTATAGAGTTTTTTCACTAATTCAATTCTTTTCGAGTTATTTGGTATTGAATATGTTCATTTTTTTCAACAAAATCACACTTTTAGACGGTTTTTCGCAAATAACTCAAATAGTAAGTATTTTGTCGAAAAACATTCTTAACAAAAATATAGCCTGTAAAAAATTTTAAAAAATGGTGTATACATCACGTCCCTACACCTAGTAGAAGCAGAGTTATAGCTAATGAAAAATAGGTTCATATTCGTCAAATTCCAAATGGAATACTTTAACGCGAAATAACCAAAAATGAAGCACATTTCGGGGAAAACTCATTACAACTTATTTAAAGTGTTTAAAAAGAGCTTCATTTTTTTTTTATAAAAAAAAATTCTACCATCACAATTAAACAAGTTACGCTCAAAATAAAGTTAGTCCCTTTTGGTTTTGGTAAAAAAATCGAGAAAATCACCCCCTAATTAGTATCTTAAATGAACTTAATCGTTACGACTTCACAAGTATCTTGACTCGTGTATATATTGTTTATATGATCTGTAAGTTTCATCGGTTCAAAGTCCTTATTATTGAAAGGGCTGTAGTTAAAAGGGGTTGAACGAGTCACTGATCACGAATGTATGCACATTTAGAAACACCAAATCTTAATCAATTTTTGTCAAAATTCAGAAAAGCAAATCTGACTCTTTTTGTTTTTCGAGATTTTTGGTAACTCTAACAATTTTTAAGTTATTTTGAAAAAAAGTATATTTTTCAAAATTTAAATTTTTAAAAATTTTACTTTGAAACCAAATTTTTTTAAAAATAAGCACTTTGAATCGATGAAACTTACAGATCATATAAACACAACATAAGTAAAATAATTTGTGGAGCGGTAACGATTAATTTCATTTAAGTTGCTAATTAGGGGTTGGTCTTCCCGATTTTTTTTTTGCAAAAACAAATGTGACCAACTTTATTTTGAGCGTAACTTGCTTAAATTTAATGCTAGAAACTTTTTGTAAAAACAGAAATAAGGATTTTTTAAAACACTTTAAAAAAGTTATAATGGGTTTTCCCCAAAAAGTGCTTAATTTTTTGGATATTCCACGTCGAAATATTCTATTTGAAATTTGGTGAATATGAATCTATTTTTCATTGGCTATAACTCTGGTTCTACAAGATCCAGAGACCTAACGCGTACACCATTTTTTTTACTTTTTTATAAGCTATATTTTGGCTAAGAACGTTTTTTTCGACAAAATACTTACTTTTTGAGTTATTTGCGAAAAACCGTCTAAAAATGTGGTTATTTTGTTGAAAAATGAACATATTCACTCGCAAATAACTCGAAAAGTGTTGACTTGGCGAAAAAGCTCTATAGAACAAAAGTTACTTAAAATTAGTCACTTTACGCATTTATGGACTTATTTTGGACATATATTTTTTCACCCCCAACAGGGGGTGAAAATCACCCCCAGGGCAAAAGCACACATCGGCACAATATCACTTTTTTTCTTTGACATGTAAGCTATACGCATGCCAAATTTCATGTCAATCAGAGCGGTACTTTAAAATTTAGAGCAAAAACCGTGAAAGAATGGAGTAATTGTTACAATTTCGAACTTAGTGTAAAAATTTATAGGGATTTACATAAGATTGGTTATAAAATTAAGCATTATTTGAAAAACTTGAATTTTATTTCGTTTTATGGGGCTTTAGAACAAGCAAAATTTTTTATCAAGAATGACATTTTTCGCTAAAATTGAAAATAAAAAAGTTTTTCCTCTTGGGCACCCCAACCGTGGACACACTGTATTAATACACTTGCTGTTTGTTTGTAACTATTTAAAGTTTGTTATATACCTATATTACTAGTGTTTTTAATTTTGTTCTAAATGTGTTGTAATTGCCATACGATAAATAAATAAAAATCGAGGAAGAACTCAGGGAGCAAATCGCAAACGCAAGTAAAACAGCAGGATGCCTTAATGATACAATATGGAGAAACAAACACAAAGGCCCCGTTCTCATGACAGGCGGTTACCGCGCGTTTTGATAAGACGCGATTACAACTACATACATTTTACTTGAGACCGTTCACATGCTAACGCGCGTTTTAGGTCATTAAAAGGATCTTATGTATTCTAGAGGATATACCTCTCGCCTTATCCCTTTCAGACCCGGTGTCCATTGCAATGGATATACATTTACGTACGCTCTACAACAAAATTAAACTCCTGTAAATTGCTGACAACTACATATTTTTTATTTTGCATATCTCAGTTACTACTAAACATAACACTTATTAGTTTAGTTTGAATCATAGCCAAGTTAAGTGCTGTTACAAATAGTGTGACATGTGACATGGCGAATTCACGATATCTTAGAAAGCTCAACTTCACGTTGTAAATTTGTTATATGTAACCAAATATTATTTTATACAATAGTAGACATATCAATAAATTGATATACTACTTTTTCAATATAGATAAGTTGTTGTTTTTTGTTGATAACAAACATTAAAATACGATGTCCATTACAATGGACAACAGGTCTATATTGATATTTTTGTTACAAGTTTTAATCCGGTTAATCCAAAAGATCAAAAGATTTTATTGTTGTTTTTACAGTCGGAAAAAATCCATGAACGATCACATCAATCACTTATTTTGTATTTGTTGTTTTTTTTTCATAAATAACAAACGAGAGAGATAGATTATTAATAATGTGAATAATATATGATTGATGTGATCGTTCATGGGTATTCTTTCATTTTTCCGACTGTATATGATGATGATGAATTAGAACAATTATCTGATAATGTGCTGTCTCAAACTGAAGATCAATCAGAGATCAATCTAATTGAAGTAAGAAAACCCATAAAAGAAGCATTGGTCATCCCAAAATATCAACTGAGAAATCTCCCCACACTCCAAAAAGACCCAGAGTCGAAATTAGACCATTCAATGAAATACGCATAGAGAAAATAGATCACATACCCGATTGCGATAACAAAAAGGAAGCATCCAGATGCAAAAATGTTGGGTGTAAAGGGAAAACTCATTTTTTTGTGAAAAATGTAATGTAATTTGCTTGATATAAATATAATAAATTTAAAAAAAAATATCATATGATACTCTAATTTCTTATTGTAGTCCCAATGTCCATTACAATGGACATTCTGTCAAATGAATACCTATTAAACAAAAATGTCAAACATGTGATTTTAGACTATTACAATCTTCCGTTAAGAGGATTCAATAGAAAAAAAATTCTGCGGAAAATTTTTTTTTCTGCTCAGAAAAAGTCAGGTCTGAAAGGGTTAAGAGAAAACAAGTGGATTTTGCACAATTAGTCGCCACCACATTATACTTTGAAAGTTCGTCCATTCTTAACAGTTTTCGCATCGGTGGCGGTGGTTTGGTCGTGGAAGTGAGTTTGCTTGGCCACAAATAAATACTGATTTAAATCCTTTGGATTTTTCAAATTGGATCGCAATTGTCGCAAATGAAGGCATTAGTTTGCAAAAAAAGAATTAATTCTCTTCTAGAATTGCGACAGAAAAAAAGAAGAAGCTGCGAATGCTATATAAAAAAAAGAGTGTGTGTACTTTGTACGCACGTAAGAAGCTATACTTCTATTACGTATTATGATTTTAACGAAAACAATATATTTTGAACAGTTTAATAATTAACTTCTCTAAATGGGAAATAAGCCACAATTTAACTAAAAGAATTTAAAAAAACATTTTTTGACAACGACATCCGATTTGGACGTCGAAATGTTAATAAAATCTTTTTTTATTTAAATTGTGGCTTATTTCCCATTTGAATAGTTAATTACAAAAATGCCACAAGGAAATAGCTTCATAACAACATTAAGTAAAATAATTGTATTTTTATTTAAATAATTTTAATTTTAATACTTAAAATAATACCAAAAGTTAGAAATAACGTTAATAGGTAATTTTCTTTGAATTGTGGCCTCCCCGCAATTACTTTTCCCTTGATGAATCGTAGAGAATCTAAAAAAACGTCAGATTTTCTACATAAATTTCTAATTTTCTTTTAAAAATTATAATATATACATATTTAAACTAAACATTCGGTATCTCGGAAACTAGCAATATTCGTATAAGATTAGGCAGAATCATCATATTTTTGAGATTGAAAACTATATTTTTATTTTTCTTTTCAGATTTTTCCGTAAGGTGGGCCACCTTCAAACGAAAATTTTTTTTTGGCGATTTTCCCCTTTTTATAGGCTTGAAAATAGATCGTTTTTTATGTTATATATAATTTAAAGTTACTGAGTCCTTTAGGGCATTCAAAAATTGGGGAACACTTACAAATTCCTCAAAAAAACCTATTTTTGGGGTTTCAACATGTTTCACCCATTTTGGGGCTTGAACATATTTCTCTCATTTTTGAATGTCCTAAAGTACCCAGTTACTTCAAACTATATACCTATAAAAAAACCTTGATTTTGAAGTCTATAAAATCGGGAAAATCGCTTGAAAAACCCAATAAAAAAAAAACAGTTTCTCGGATTTTTTAAGGTGGAGCTGAAAAATTGCGTGAGAGGGAACGGGACAAGTGCCTGTCATGCGTAAAACCATATAAAATGCAAACAGAAAAAGCTTTGTAAAGCCACGGATAAGTAAGTAAGTCTGTAGTTAACAAAATTTTCAAAAATATATAATAAAATATTTACCCGTTATGGTTTTTTTCCACATTATCCATATTACCACAACACACTTGTTGCACGACGCTCGCGGTGTTCCCCATCACAATTAACTGCGACCATTTCAATTATTTCCTCACGAAAACCTAATCATTGTACTAGAAATCACAACACCGTTAAAAACTTTGACGGATTAAAGCTTAAGCATCCAACGAATAGACAAATAGCATTGAAAGCGAAGGAAGAGATCGCGTTCATCGACGGTATCGTTTTCACTTTTCATTAATAATATATTATTCCATCGATTTCGTTATTAAATTGGGGAAATAAAACTATGGTTCGGAACTAATTGTATGGAATAGTTTTGATGTTGATAATAGTTTTGTATTGTACGTTTACTGTACCTAATAATATTCTTTTCGGACCGCGATCTTGATGGAAAACGAAGATAGACAGATAGGTACCTGCAGGTGGAAGCGTATATTTTATATAGTCATGCTAAAAAGTGATAGTAATGTAATATTATTGTGTTTGAGACCTTGCTCCAGAAATCCAACTTTTTATCGATTTTAAGGGAAGCATATTGTTTGTATTATCTCTTCATATTTCAACAGAGTAGAATAATTATTTTAAAAATTACGGGATGACTTGCCACATATTCATGACTCAAATTTCTCCATTTTTATGATTCAAATTTCATATGGGATGACTCAAATTTCTCCATTTTTAGTGCCGAGGCTGCGGCGGTATATGAAGCTTTAATTTATTTCAAGTTAGCATCTTATTGCAGTAATTTTAACTGATTCATTATCTGTGCTTACTGCTATTCAAACACCTCAACTACCCTGTAGTACTTCTAATCCATACATTTTCTTAATAAAAAAAATCTTATTTGAAATTAATAAACACACCCAAAAAATACAACTTATGTGGATCAAAGCACATTCAGGACTTACACATAATGAACATGTAGACCAATTAGCTAAAAATTCCCTCATCCATGGAACAGTAACCAAATATCAGCCCTGCATTCTAGATGCTTTTGCTTGTTTAAGAACTGAACAGATGAAGAACTGGAAAACACACTGGAAAAATTACTGTAGCATATCAACAACACAATACAGTTTGATATAACCGATTATTCCGGAAAAACCCTGGTATAATAATTTCACCCTCCCTCGCAAAGACAAATCCACCATCAGTAGAATTAGATTTGGACATGCATGTTATCCTGCACATTTATTTAAAATAAACATATTAGATTCGAATAGTTGTCAAGAATGTGAGGTTAAAAGTGACTTGAGCTTGAACCACATATTTTTTGAATGCAAGAAGCATAAACACCTATGTTTTTGGAGATTAGATTTATTGGGTTGTTGGAGAGTTTCAAAAATGTGTTTGAAATAATCATATCGTTTTCTTGGCAGAACTGTAACATTCAGTCTCCTCTCTCGTTCCTTAACCCGAGACCATAATTTCCTACATATTTGCCGCTTTGTCCTTCCCCAATTTTGGAATTAAAATCACCAAGGATAATTGTGACGTCTCTTGGCTTTATAGATTTTAGAACATGGTTAATTTGTTCATAGAATTCCTCAACCTCTTCATCTGATTTTTCTGCAGTAGGAGCATAGACCTTTATGATATTAAGATTTACAGTTTTTGTATGAAGTTGAAGGAATATTACTCTATCAGACACTGGTGTAAAGTTAATAACAGACTGCATCATTTTTTTTATACAACAATTGCTACTCCATATCTGTGGTGTGGGTCATTATTTCCTGAAAAATATATCATTCCGTTGTTTGTCGCGAAGCTGCCTGAACTCGACCACCTTGTATCGCTGGTACCTAAAATATCGATATTTAACCTTTGCATCTCTTGTATAATATTGTTCATTTTTCCAGGTTCATACATACTTCTGACGTTCCACGTATCAATATTTATTGCATCTTTAAAACAGGGATTTCGCCGGGTTACGACCCGAAAGGCCCTGTTGTCATGAGAATTACCTCTCCTGCCGGATCTTGTTTTCCGATGTCGATGATCAGTACCAGAATTTATTGTACGTTGTACAGCCATGATGATTGTACTAGAGATATCCAATTGGATCTTTAATACAGTGGTTTCTCCTTGCCTTCTGTATCCTTATGCCGTTGATCACTTACTTGATTCATTCGCCTTTGGTGCCAATTTCTTAGCGCCAGGACAAAAGAGTGCCCTTCCACTTACCAACTCATCCGCCCGAAGCCGTTGGTCAGTAAGTGTGGGATTGCTTATACCGGCAATCGCTCGGTGGAGTTTTTCGCCATATCTGACTACCCTCACTTAGTTTAGCCTGCAGACCAATGCAGTTGCCCGGGGTGTGGCACGTGGAGCCATAAGTGAGAGTTAGTTGTCTTATGAGGACCAGTTATCAAGAACCATCTCCCGTCTATGACGCTCGATGTGGTCGTTCCGATACAAGGTGCTACCTCTATAACACAACTTTACACCCTCTATTTTAAACCCAACTCTATAAACAACTTTACACCCCTAAAAACAGATTACCTATTTTAAATGTTCATTTAAAGATGGAGTGTCTTATGAGGACCAGTTATCAAGAACCATCTCCCGTCTATGACGCTCGATGTGGTCGTTCCGATACAAGGTGCTACCTCTATAACACAACTTTACACCCTCTATTTTAAACCCACCTCTATAAACAACTTTACACCCCTAAAAACAGATTACCTATTTTAAATGTTCATTTAAAGATGGAGTTACTACACTAAGCATCAAAATTAAAGCACCATCTTAAAAATGGGACATTTTTTTATGTCTCGTATTTCCTAAACCTGTTGTTCGATTTGAGTGATTTTTTAGCATATTATAGCTTTATTCTTCAAGAATATCGATGTAATAATATTAGTGCTTTTTTTAAGTGTTTTTTCCTCAATGTTTGGAACACCCTATGGAATATTGTAGCGTATATAAAATATTGAAATTAAAACTCAACTGTAGCCTTAGGCTTTCTTAACATTTTGCTTTTTAATTCATTCGCTTATGTTAGATAACAAAAAAGTTAGGTACTTTAACAACTAGCAATGTTATTCATCAATACAGGGTATTTCTAAATAAGTGCGACAAACTTTAAGGGGTAATTCTGCATGAAAAAATAATGACCGTTTGCTTTATAAACATATGTCCGCAAATGCTTTGTTTCAGAGATATGGGATGTTGAATTTTTTCTTACAAACTGACGATTTATTTATTGCTCTAAAACTGGTTGAGATATGCAAATGAAATTAGTAGGTAGGTTTTAAGACGTAGTTATTGCGCATTTCTGACATAGAATTAAGAATTTTATATTCACAATTGGCATACGTGTATAAACATTTTACATGCATCCCGTAAAATACGTAATTGTATGTCAAAAAAGAATGTGTGTGTGTACTTTGTACGTACGTAAGAAGTTATACTTCTATTATAATATAATCTAACTTCATATTATGATTTCAACGAAATCAATATACCTATCAACTTTAAACAGTTTTTGTATTGTATTTAAATATTAAACTAATTTTAGAAAGAACAAAAAGAATACCAAAAATTAAAAAAAAAAAGATATGACTTTGTCCGGATTTGAACAGGCGACCTCTCGATCCCTGGTCGAATGCTCTACCGATCAGCTACCACCGCTTTTGTATTCAGTCGATCATTTCTCGGACATAATTACAATCACGGTGACAGATACATTAATTGAAAATAAACATTTTCAATAATACCTACTATGTTAGCTAATGAAAAAATCCATATTGTTAGCATTTATGCACCAGATGTAAACAAACCAAAGAACGAGAGAGACGAATTTTTCGAAAAACTTCAAGAGACCCTAGATAGATTGCCACAAACAGAAAAAATATTCTTGTTGGGAGATTTCAACTCAAGAATAGGAAATACACCCATCCAAGGAATAATGCACAAGTTCAACGAAGCACCAACAAATGATAACGGAGATTCACTAATAGAGATATGTGCACACAACGAGTTGCGTATCAACAATACATACTTTGACCACAAAGAACAACATAAATATACATTCACTAACACAAGGGGCCACAGATCGATGATTGACTATGTGATAACCAACAGAAAAGTTCACCCACGGGAAGTACTTGACGTACGCACAATGACGTCTGCGAATGTGGGAACGCAACACGGAATGGTTATATGTAAGTACCGTCACGCGTACATAATAGAGAGAAAGAAACCACCTAACTACATCACCAAGTTCAACATAGAATCCCTACAAGACGAAAGTACTAAGGATCTCTACCAAAAAAGACTTGAGGAAAAGATCAATCTTAGCCCTATTGAAATCACAGACAATATAAACGAAACATGGGAAAAAATAAAAACTCATATAACTAGTAGTGCAAAAGAAGCCATTGGAGAAAGAACAATTGACTTAAACAGCGGCAGAAACCAAAAACCATGGTTCACACAGGAAGTCAAAGATTTAGCAAAAGAGAAGAAAGATGCATACGTAAGATATATTAACAATAGGACCCCAGAAGAGTATCAAAGATATAAATCAGAAAGAAATAGAACAACTAACAGAATCAAAGATCTAAAACAAATATATTGGGAAAAATTCTCAAATGACATGGAACATGTTTTACGAGGAGGTCAAAGGAAGGTATGGAACATGTTGAGGAACAGGAAGAAGCCGGTTACCGAAGAATTACAAATTAACGCAATAAAACCAGAAGAATGGGTAACTCATTTCGAGAATCTATACAAAGACGATAACGACGATAATAACAAAGAAATGACCTACAAAACATTCAGCAAGAAGAAACAGAGAATGACAAAATCACCCAAGAAGAAGTAAACGAAGCAATCAATAGATCAAAAAATAGAAAATCACCAGGTCCGGATAATATACCAAATGAATTAATTAAATACGGAGGTACAAAAATAATAGAAGAGATAACAACATTATTCCAAAAAATTGTAAACAACATGACAGCACCAGAGGAATGGAGAGAGATTATAACAATACCCATCTACAAGAAAGGCGTAAAGACAGATCCTACGAACTACCGAGGAATTACACTACTCAATTCTACATCAAAACTATTGACAAAAATTCTATCCCAAAAAATATATAAGAAAGCCGGTGTATCGGAAGAACAACAGGGTTTTCGCCCAAACAGATCTACAATAGACGCTATTTTCATAATGCGACAATTAGTTGAGAAATCAATAGAATTCGACAAGCCCATGTTCACATGCTTTGTAGATCTGAAACAGATCTACAACAGAGTACGATTAAAGGACGTGCTCACTATCCTTGAAAAGAAAAACATAGGTCAGAGGTATAAAAACATAAGCAAAGAGCTCAATAGATCCAACAAAACACGAATTAAAACCACACACGGGCTCACGGAAGAAATCAAAATCAATGCAGGCATTAGACAAGGGGACAGCCTCGGTCCATGCCTATTTAATTTAATAATGGATGAAGTTATAGGTAGTGTTAACATAATGAATCAGGGATACAAAATGGGTAACCGAACCATGAGAATACTTTGCTACGCAGATGATGCAATCTTAATAGCCGAAAACGAAGATGACTTACAACGCCTACTACAAAAATTCAAAATAACCGCCGAAAAGTATAACCTGACACTATCCAAAGAGAAAACCCAATCGATGGTAATATCCAGGAACCCAATTAGATGTAAATTAGTAGTGGACGACCATATAATCGAACAGGTAATGGATTGCAGATACTTAGGTATGGAAATATCTAGCGACAGGCATCTGTGGCAAGAATCAAAACAGCAGGCAACGAAAGCAGCGAGAATATCTGGTTTCCTGAGGGATATAATCTGGCGGAATAAATATATGAGCACCGAAAGCAAAGTCCGCATTTATAAGACATGTGTTAGACCCGTACTGACATACGCAGCTGAGACAAGGGCCGAGACAACAAAGACCAAACAAATAATGAGAACAACAGAGATGAAAACACTAAGATCCATAAGAGGTATCACACTCAGAGATAGAATACGAAACGAAGACACATTGAGAGAGCTAGGCGTTCAAGACGTAGTAAGATGGACAAGAGCGCGACGACGCATGTGGAGAGACCACGTAGATCGGATGGACCCTGAACGTATGGCGCATTGGGCGAAAACACAGAAGCCCAACACCAAGCGACCCATAGGAAGAGCCAAAAAACGATGGTACGAGAGTTGGAGCTCTGGATCGCAGCAAAGACTGTAACAGAAGAAACAGGACATAGTCCTATTACAAGAAGAAGAAGAAGAAGAATAATACCTACTTATTAGGAGGAAGACAAATCCACAGACATAAAAATTATAATAAATATATTTACTAAAAACACTAATAATGTATTCTTTTCACTCACACCTTATTTGCGCTACATAACTAAAAGATGTAGCGACTAATACCATACTGTCGGTGTGCGCATGCGCCCGGGAATGTAAAAATTCACCCTCGTACCTAAAGAAGTATAACTTCAAAAATGCGCAATAACTACCTCTTAAAGCCTACCAAATTTCATTTGCATATCTCAACCGATTTTAGAGCAATAAATAAATCGTCAGTTTCTAAGAAAAATTCAACATCCCGTATCTCGGAAAAGAAGCATTTGTGGGCATATGTTTATAAAGCAAACGGTCATTATTTTTTCATGCAAAATTACCCCTTAAAAGTTTGTCGCACTTATTTAAAAAAAAACCCTGTATTGATGAATAACATGGCTAGTTGTTTAAGTACCTAACTTTTTTATTATCCCACATAAGCGAATCAATCAAAAAGCAAACTGTTATAAAAGCCTAAGGCTACAGTTGCGTTTTAATTTCAATATTTTATATACGCTAGAATATTCCACAGGGTGTTCCAAACTTTGAGGAAAAAACACCCGGTATACAATGACACTTACCTTTTTAACAACAATATTATTACATTGATATTCTTGAAGAATAAAGCTAAAATACACTAAAAAAATCACTAAAATCTGAAAACAGGTTTAGGAAATACGAGACATCAAAAATGTCTCATTTTTAAGGTGGTGCATTAATTTTGATGCTTAGTGTATAAATAAAATGATGTCTTTAGTCGGTGAGGCGATTGTGAAAAGTAATACATAGTTTTAAGTAGGTACCTAAGATCGGCATTACAAAGTAATGTGGAGATCATCATCACCACCACCACCAGCCCTTTGCGTCCACTGCTGGACATAGGCCTCCCTCATTTTTGTCAATTGTGCCCTATTTTGACTACTTTGCATCCAATTTCTTGACATTTTCTTGAGATCGTCAGTCCAACGAGTAGGTGGTCTTCCTCTACTTCTTTTGTCTAATCTCGGCCTCCACTTAAGTAATCTCTTCTTCCACCTGTCATCACTGATTCGGGCGACGTGTGCGGCTCAGTTCCATTTCAGTCTGGCAATTCATGAAATTATATCGGTAACGGTAACTCCTGTTCTTCGTCTTCATTTCTAACTCGGTCACGAAGCGATATACTCAGCATTGACCTTTACATTTTCCTATGAGCTATTTGCAGCGTTTTAAAAAAATGTGGAGATGCATGCAGTGGAATTAGGGATGGATGCATAAAGTAGAAGGAAGGGAGTGGTGTATTGTGTGACAGAAAAATTCCAATGAAGCTGACGGGTAACTTATATAAAACAGCCATAAGACCGGCTATGATGTATGGAATTGAATGTTGGGTAGTTAAAAAGAATGAACCAATGCATGTGAATGCATTAGTTTTATAGTAAGTTGGTATTTTATAGTGTTAGGCACCATTAATAGTGAATTCTATTAATGGGGCCCCAAGAAAACAACGTTCGCCTACCTGCAGGTACAGGGGTTCTCGAACCGTCTCGATGTCTTCGGAACAATAATTCTATTTAGTCCAGCTATGTTCCAATAGTGGCGTTCGAGACTATTCAATGGAAATTTCGAGAAGCAGGGCCTGCTAGATGGGAGTTCCAGAACGAATGAAAAAATAAGTATATACACTCCTGGCCAAAAAAATCCGAACACCTTAAAAATGGGTAATTTTTGGTGTCTCGAATATCCTAAACCTGTTGTCCGATTTTAATGATTTTTTTAATATGTTACAGCCTTATTCTCTAAGAATATCGATTTAGTAACAGTGTTGCTAAAGAGGTAAATTTCATTGTATACCGGGTATAACAATAATAATGTGTTTTTTCCTCAAAGTTCGGAACACCCTGTTGAATATTCTCGCATTTAAAAATATTGAAATTAAAACTCAATTGTAGCCTTAGCCTTTCTTAACATTCTGTTGTGTGACTCATTCACTGTTAAATAATGAAAAACTTAAGTACTTTGACAACTAGCCATGTTCTTCATCAATACAGGGTGTTTCTAAATAAGTGCGACAAACTTTAAGGGGTAATTCTGCATGAAGAAATAATGACCGTTTGATTTATGAACATAATAAATATGTCTGGAAATGCTTCGTTTCCGAGATACGGGATGTTGAATTTTTTCTTACACACTGACGATTTATTTATTGCTCTAAAACCGCTTGAGATATGCCAATGAAATTTGATGGGTTTTAAGAGGTAGTTATTGCGCATTTTTTGACATACAATTATGTATTTTATATTCACCATTGGCGTGCATACGGGTCATATAACCCGGTCATATACCCTATATGCACGCCAATGGTGAATATAAAATTTTTAGTTGTATGTCAAACAATGTAAAATAACTACCTCTTAAAACCTACCAAATTTCATTTGCATACCTCAACCGGTTTTAGAGCAATAAATAAATCGTCAGTTTGTAAGAAAAAATTCAACATCCCGTATTTCGAAAACGAAGCATTTGCGGACATATGTTTATAAGACAAACTGTCATTATTTTTTCATGTAGAATTAACCCTTAAAGTTTGTCGCTCTTATTTAAAAACACCCTGTATTGATGAAGACCATGGCTAGTTGTTAAAGTACCTAACTTTTTTATTATCCAACATAAGTGAATGAGTCAAAAAACAGAATGTTAAGAAAGCCTAAGGCTACAATTGAGTTTTAATTTCAATATTTTTTAAATGCTAGAATATTCCACAGGATGTTCCGAACTTTGAGGAAAAAACACAGTATTATTGGAGATTCTTAAAGTATAAGGCTATAACATCCTAAAAAATCACTAAAAT
The DNA here is from genome assembly GCF_917563875.1 of Diabrotica virgifera virgifera. NCBI lineage: Eukaryota > Metazoa > Arthropoda > Insecta > Coleoptera > Chrysomelidae > Diabrotica > Diabrotica virgifera. Next base: position 19,031,151 of record NC_065451.1, read on the forward strand.
CACGGGTATAGGAGATTCGAGACATCAAAAATTACCCATTTTTAAGGTGTCCGGATTTTGTTGGCCAGGAGTGTATATACGGGAATTTTAAATTGTTCATGTTCATTAAGTCCGATCGCTTATTAGTGTCGGGAGACAAATTGTAATAAATGTATTATATAAATTACGTCTTAGTGTAAATAGTGTTAAGCATAAATAAATTAAATAAAATATACTCAGTGACATTAGAAGTGTTAAACCCAGAAGGAATCATTTCTTGAACTTAATTTTTTGGCAGCACAATTGATAACAATATCACTGTTTTATCTTTTATAGCTTTTGTAAAAATAAAGTTTTATCTTTAAATTTTTTTGTGAAAAGACCAATTTATAAAGACCGGTTAGTACAGATATTCAACGAAAACTTTTCGTTTATAAATTTGCAAAAGTCTGTTCGTTTGTGCGTCGCCGCTCCTGCAATACTTAGAGCAGGTGTATTGATGGATTCTTATGTAGTTTTGCCTTCTGAATCCAAATCTGAAAACGGCATTTCGATATCTCTAACCGTCTTCGAGATAATCGACCTCAAACTCTAAAATGTGACGTCACAATCCGGTTATCTCCTACCGACGCACTAAATGTCAGCTCAAATGGTTGATTAGGAAGTAGGCTACTTTTTTTAAATCTCGATTTGCCAAGCATAGTTATTTACATTTGAGTTTGACACTTCGTGAATGTCAAACTAAATTTTAAATTAGATATATTAATAAAACATCAATGACATTTGATAGTGAATTTAATTATTATATAAAATAAATAATATGTTCAACAATACAATTTTAGTATAAATATTTTAAAAGCAATAATTTATTAACAGTTTTAAAAAGGTTCATACCAGTATAAATACGGCCTCCCCTTTATGATAAATGGACTGTTCCATTTCTAGTCGTTCGCTAAACTCGACACAACTGGCTAGTGATTGTAGAAATTGGCAAAATTACTAATTATTTAGTAATAATTATTAACTATTTAGAAATTATTTTTTTGTCGAATTGGCAAAATTATTGACTAAAATCACTAGTCAATATTGTGTCTGTGTACATCCTTCTAATGGAAAAAAAATATTTGAAGATTTTTCTCAAATTATGGATACCAAGAACATTTTCATTTATAACTCTTTTATTTTTAATTTGACAAATAAAAGTTATTCTTCATAAAAAGCTCTTCATGATCTAAGATTTATGATGCAACCATCATATATAGGGTGTCCCAAAAGTAGTGGAACGGTCGAATATTTCGCGAACTAAACATCGGATGGAAAAACTGAAAAATACGTGTTTTAATCATTTTCAAAAATCTATCCAATGACACTAAACACCAACTCCCACTACACCCACTGGAGGTGGGGTGGGGGGTAACTTTAACATCTTAAATGGAAACCCCTAGTTTTTCTTGCAGATTTGGATTCGCTACGTAAAAGTAAGCAACTTTTATCCAAGACATTTTTTCGAATTGTGGATAGATGGCGCTATAATTGGGAAAAACAATTTATCCTGATACCATAGGTAAATTGTAAAAACGGTCTAATATCTCGAGAAATACACTTCCAAATAAGAAACCAAAAAACAGGTTTTTAATATTTTTCGAGAACCTATCGATAAACACTAAACATGACCCTCCAACCCACCCCCTGGAGGTGGGGTGGGGGGGAACTTCAAAATCTTAAATAGCAACCACCAATTTTTATTGCAGATTCGAATTCGTCATGAAAAATTAAGCAACATTTATTCGAAATATTTTTTAAAAATGCTGATAGATGGCGCTAATAAATCGTATTTTTCTAATTAAAGCGCCATCTATCAACAATTCTAAAAAATGTTTCGAATAAATGTTGCTTAGTTTTTCATGACAAATCCGAATCTGTAATAAAAAGTGGGGGTTGCTATTTAATATTTTAAAGTTACCCCCCACCCCACCTCCAGGGGATGGGTTGGAGGGTCATGTTTAGTGTTATTCGATAGGTTTTCGAAAAGTATTAAAAAAATTTGTTTGGTTTCTTATTTGGAAGTGTATTTCTCGAGATATTAGACCGTTTCTCTAATTTACCCATGGTATCAGGATAAATCGTTTTTCCCAATTATAGCGCAATCTATCCACAGTTTGAAAAAATGTCTTGAATAAAAGTTGCTTACTTTTACGTAACGAATCCAAATCTGCAAGAAAATCTAGGAGTTTCCATTTGAGATTTTAAAGTTACCCCCCATCGCACCTCCAGGGGGTGTAGTGGAGGTTGGTGTTTGGTGTCATTGGATAGAATTTTGAAAATGATTGAACAAGTATTTTTCAGTTTTTCGATCCAATGTTTAGTTCGCGAAATATTCGACCGTTCCACTACTTTTGGGACACCTTGTATAAAATTTTATTAATTTTATACGAGGTATATAAAAAATATGAATTTCGATCAAGAGTAAACTACCTTTATAGTTCATAACATTTAAATTAGACTGATATAATGGCACATTAAAACATAATTATTAATTGTAAACTACTTTTCATAATAGAAATTTTCCATATTATGAATTAAAATACGTAAATATACAAAGTTTTCGTGATGATAATGCCCGCATTTTCAGCTTGTTTTAGTTATGATTCCTCAGTCTAATTGTTGCAACTGGTCTTGCAGGGAAACTAGACTGTTGCAACTGGTCTTGCAGGGAAAAGTAGAGGGAAAGCGAGGACCAGGAAGGCGAAGGATTTCCTGGCTGAGAAATCTACGAACGTGGTTCAACACAACCACTACAAATCTTTTCAGAGCAGCAGTGTGCAAAGTGCAGATTGCCATGATGGTCGCCAACATCCGAAACGGATAGGCACTACAAGAAGAAGAAGAAGTCTAATTGTATTCAGTGCAAGAATATGCCTCGAGTTCGAAGACACCAAAATTACCACCATTTTAGCGATTTTGACAGGGGTAGAATTATTGCCTTAAAGATATGGGTTTGTCGTATCGCGAAATTGGCCGTCGTGTTAATTGTACGCCAATGACAGTTATGCGAGTATGTCGTGTGTGGACAAACGAAGGTAGAGGAACACGAAGAAGACCAACTGGTCAACCGAGGCGTACCACAGGGCGTCAAGATAGGAGCTTTTGACTCCTGGGTCTGAGAGACCGTTTTGCTACTACGAGTCAAATAGCTGACCAATGGTTTGGAGTAGAAGGTAGACCTGTTACTAGACGTACCCTATACCGTAGCATTTGAGCCTTTGGACTGGTTGCATTCCGCCCACCGCGAGTGCTTCCTTTGACTGCGGACCACTGTCCTCAACGTTTGAATTGGTGCAGAGAACGGCAGCATTGGGTGGCAGAATGGCATAATGCAGCATTCAGCGATGCATCGCGATTTTGTTTAGGTATGCTTGATGGTCGTAAGATGATATCGGGTTTGCTGTTGAGAGACATCTACACAGGACAGTTGGAGTAATGGCTTGGGGGGTTAATGCCTATGGTAGTAGACTGGGAGATATTATACATAAGTTCAGCCACGATTTTTTAAGTCCTGCCTTTTGCAATACTGGAAGGGTAGGCGATGTACTTACAATCTGTGGAAACATCCACAAATTTCCTGTGACATTTTCCTGTAAAAATTAGATTTTCCCAAAAAATAAAAATAGGGTTTTGCGATGAATTTCTAAGTCCTGCCATATCCGTAGATAGACAGGATACTATCGATTTTATGAAGAAAATTCGTTGGGCAGGAGGGTTACAAACGGGCTGACGGAGTATATATGTATACAAACATGTAAGGAAAATAATGAAATTTTCATGATTTTCTAGGTCCTGCCAACTAAATAAACTAGACATATTTATTTCAAAATGACCAAAAAAAATATTGGCATGACGTCTCCTAATGTTTAAGTATACTTGTCCCTTGGAAAATTCTGCAAAAAATTTTCACCCTAATTCCGTGATTTTCTTAGTCCTGCCTTTAAAAAGTTATAATACTCAAATACACTCAATACCTTTTCGGTACTCGGCAGGAAGGTTAAACGGTTCTTGTAAGACGGCAGGAGTCCTAGATTTGTAAGAAAATTCGTGAAAAAGTCAACGATTTTCTGAGTCATGCCATTTTGCACATGTTTCAAGAATCTTAATATAAGTCTATTTACAAAGAGGCAGGATGGTTTTATGGTTATTTTGTATACAGGGTGGGGCATTAGTGTGACAAAGTCCAATTACTCGTTTGTCGTAAGATATACGAAAAAAGTTATTTAGGTAAAACATGGGCCACAGATAGGACTATGATTTAACAGTATTTTCTAATATACAGGGCTACCCGTTTTCACAGGGTGACACAAATTTATGTTTTTTTAAATGAAATACCCTGTACAATTTTTACATTTTTGGATTCTACTCGATGTTCTCTTTAATAAAATATAGTGTTTTGAAATATTATACGAGGTAGTTTAAAACATAATAACGTTTTTTTGTTAATTTTGTAGGAACATTCACCCTATACATATTGTTAGTGATTTGATATTAAAACTTCTATTAATTTATGTTTAAACGATTTTTAATATAGTCTACTATTGTCAGTTATTAATAGTATACCAAAATATTTAATTTTAGTATACGGGGTTGGTTGAAACTCGGAATGAGTATTTTTTGAGTTTTCTTAAATGGGACACCCTGTATTTTAGTATTATAATAAAATGATATTTTATGGTACCTTTTTATTTGTTAAGCATTTTCTGTACCATATTTATATATTAATTTCGGCAGTAAATTGATACAGACAGATTTCAGACACTAAAGTGATGCAAGTAGATTACTCGAGGAGTTTTGTGGTTGTTGAACATGAATACGCCATCAGAATCGACCTCCAAAAACTCTCTAAATTCGAGATCAGTCACCCTGGGCACCAGGTGCTCCGAGGGTCGGTTGTAATGTCATATTCGTGTTCGACCATCCCAAAAACCCTCGAATAATCTGTTTTCTTTGATTTATTGCCGATATCCCACGAAACTCCAGATGACGTGCCTTAGCAGCAACTCTGGGCACTAGGTGATTCGGAGGTCGGTTCTGCTTGCGTATAACTCCATAAACCTCCCAAATAACAAAATTTTGCCCTTAATACACTGATTTTGACAGGTTTATGCACTTTTGGATGCATGTTATGCACTAAAATGCAATTTCCGCCCATTTTTATATTGTACAACTTTTATTTGAATTTGAAAAAAAAAAATTTTAAAAAATAAAAAAAAACGGTGTATTTGCCGACTTAAAGCAAGAGTAACTTTTAGTACTAGAATAAGTCATAATTTAATACTCTACTCTCAAAAATGTCTAAAACTTTAAAGACCAATAAGTTATGAGATAAAATATCCGTTGATCTACCCAAGACGGATGCCTATGACCAGTACTAGAAATTCACAATTGATAAAATCGATTCATATCTGGAAGAGAAATAAACGTAGCAGTTTTCGTTTTCCTAAATAGAATTTTTCTAAATTCTTTTAAACTCAAAAAACCAAAAAACTAAAAATTTTTCAAATCGATTTTTCTAGAACACTGCGTATTCTTCTGAGTTAAAGCAAAAGTACCTTTTAGTACAAAACTATCCCAGAAATTAATAATCCAGTGTCAGAAATGCTTAAAAATTATACAGAAAAGTTATTCGATAAAATATCCGTTTCCGTACCCAAAACGGACCCCTATGACCGGTACTAAAAATTGACAATTGATATTTGACAATTGACCTCTGGAAGATAAATAAGTGTACCAGTTTTCGTTTTTCCAAATAAAAGCGTTCTGCAGCTATTTTAAAGAAACTAATTACAAGACTTCGATATGCTTCTTCTAGACGAAGCATATCGAAGTAGAGGTCGTCCGCCAACCAGATGGTCTGATGACATCAAACAGATCGACAGAAACTTGATGCAGACAGTACAGGACAGAAATGCATGGAGAAGACTGAGGGAGACCTATATCCAGCAGTGGATAGATCCGGGTTGAATTATGACGATGATGAATTACAAGACGCCATCTTTAAAGAGCTTTAGCTTTCCACGGAAGCATTTTTAAACTAGGTGAATTGAGTTAAATTTTCTTAAAATTATCTGAGGAATCTCCGGTTTTCGTTTATTATGAGAGCTTCTGGACACCCTATATAATATAATGGGTAGGTAAATTCCCTACTGTAACCAATAAATTGTAAAAATTGTTAATTTACTTTTATTGCGTTTACTTAGATAAAAATATGATCTAATCACTTAAAATAACGATGTTACAGTTTGCTATTAGATTTGAAAATTGTGTAAAAATTCCGAGACATTATTCAGGAAAATAATATTTAATAGGATACGATTGTTTTAATGATATACAAATTAATTTTTTGTATTATTCATCTTTGCGGTTATCCTGCCAAGTTGTAAACGGTTTTAGATTAGTGTTTTTTAAGCATACTCGACATGGTATGACTCAGAAAATTGTGGTGATATGAATATTATGTTTGTATAACACCCTGAAATAATTTTACAGACACACAATTTAATTTTTTTATACGAAATAACTATACAACCATCCTGCCTCTTTGAAAATAGATTTATATTAACCTTCTTGAGATATGTGCGAAATGGCATGACTTAGAAAATCGTGTAATTTTCCACGAATTTTCTTACAAATGTTTTAACTATATACAGTAAAAAAGGTGTAACTAAACATCCTGCCATTTTGAATAATGTCTACTGAAATTATTTATTTTATAACAAAATTTATTTTATGACTTAGAAAATCACGGAACCAGAGTGAAAATTTTATACAGAATTTTCCAAGAAACAAGTGCAGTTAAACATTAGGTGACGTCATGCCAACATTTTTTTTGGTCATTTTGAAATAAATATGATTAATTTATTAAGTTGGCAGGACTTAGAAAATTATGAAAATTTCATTATTTTCATTACATGTTTGTATATCTGTATACTCCCTTAGTCCTTTTGCAACCGTCCTGCCCAAAAAATTTTCTTCATAAAATAGATAGTGTCCTGTTATTCTATGGATATGGCAGGACTTAAAAATTCATCGCAACTCCCAATTTTTTTTTCATGGAAAATCTAATTTTCACAGGAAAATGTCACAGGAAACCCGTGGATTTTTCCACAAATTGTAAGTACCTTCTCTAACCTTCCAGTATTGCAAAGGGCAGGACTTAGAAAATCGTGGTTGAACTTCTGTTAATATCTCCCGGTTTATAGCGGATCACCACTTTTGTTTATTCGAGACAGTATGACAGATGCGCGTTATGTTAATGACATCTTACAACCAGTTTACTGCCTTATCTAGACGGCCGACGAAACGCCCTTTTTTCAGGAACACAACGCACGTCCCCATATTGCTCGTCAAACTATGGACTTTTTCCAAGAAGCTGGCGTTAATTTTTGCCGTGGCTACCCCGTTCGCTGGGTTTAAATCCTATCGAACATGTGTGGGATATGATGGGGAGGAGACTGTCCACTTTGCACCATCCTCCACAGACTCTGGCACAGTTAATCCATGAAATTCAAGTTGCTTGGAACGAGGTGCCACAACCAGATATCGATCATCTCATTTTGTCAATGCCTAGACGTGTACAGGAGTGTATTCAGCTCGGGGGGTCGCCAAACACATTATTTTTTTTTTTTTGATTACATGTCAATAAAAAGTCTTGCCAATGTTATCGTTTCATTCTTAAGGCTATGGGTACATAATTCGCAAATATTTTACGTGTATCCCTACTTTTTCTGTCTTTACACGGCAAATTACGTGTAGTAAAATTCACACTGGTATGGATATGTAAACATTACTAGAATGTCATTCTACTTGAAAATGTCATCATTAATTTAAAGAGATGGGTTTTGAATTTTCTTGGATAACTGTTATTTTTATAATTGCAAATTATTAATTCAGTTAATAAATGTGATAATTTTTTCACTAACTATGTATTCAGTGATTGTAATAATTTATTTGTACAACAAAGACTAATACTCAATCGAAAAAAGAGAAAAAGTGTTAAAGTGATTTTTTAATAATATATTGTTATGGAACGCTAACAATTTTGAACATCTTTAACAACAAAATACTTGGATCACAGAATATATTATCCTGATGTATTCTCTGCTTGGATCTTCCACAAATAATACACAATAAATAACTTTTTATTAAGTTCACGTCTTAAATCAATTATTTATAAAATACATTATACAGGGTGTCCCAGACTAATTTAGCCACGCTATATCTCTTAAACGAATAAAAATTTTCGAATGGGACAAAAAGTGATATATTCTACTTGTAATACACTTTAATATGGCGTACAAAAAAATCATCCCCTAAATATTCATCCATTAATTACAACCCCTAACTTTATTTTTTTTAATAGCACCCTGTATATTTTTTTATAGTTTTGGATGTGGTCTTTTATCATCTGTTCAACACATTTTTTGAAAATAAAATCGGTTCGTAAATAACCAAGAAACTATCAGTTTGTTTTTGTTAATTGTTTGTCCCAGACTAATTTATCCAGGCTATATTTCTTAAACGAATAGAGATTTTCGAATGGGATAAAAATTGATCTATTCCATTTGTAATACACTTTCATATCACGTAGAAAAGATTCATCCCCTAAATATTCATCCCTAACTTACAGGGTGCTATTTAAAAAAATAAAGTTAGGGTTTGTAACTAAGGGATGAATATTTACGGGATATTTTTTTTTCTACGCCATATTAAAGTGCATTAAAAATGTAATAGATCAGTTTTTGTCCCATTCGAAAATCTCTATTCGTTTAAGAAATATAGCCTGGATAAATTAGTCTGGGACACATAATTAACAAAACTAAACTGATATTTTCTTGGTTATTTACATACCGATTTTATTTTCAAAAACTGTGTTGAATAGACGATAGAAGATCACATTCAAAACTATAAAAAATATACAGGGTGCTATTAAAAAAATTAAAGTTAGGGGTTGTAACTAAGGGAGGAGTGTAGGAGATGATTTTTTTTACGCCAGATTAAAGTGTATTACAAGTAGAATAGACCACTTTTTGTCCCATTCGAAAATCTCTATTCGTTTAAGAGATATAGCGTGGCTAAATTAGTCTGGGACACCCTGTATATCAATAATATTTAATCAATAACTGAACATATTCCCGATGCAATGTCAAATATTTAAAATTGTCACTGATTGTCAGTGTCTGACTGACAATAAATATGCTGACAATATTATATTCGGCTGAGTGCGTTGTAAGACAAAGATAGATTTGGAAAATATTACCACGGCATTGTGTTTATTTTTTTCGAATCCTGAAAAAACCAGAATGAAAGACTAAATTATTACCGAGGGCCGAAAGTCCCTTACAATAAATAAAAAGTTTATTTTGAATGATATATTTGAAATTAAAAATCACACTAAATTTTCTCTTAGTTTTTCACCCCTGTAACTTATTAAAATAAACATTATAGAAGTTCTCAGGGACTTTCGGCCCTCGCTAATAAAGTGATCTTTCATTCTGCGTTTACATTTTTCAAAAATACTTATTAGTTTTCTCAGGATTCGAAAAAAATGAATCCCCATTTGAATAGCATTGCAGCCGAAAATACGTACCGATCCTCTTAATGAAAATGTAATCTGTTGCCAAAAATTAAGTTTCACAAATGATTACTTCTGGGTGTAACACTATTAATGTCACTGAGTATAAGTTTTAAAGTTCATTAATAAATTAGACGATTGAATCATTACAATAGTTTTAATTAAATCAATTGAAGAGTTCAAACAGTACGTTAAATATAAATTCAAACATGCATTTTAAATCATGTTACAATATTTAATACTGAAGTACTTACCATCTGACACCGTCTACATCAGAGTTGTATTCGTCGCTTTCAACATCATCATTCCTAACTCTTTTACTTAAAGGTGTACCTACAGTTCTCTTTGTTGAATGTCTCTTTCCGTCTGTATCAGAGTTGTATTCGTCGCTTTCAACATCATCATTCCTAACTCTTTTACTTAAAGGTGTACCTACAGTTTTCTTTGTTGAATGTCTCTTTCCGTCTATATCAGAGTTGTATTCGTTGCTTTCAACATCATCATTCCTAACTCTTTTACTTAAAGGTGTACCTACAGTTCTCTTTGTTGAATGTCTCTTTCCGTCTGTATCAGAGTTGTATTCGTTGCTTTCAACATCATCATTCCTAACTCTTTTACTTAAAGGTGTACCTACAGTTCTCTTTGTTGAATGTCTCTTTCCGTCTGTATCAGAGTTGTATTCGTTGCTTTCAACATCATCATTCCTAACTCTTTTGCTTGAAGGTGTACCTACAGTTCTCTTTGTTGAATGTCTCTTTCCGTCTGTATCAGAGTTGTATTCGTTGCTTTCAACATCATCATTCCTAACTCTTTTGCTTGAAGGTGTACCTATAGTTATCTTTGGTGATTCCCTCGTCCTTTTATTCTGAGATTCGTTCAGTCTACAAGGAAAAAAACAACGAATATACTATACTTCAAATACAAAAGCAACGACAGTTAAACACAATTACGAAGAGAGAAAACGAAGTATAATATGTAGGAAGTAATAATATCCAATATTCTTTTTAATCCGCAGCTACTTTAATTATAAAAACGTAAGAGTTCACTAGACCACTGAGATAAATCATTCTATTATAAATTAATGTGTATTGTGAAGCACAGTTGTATCCATCCTATTCGCTGTGAGCCGATGAGTAGAAGGAATATGACAGTTTAACCAGCGCTGTTAGTGGCAGTTTTGTGCATTGAATTTGAACAATTTTACAAGAAAAGTACAAGTTTCAAACCGCGAGAGAGCGCTACCGACGTAACTCACAGCCTTAGACAAGGAAAAAAGAGAGGACGGGTAACACTCATTTAAAACACACGTTCCAAAAGTGAAGCCAGTTTTTGGTTTGTTTGTCACCAGAAACATGGCGGTCACGTCAAAAATAACAATGGGTTGCCAGTGGTGGGTGTTCGTTGAAGGTTAAAATTTCATAAAAAATAAAGTAAATCATCATCTAAAATTCGTAATAAAAACATATGTATGTATTGAAACATATGTACGTAATATGAGCAACTTAATAAAACATTTACCGTACACAAATTCTTCATTTTAAATACATTTCATGTTTTTATTTTAAATACTCAATGCATAACAATACCCCAAAGATACGTCGATGATCAAAATCTCTGGTGTCAGTTTGGCTTCACTTTTGGTCATAGGATTACTCGTCCTCTCTCTTTCCTTGTCTAAGCTCACAGCCAATAAAAACAGAAGTAACCTCTTTTCACATCAACTTCTTCTTTTTCTCAATGGCCTCTTGCGTAAGCAGTCGTCCAGTCGCACGAACTTATATATTAAATATTAAAATTATAATGAATAAAATAAAAAAACATAATTACTTTTACTATTAATTATTCTGTGTATTCGTTCGGTAATCAGGTTACAATAATATTTCAGTTCATAATTTGTGTTTTTCTAGATAAATATCTATTTTTCTCGTTTTGCATATTTCACATACACCAATTTTATCATAAAAGTACAAGTTTCAAACCGCGAGAGAGCGCTAGGAATATTTAAGTGATTGAGCAGTGATGAATTGAACAGTCACATTATTTGGTCTGCGTAGTTAACCAAATTATACAGAACACCGATTTAAGGCAAGCGATTTTGTGCATAACTTGTGGAACCAATTTATTTTAAATTCAATCTTAAATTTAGCAATTTAGTTTTCATATTTTCTAGAGTTTTTATACACTTAGTGTTCTTAGAATAAGGAGAAAATTTTAAAATTTGTAAATATTGATATATAGCCGCCTTCGGAAGAAAAAGAAATAGAGGTAAAGGAAGAGTTTTATAATTTAATGGACCAAGTATATGAAGGCATTCTCAAGGTAAGAAAGTGAAGAAGGCCTATTAATGCCTACGATAGGAATATACAACTTGCATTCAACATCGAATGAAAATGGTCCTATGCTAATTGATTTTGCAAGGAAAAAAAACTTTTAATAAAAAGTACCTACTTCCTGGGGAAAGGACATAAGGGTACATGGATAAATAAGTCAACATACTCTCAACAGATTAAACGGAATATATAACTAGGTTTACACAAACGACTACATATTTATCTAAATATAATTACCTTTGCTCGTTAATATTCACAGATCTAATTGTGGAAGCTGAGGGATTGTTATCTAAGGACTCTTCTCTTCCTGTTCTGCTTAGTTTATTCACTAAAACTATTAATTCCCTAGAAGCTTTCCTCTTTTGGCTACTTTCCATGGCACTCGGTGATGCAACTCTAAAAATACAATGTTTAAATTCATTCAATAAAAGAACTGATTTTACAGAGCACATACCTGGATGGTTCGATAAGTACTTAGCCTCTCCGTCCGATAGCGCAACTATCGCAAGAGAAATCTACTATCATGGAATACATTCTTGTAGAGAACCTATGTCAAAATCTCAGCCGAATCGGACTCATATAGTCCAAGTAATGAAGCTTAAAATAGGACAAAACCTCGCAATTTTTACAGAATGGATAGATTTGCTTGAAAATTTGAGGATAAGTAGTGGATAGTCCAAGGATCAAAATCTATATGATGCGGAAAGGCGTTTTACCATGGGGGTGGTTGCTACTCCATCTCGGCGGTGGAAATTTTTTATTATATTTTGACTGCAAAAGTTGGTAATAACATTCATTCTAAGCAAAAAACGTTCTATACATTTTTTTTGAAAAAATTAATAGTTTTCGATTTATTCGCTATTGAAAGTGTTAGTTTTATATCAAAAAAATCAATGGTTTTAATAAGTTTTCTGCTAATAACTCGCAAAAGTTTTCGTTTTATCAAAACAACTTTACTTAACAAAAATGTACCTTTTAAAAAAATGAACAAAACCTTTTTTTTTAATTTTCTTTAAGACCAATAGTAATCGAGCTATACTTTATTATATGTTAGCTCTTCTTCGTCAAATGATAAATATTGTAGTTTTAAAGTCAAAAGACGGGAGAACTATGCATTTTTTGAGGATAACTTGTTCAAACTAACTTAAAGTACTTAACAATATCTATCTCCCTAAATAAAAAAGTCTCTAGCTCAAAAATTAAGTGACTTATAATGAAAAGAATGTCAGTCCCTATTTTTTTCAGCGAAAAAGTGATCGGAAGCAACCTCCTAATCACCACCCTAATTAAAATTAGTCATTGACCTTATTTGGTCTTATTTACTTATGTATTATTAGTAGGTTCTAGAAGTTTGACCGGTTTAGAATTAGTTTAAAAAAAATGGAGTTAAAAGCGAAAACGAATTTTGGTAGTTTGGAAAAAATGGCCTTTTCTTCAGAATAGAAAGATTATCATCAGAGATACGAAAAAATGTTTAAATAGGTATGAAATTGTAGCTTATTTAATTCCCACGAACCTGATTTGCAAAAATTTTTTCTATGGCAAAAATTGAGTGAGCTATTGACAATTAAAACTTGTAATAACATGCAAAAACCACCTGTACCAACCCTTTCAAAGTCACCTCTTTTTGCTACTGAGGATTTTAAAAAGATTTAATAAAAAATAAATAAGTTGCGGTTAAAAAATCAATATTAAAAAAAAAGGAGAAATCCAATTGGAAGTATAATAATGTAAGTTAGCGATGTTTTAGTCATTGGCCTTATTCATTCTTCTTTATTTATGTATTATTAATAGATTCTAGAAGTTTGACTGGCTTAGAATGATTAGTTTTAAAAAAACTGGAGTTAAAAGCGAATAACGAATTTTCTTAGTTTGGTAAAAAATGCCATTTTCTTCAGAATAGAAAGATTAGCATCAAAGATACGAAAAAATGTTTAAATATGAAATTTTAGCTTATTTAATTCCCAAGAACTTGGTTTGAAAAAATTTTTTCTACGGCAAAAATTGAGTGAATCGTACCTAAATGAGTATTATCGAAAAACATTGATTTTTTCGATATAAAACTAACACTTTTGATAGCGAATAAATCGAAAACTATTAATTTTATCAAAAAAATGTATAGAACATTTTTAGCTTAGAATGAATGTTTTTAACAACTTTTGCGGTCAAAATATAATAAAAAGTTTCCACCCCCGAGATGGGGTGGTAACCACCCCCATGGTAAAAGAGCCTTTCGGCATCATATAGATTTTGATTCTTGGACTATCCACTACTTATTCTCAAATTTTTAAGCAAATCGATTCATTCTGTAAAAATTGCGAGGTAAAAAGCTTCGGTTCCTGGACTAATAGTTTTGTTTTGACCGCGTGTGGAAGCGGGCGTGTCTAGAAATTTTAGAAAAATAAAAAAAGATCAACATGGGTCGGTGATTCGACTCTTGTTTTTGGAAGGAAAATCCTGCAGCGAAATCAAAGAGCGCTTGGATGGTATGTATGATGACTCTTCTCCTTCGATGGCGAACGTCAAAAATTGGTTTAACGAGTTGGACATAAGAAAGCTGTCGTAGCGACGTGTACCGCATTTGCTCACTCCAGACAATAAGAGCAACCATGAAATCACTTCAGAGCAGTGTTTGAGGCTGTTTAAACGTAATCCAGTAATCCAACGTTAGCCAAATTTTTAAAGTTTTCAACGTAATAGAAATATTAAAAATATTGAAAAATATTCCTAAAACATATTTAATTGAAAACTTATTGGACCGTTTTCCTGGTAACACCTCCATGGCTTCTAAAAATTGCAAGCTAGATGGATGCTGAAGCGAAGAAGACAAGGGGGAATTCAAAAAACTTACAATTGACGACCCCGTCTGTTCAGCTGGTAAATTCCAACGGAAAATGGATCTAGTTACTCAAAGGAGTAAAACTAATATAAAATGAAATAAAAATGTATACCATTTTTATTCAGTTGCAATGCGAAGGCAAGACTGTCTTATTTTTCACTTAGAACAGAGAGCGCAAACCGGCACTCTAAATCGACGATTTTCGACTCTAACTGGAGTCATCATCAGAGAGGCGTAGGTTTGCTGGTCTCTGTTCCAAGTGACGAAACTCCGAGAGCCTATCCCCGCATTGCAACTGACGTTTATGGAGTAAGTGTCTAACGACATCTGGTAACTGAAAGTCAAAGTTTTAAAGTTTTCAATCTAATAGAAATATTAAAAATATTCCTAAAAGAAGAATGCAGGCGGGTGTGGGGTAATACTGCACTTTGGTTGCATTGGTGGTGTATTGGCTAAACGTGCAGGGCAGGGTATGGTGCTGATAGAAAAGGCATTCAGGCATCAAATATCCAAAAATCTTTTCAGGCGACAATAATGAAAAGACCTTCTCCAAACGCAATAAAAACTTATACTGAAATGATGGCATCTCCTGAGATAAAATGTTCCGGAAGTAAAATGAGCCTCCGTTCGGATCACCGGGTGAGGACTATCCTAGGGGGAACACCATTACAGGTTAGAAAAATCAGGATAGGGTCTTGGAATCTTGGTAGTCTTACAGGAAAGAGTCTGGAGTTAGTGGATGCGCTCAAACGAAGAAGAGTTCAAATTGCTTGTATTCAAGAAATTAGGTGGAAAGGACAAAGGGCGAAAGAACTAGGTGATGGATATAAATTGTGGTATGTAGGGAGTAGTAACACCAGAAATGGAGTTGGTATAATTGCTGATAGTGAAATGAAAGATAACGTAGTAGAAGTTGTAAGAACGAGTGATAGAATGATGTCAGTGAAATTTGTAATTGATAAAGAGGTATTGAATGTTGTGTGTGTGTGTGTGTGTGTGTGTGTGTGTGTGTGTGTGTGTGTGTGTGTGTGTGTGTGTGTGTGTGTGTGTGTGTGTGTGTGTGTGTGTGTGTGTGTGTGTGTGTGTGTGTGTGTGTGTGTGTGTGTGTGTGTGTGTGTGTGTGTGTGTGTGTGTGTGTGTGTGTGTGTGTGTGTGTGTGTGTGTGTGTGTGTGTGTGTGTGTGTGTGTGTGTGTGTGTGTGTGTGTGTGTGTGTGTGTGTGTGTGTGTGTGTGTGTGTGTGTGTGTGTGTGTGTGTGTGTGTGTGTGTGTGTGTGTGTGTGTGTGTGTGTGTGTGTGTGTGTGTGTGTGTGTGTGTGTGTGTGTGTGTGTGTGTGTGTGTGTGTGTGTGTGTGTGTGTGTGTGTGTGTGTGTGTGTGTGTGTGTGTGTGTGTGTGTGTGTGTGTGTGTGTGTGTGTGTGTGTGTGTGTGTGTGTGTGTGTGTGTGTGTGTGTGTGTGTGTGTGTGTGTGTGTGTGTGTGTGTGTGTGTGTGTGTGTGTGTGTGTGTGTGTGTGTGTGTGTGTGTGTGTGTGTGTGTGTGTGTGTGTGTGTGTGTGTGTGTGTGTGTGTGTGTGTGTGTGTGTGTGTGTGTGTGTGTGTGTGTGTGTGTGTGTGTGTGTGTGTGTGTGTGTGTGTGTGTGTGTGTGTGTGTGTGTGTGTGTGTGTGTGTGTGTGTGTGTGTGTGTGTGTGTGTGTGTGTGTGTGTGTGTGTGTGTGTGTGTGTGTGTGTGTGTGTGTGTGTGTGTGTGTGTGTGTGTGTGTGTGTGTGTGTGTGTGTGTGTGTGTGTGTGTGTGTGTGTGTGTGTGTGTGTGTGTGTGTGTGTGTGTGTGGAGTGTGTGTGTGTGTGTGTGTGAGAGTGTGTGTGTGAGTGTGTGTGTGGTGAGTGTGAGTGTGAGTGATGTGTGTGTGTGTGTGAGTGTGTGTGTGAGTGTGAGTGTGTGTGTGTGTGGTTGTGTAGTGTTGAGTGTGTGTGAGAGATGAGTGTTGTGAGATAGTGTGTGTGTGAGTAGAGTGGTGTAGTGTGTTATAGTGTTATTGTGTGTGTGTGTGTGTGTGTGTGTGTGTGTGTGTGTGTGTGTGTGTGTGTGTGTGTGTGTGTGTGTGTGTGTGTGTGTGTGTGTGTGTGTGTGTGTGTGTGTGTGTGTGTGTGTGTGTGTGTGTGTGTGTGTGTGTGTGTGTGTGTGTGTGTGTGTGTGTGTGTGTGTGTGTGTGTGTGTGTGTGTGTGTGTGTGTGTGTGTGTGTGTGTGTGTGTGTGTGTGTGTGTGTGTGTGTGTGTGTGTGTGTGTGTGTGTGTGTGTGTGTGTGTGTGTGTGTGTGTGTGTGTGTGTGTGTGTGTGTGTGTGTGTGTGTGTGTGTGTGTGTGTGTGTGTGTGTGTGTGTGTGTGTGTGTGTGTGTGTGTGTGTGTGTGTGTGTGTGTGTGTGTGTGTGTGTGTGTGTGTGTGTGTGTGTGTGTGTGTGTGTGTGTGTGTGTGTGTGTGTGTGTGTGTGTGTGTGTGTGTGTGTGTGTGTGTGTGTGTGTGTGTGTGTGTGTGTGTATGCTCCTCAAACAGGTCTGGGTGAGAATGAAAGAAGAGCTTTCTACGACCAATTAGGAGACGTACTGAGTGATATTCCAGCAGAGGAGAAAGTTATAATAGGAGGTGATTTCAATGCACATGTGGGCCAAGCTAAGACAGGATATGAAACAATACATGGGGGATTAGACTTTGGAACTAGAAATGAAGCTGGAGATGACATGCTAGAATTAGCAACAGCATTGGATATGGCGATTGTTAAAACATTCTTTAAAAAGAGAGAAACTCAATTTATTACCTACAAAAGTGGACAACATCAATCCCAAATAGACTGCTTTATGATAAGGAAAGAAGACATACGTGAATGCAAGGACTGCAAGGTAATAGTTAGTGAGACAGTAAGCCAATAACATAAGTTGCTTGTTCTGGACATCGAAGTAAAAAGTGAAACTAAACAAAATTATCGGAGAGGACTACAAAAAATCAAGTGGCTATTGAAATACTT
Source organism: Diabrotica virgifera virgifera (assembly GCF_917563875.1). Taxonomy (NCBI): domain Eukaryota; kingdom Metazoa; phylum Arthropoda; class Insecta; order Coleoptera; family Chrysomelidae; genus Diabrotica; species Diabrotica virgifera. The sequence goes on from NC_065451.1 coordinate 19,048,941, forward strand.
GGGAAAAGGTCAGAAAAGAAGTTTGAGGATAAAGAGACTTGGTGGTGGTCAAATGAAGTACAAGGAAAAATAAAAGAGAAGGGAAAATTATATAAAAAGTGGCAAGAAACCAGATCGGACATAGATCTTCAAAACTATATGGTCGCCAAAAAGGAAGCGAAAGTTGCAGTAGCAAAAGCTAAAGCAGAAGCGTATTCAAACCTATACGATCAACTTGATACCAGGGAAGGCGAAGCAAAGATATATAAAATAGCCAAACAGAGAGCAAAGAAAGCAAGAGATTTTAATCAGATTAGATATATCCGAGATGAAAATAATAAAATACTAATTCACGAAAAGGATGTCAAAAAGATATGGAGAAATTATTTTGACAGTCTATTAAATGAAGAATTTGACAGACAGCCTGTGGAGTTAACGGAGATAGTAACAGCAATGGTTACCAGAATAACAAACGAGGAAGTGGCTTAAGCGCTTCAAAAAATAAAGAAAGGAAAAGCAGTCGGACCAGATGATATTCCTGGGGAAGTATGGAGAGCATTGGGAGAGACAGGAACAAGTTGGCTAGCAGGTATATTTAATAGAATTATGGAAGTTGGACAAATGCCAGACGAATGGAGAATCAGTATATTAGTACCTGTCTACAAAAACAAGGGAGACATACAACAATGCACAAACTACAGGGCTATAAAACTACTTAGCTACTCCATGAAAATATGGGAGAGAGTAATTGATAGACGGATACGTGAAGAAACCGAAATATCCGATAATCAATTTGGCTTTATGCAGGGCAGATCAAGAACAGATGCAATTTTCATTTTAAGGCAACTGATGGAAAAATACAGGAATAAAGAGACCAACGCTCATATGGTATTCATTGATCTTGAGAAAGCATATGATAGAGTTCCTTGAGAGGTTCTGTGGTGGGCACTCAATAAGAAAGGAGTCCCTGGCGAATATGTAAAGATTGTGAGAGATATGTATGAGGGAGTAACAACTAGTGTTGAGGACAGGTGTGGGAGAGACTGATTAATTTCAGGTGAAAGTAGGATTGCACCAAGGATCGGTGCTTAGTCCTTATTTATTCTCATTAGTTTTGGACCAGATAACAGCGAAACTACAGGGTAGTATTCCATGGTGCCTAATGTATGCTGATGATGTAGTGTTAATAGGAAATAGTGAAAGAGATTTAGAACAAAAACTGGAACAGTGGAGCCAAGCTCTGGAGGAAAAAGGTTTAAAACTTAGTAGCACAAAAACAGAGTATTTGGAATGTTCATTTAAAGATGGAGTTACTACAAATAAAATGGTATCTTTGGATGGTGAAATGATTGTGAAAAGTAATAGTTTTAAGTACCTAGGATCTGTATTACCGAGTAATGGAGAAATATATGGATATGCATGCAGTAGAATTAGGGCTGGATGGATGAAGTGGAAAGAAGCGAGTGGTGTGGTGTGTGACAGAAAAATTCCAATGAAGCTGAAGGGAAAATTCTATAAAACAGCCATGAGACCGGCTATGATGCACGGAACTGAATGTTGGGCAGTAAAAAAGAAAGAAGAACAACGAATGCATGTGGCGGAAATGAGAATGCTTAGATGGATGAGTGGAGTCACAAAGAAGGATAAAATTAGAAATGAGTATATCAGGTGAAGTCTAGGTGTGGCATCAATTGATGCCAAAATGAGAGAGCATAGGTTAAGATGGTTTGGTCATGTTCAACGTCGAGACGTTAATCACCCAATACAAAGAATAGCTGAAGTGCAGATTACTGGAAGGAGTAGGAGAGGAAGACCAAAGAAGACCTGGGGCCTGGGGGGAGACGATAAGGCAGGACATGTTGGTAAAGGGGATTAACATTGATATGACCCAAGATAGAATTGTGTGGAGAAATGGAATTAGGGAAGCCGACCCCGCATAGGGATAAGGCAAAGAGAATGATGATGATTAAAAATATTCCTAAAAGATATTTAATTAAAAACTTATTGGGCCATTTTCCTGGTAACAAACCATATGGCTTGAAATTTTTAAAAGCCATGGAGGTGTTACCAGTAAAATGGTCCAATAAGTTTTCAATTAAATATCTTTTAGGAATATTTTTAATATTTTTCAATACCTTTAATATTTATATTAGGTTGAAAACTTAGGTTTATTATATTACGAATACGTGTGCCCAATATCTCGAAAAAATATTCAAAATTACAGCCGCAATCTTGGAACGCGTTTTGGCTACCTGTTGATCGCTACTGTATCACCTTAATAAGATTATTCCACTTTTCCATATCGTTTCCCACCTTTCTCCTATTTTCTGAAATAAATAATCGGATAGCAGACTTTGAATTTGGCAAGGGATTGTCATGGATACGTTACGTTACGTCACGTTGACAGTCGTCAATTCTAAAATTGGGGTGCTACTTGGAACATAAGTTTTCAGGCAATTGATCTTGGATAGATCACCCTCATTGGGGATATCGGCCTGAACTTTTGTTAATTGAACTTGGTATATTGTAGTGTTGCTGTAGGTACATTTTGTGTAGTTGTCAAGTTCACACTGTCTGATACGGGACCTATTTCCAAGTCACCATTATAGATAGATGCCGTGACCATTCCTTGCAGCCACTCTGAAGGAAAAGAATACCAGGTATGTCTAATTCAATTTCTTAAGCACTACTATAGGTGCATTGTTGGTTTCCGAGCATTTTATTTATTCGTTTCTCTGAGAGTTGTTATTTTTCTATTGCAGTTATTAGGCCTTAAACCACAAAATAGATAGGGGTAGATAGTACCTAGTTATTGTTGGAAATACTCTGTGGGAAGTAGAAGAGTTTTTTTGTATATGTACCCCCTTGAAAACCCTTCTGGCCAAAGGTTAGTATAAGATCTTCTATGGTTTTCTTATTTATTGATTGATATATAATTTGAATCGTTGCTCTGATGCCATTTTGAAGAAATCTACATTAATTTACAGTTTTCATTTTATTTTCTTATTTGACATTGCTACTAAATAATTTTTGCTACATTTTCTTAATATTAATTGTTATAATAATAGACGTCATTTTGACAGTTCAGGTTAACTTAGTAATATTAGATTTAGTTTTATAAAATATGATAGTGTAAATACAATGAGTTATTCTAATACTATTTTTCTCTTTTAGGGTTTCCATTTATTTCCGTTTAGTTCCGTGTGTTTCCATTTATTTCCGTTTACTTCCAATTACTTCCGATTTCTTCTTTCAGTATTAAGATTTGTTGTGTTTGAAATCGTTTGTTTACGTCGTTGATATGTTACTGCTTATTCTTCTCATTGGAATTGGATACATCGTTGGATACCTCACTACAGAATTAAGATAAGGATTTTGATTAATTTATTTTTTTTATGCGTTTATGTTCATTAGCCTTTATAGACCTGGATCCCGCGTAAGAAAAAAAAGTTGATTAATAGCAAGCTGAAAATTTGTTAATAGCTTAACGGTGTCTAGTCGGACAAACATTGATGCACGGGAACACTGAAACAGGGGAAGTTTTAACGGTGGAGCATGATAAACGTGTCGTCCTGACAAGTTTATGATGGTGAAAAATAGCAAGTTGTTTTTAAGTTTATTCAATAGCCAACGTTATATAATATATAAAAAATGTTCCGACACGTAGAATATGTCACATCACAGGAACTATGTTGGTGATGAATAGCAGTCTGATTTTTGCATGAGAGTTTAATGAAAGGTTAAAAAAGCAATTGGAAGATCTGTCGGACAAAATGAATGGGAAATTTTCCTAGTCGGACCTTCTAAACATGTAAGATATAGACAAAAATGTTAGTGATAAATAGCAAGCTAATTTTGATTTGTTTATGTACAAATTATATTTTGTAACGCAAAAAGTTATATGTCGAACAAAAAGTTTGGGCAAATCGAAGGAAATAAATAAAAAACATTTTTTCAGAATGACTTAGTCACATATTGATAAAGCTATTTTAGTTGTATATTATTATTTATATTCACATATTTTCATGTGCATATAATATATACATGCACACTCCAAAAACAGTGAGGTAAGTATCAATGCATGTATGTATTGCAAAACAATTATTTTTTTTTGGGTGGAGTTTGTTCTAGATATTCTTAAAATGACAATAAAAAATGTCAAAGAACATGTGAAAGCATACTCAAATCTTAACCCTGTAAACGACATTTAAAAATGTGAAGAGTCTAAAACTTCGGTGCTTATAAGAATAGACGTAAATATGACACATTATGCTTAGAAGTATGTATTAGAAGGCTGCATTTGTCATTGTGACACTTTGTGCTATACAAAGTAGTATTTGAAAGTACATGGTCTCTGAGTTTCTGTTTGCCACGTGTGTTGGAAATTAAAATTTATATTAACTATGGAGTGTTTTTGTGTCTATTTTTGAGTGTCAACAGTTTAAATTTTAAGTCGCCAAATCAAAAGTGAAACCATTCAACGGAACATTTTTGAGTAATTTTCGAACATTTTACAAAGTTAGTAAAATACTTGGTCACCAATTCAATGAGGTTCAGTTGCCAGATAATTGTGAAAGTTCTATTGAATATCATTCTTCGTGCTATAATGCTTTAATTGATTGAAAAAGGGTACCTAAATAAATTATTACTAAAATTGTATAACGTAATTTTTCTCAACTTTCTACAAATGAAATAATAATGTAATTAATATGTCACATGGCAAGAAATAATTTGCTGCCAAAATAAATCGATTAGTTTAAATTTGAAGTTACGATTGCAATTTATTATGAATTATTGTCAAAAGTGACAGTTTTTCTTAAATGGAAATGTATTCATAGACATAAGGGTAGACAGGGAATACAGTGCAAAAAGTCGATAGGTGGTCTATCTATCTCTTTTAACCAAGCGATCCCGCGCATGTGGCAGACAAAGATAGCTAGACCACTCAATCCATAATATAATTTGCCTGATCTACTATAAATGTATTACAGTGAGGTATCTAAATGATGTTGAGATAAATCGAAAGATATCGATTGTAATTGATTGCAGGTACTTTTGACATAGAATAATCACCCCTTATTGAAATTTCAAAAATTATTTTTTTAAATTGTCCGACTACAAAATCTACCCCTTAATTTTTTCCGACAAGTCATTCTTGGTAAGGAATAATTTACTTAATTAAATTTAGTCTTTGTCGGAAAGCTATTTATCACCAGCATTTTTGTCTATATCTTACCTGTTTAGAGTGTCCGACTACGAAAACTTCCCATTAATTTTGTCGGATAGAACTTCCAATTGCTTTTTTAACCTTTCATTAAACTCTCATGCAAAAATCAGACTGCTATTCATCACCAACATAATTCCTGTGATGTGACATGTTCTACGTGTCGGACTCGTTAAAATGCCCAACATTTTTGTCGGACAAACATTTTCGCATATATTACATAACGTTGGCTATCGAATAAACTTAAAAACAACTTGCTATTTTTCACAATCATAAACTTGTCAGGACGACACGTTTATCATGCTCCACAATTAAAACTTCCCCTGTTCCAGTGTTCCCGTGCATCAAAGTTTGTCCGACTAGACACCGTTAAGCTATTAACAAATTTTCAGCTTGCTATTAATCAACTTTTCTTTCTTACGCGGGATCCAGGTCTATTATTAATTTTAGTTTATTTGTGAATAGTACCTAGTGTGTTTTCGGTTTGTTATACCTACTGTTTTGTTTTGTTTTACAGCGGTTGCGCATGAGCTCATGCGACGCTTATAATTTTCGGTTAATTTTGAGAGCTAGAAGCCCTATTTGCTTTGGCGCATCTAGTTACTTTGTAGATTATCGTTGTGGTTGATCAATATTATGGTATTATCATGATTCAGTTTATTATTTTTTGTTAATTATTGCATGTTTACGGACTAAATTTATTTATTACTTATTTACTTATTATTAATAGATAATTTTTAAGTGAGTTATCGCTTAATTTCATTTGTTCCATACACCACATGATTGGTACTGCAACAATTTGGTAGGATTGGAGTTGCAGTCTACTTTAGGCGTGGACCGTGGGGCAAACTTGCCTAGCGTCCAGTTAATATCTATTTCATGTTAAAAGAGAAGTCTCAAAGAACCCCCCATCTCCACTCACTAGAGCATAGCGGGCTACGCCTTTGTTGTCATCCGACAGCCGGTGTAGCAACGTAGCGTCCGCGCACGAGCGGCGAGGCGTTGCACAATCGGCCGGAAAGGCCACAATTTTTTGGGATTCACAAGGTGTGATCTATTGGGACCGTGCAAGTTCGGCAAAGCGACACCTGGTTTCTACGCTCAGTAACATTATTCGCACTTTTAATTATATTGGCCAATTATATTAGTCCTGGTTACTGGATAATTGTCAAGGCCATAGTCCAAAAAAATAATAAGAAGAAAAAATAAGATTCAGGTTATGTTATTAAAACGTAAACGATTGTATGTAGTAAATAAAATTAGTTATTAAAATGCAGTACTGCAAGCAAAATACAATTAATTAAATTTACCTTTATATAATAATTGCATATCATATCAATATTGTGGAGCAATATATAATTTTTCTTCTTCAATGACAGTCGGTATAAAATATACGTCAATTTGACAATTTCAATTGACAATATGAATTATTTAAGAAATTTGCAATATTTCTCCGCTATTCTCGCACGCAAAGCCAAACCCATAACACAGCAATGAGTTCCGTCTGATAAGCCTTATGAGTCATGCAGTGGCGGCTCGTACCACTTTAAGAAGGTAGTGCCACAACTCGGGCAGCCGCCAAAATTTTTAGTGACGGATTCACGATATTGTCAAAAAAAGGTATACTGACAACAAAAACTAAAAAAAAATATGCGCAGATACTTTTATCTATATCTTAAGTTTATTGATCTGAGGTGCCAAGAAATTGTCCAACATTGATCAAAACAGTTCCGTAAATTAATTAATAATAAAAACCTCTTAACCTACCACCAGCATTTACTGCTGATAGTGCTTGAAAACTGTTATTACGATTTAGTCTCTATTTACCAATTTATAAAAATAATACTATTTCATTATTCACACACATGCACAAATTTTTGTAATGTCACTTTTAAAGTTTACGATATATGAAGTTCATTCTTCTATTTTTTGGTTGCAAAGTTTTCAATGACTTTATAATTAAAATTATCAATACAATTTACAAAATGCTTTTCTGCAGATAGCATACCTAAAGCACTAGGTTTCGATGTAAACATCGAAAAACAGCGTTCTGCTTCAGATGTTGATATAGGAATGGTAACTAAAATACTTAAAAGTTTAATAGTTTCTTCAAATGTGCTTTTTAAACCTTCCCTCTACAATAAAACCGATAGCGAAACAGCCCCAGAGGTAGTACTTAATTCGTCTCGCTAATACAGTACCTACTTCTAATTCAGTTTTAAACCGAGTTTTGCTTAAAAATTAAAATTGTTTCCATGGTTCATTAAGAAATGATTCGGAGAACTGATGCTTATAAGCAGAAAACTTCTCCGACATAAATAAATTAGAAGCAACTAAATGTCCGGAGAAGGTAGACCTTTGAAAGATCTGGTACTTTGAATAATATGAACCATTAAGTCTTTGTCTAATTCGGCGCTAAAATTGACCAGCTCCTTAAATATGCCTCTATTTTCTGAATTTTCTTTTTCGTCGTGACTTCTTAAAGCTAACTCGAAAGCTCCACAACACCTTATAACATTTGTAGTTTTTTTTCTAGCGAAAAACCACCAAAAAAAATTTTAAAATACTAATCTTTAGTGTCAATTAATAAATTAAACTTAATAAATAATCAAAATATTATCAAAATACCCACGATCATGATACACTAAAAGTTTAATTATAAATACAAAAACTTTTTAACAGAAAATATACATAATAAAAGCGACAAACCAGCACGTAAAGAAACTCAAAATAAATAGACCTGGCTTCATACCCTCGTGCCTGGCACAGAGATTCTAATGTTAAGGCATACTAATAGTCCAATATAGCTCTTTCTCTGTCACTTACATATAATGCTCGTAAAATCTTTCTCTCTTTACTCGTGCCAATACTGACTTCGGCGCGAAGGAGATTCTCCTGTCGAATACTCTCCGCTGTCGGCAGGGATTGTATTGCGCCCATAGTTGCCATATTTTATATAATTTATGAAGATCAAAAGAAATACACACAAAAAAATTAATAGGAATTAAAAAGTTTTGAAGATAAAAAATATGTTTATGGATAGTTAGCAAGGTAGTGCTATGGCTCTATGGCACTACCTCACAGGCCGCCACTGGAGTCATGCAGTAAAAGTCCTATTAAAAATCGTACATAATCGTATCTATAGAAAGTGCGAAACAATCATCGGAGACGATCAGTTTGGATTCAGAGCCGGCATGGGAACGAGAGAAGCCCTCTTCAATTTACTAGTTCTCGCCCAAAAATGCTACGACCAACAGAAAGATATATTTATATGCTTTATAGACTTCGAAAAAGCATTTGATAGAGTAAGACACGACCTACTATTAGAACGTTTGCAAGAAGTCGGTTTAGATGGAAAAGACATCAACTTACTAAAAAACTTATACTGGAACCAAAACGCCAGAGTTAGGATCGAAGGTTCCACATCCGCAGAAGTAGAAATTAGGAGGGGAGTTAAACAGGGATGTGTTCTGTCGCCTCTGCTGTTTAATCTTTACTCCGAATTTCTATTTACAGAGGCACTGGAGGACTCCAAGGATGGAGTCAAGGTGAATGGCGTAAATATCAACAGTATCAGATACGCCGATGATACGGTGTTGATTGCGGATTCTGACTTGGGCCTACAACGACTCATCGACAAGACCAACTCGACCTGTGAGCAATTTGGTAACAAAATAAATATTGTTCTGAAGCTATTTCCTTGTGACATTTTTATAATTAAGTATTTTCTATGGGAAATAAGCCACAATTTTACTAAAAAAATGGTTTTGAAAAAAACCCATTGCTACACCAAAATTAAAAAAAAAATTGGTCTAGCAATGGGCTCTTCTTTATCTCCATTATTGGCTAATATATTTATGGAGGATTTCGAAACTAATATCATTTCTAAACAAAATTTAAAACCCACAGTATGGTGGAAATATGTAGATGATGTGTTTTCAATATGGTCTCATAGATCAGAATTATTGGATACATTCCTGAATATTATAAACGATCAAGAAGAGACAATAAAATTTACAATGGAAAAGGAATACAATAACACTTTGCCTTTCCTCGATGTTTTAGTCTCAAAGAAGGATACTGGATATGAGACTCAAGTGTATAGAAAACCAACATACACCAACAGATATCTCAATTACAAATCAAATCACAACATCAACGTTAAAAAGGGAATCATTAAATCCTTAGATGATAGAGCCAAAATTACTTGTTCTAACGAAAATTCATTTTTAGAAGAAAAACAATTGTTAACATCTGTTTTATTAAAAAATGATTATCCTTTATCGTTTATAAATAAGGAATTGTCAAGATTGGATCGAATTGAACAGAACAACTTAGAACGGGATCCTATAACATTCACAAGAAATAATACGAGGAAAATAATAATACCATATATAAAAGGACTATCCGAGAAACTTAAAACAATAGGAAATAAATTCAACATTTCAACAACATTCAAAACAACAAACACATTGAGATCTATTCTATCTAAAACTAAACCTAACAATGAACAAGAAAGAACAAAGAATTGCATTTATAAAATACCTTGTGAATGCGAACAATTTTATATAGGTGAAACATCAAGACCATTAAACGTTAGAATAAGTGAACATCAGTCTTATATTAAAAATAGAGAATTTGATAGATCTCAAATATGTCAACACGCATGGGATAATGAACATAGAGTTCAGTGGAGAGATTCAAGTATAGTCCTGAAAGAATCAGATAGTAAAAAGAGAAAAATCAAAGAAGCGGCTCTAATTATGCTAAATGAAACCAATTGTGTCGCAAATTCCTCGGTAGAATGCAGTAGGATGTGGTTACCCATACTGAAAGAGGAAGTCAATAGATAGAAAATACCACGATTAGTAAGTCAATAACATATCGAGTTAGTACAAATTTTATATTTTAGTATTACTTATTGTATATCTATGTATTATTAATATTATTTATAATTTAAACATACTAAAGTCAGAATTTGGTATTAGTTTTTTGAAGGTAAATTAAATGTAAGACCAAATACTTACGATGTCGGGATAGTATCACGAGGTTTTTTCCTGGTTTTCCCTCGTGATTTACTATGGAATCTCTAACGCGAGAATTTTACTGTCATCGTTGCATTTGGCTGTCTTTTTAAAGACAGATCACTATTATGATTTTTTTGAGACGGATATTCTTGAGTTGGGATTGATTTCATGTAATCGAATGAACTATCTTTTAGTAAAGTCGTCCCAGGAACGCAACTCATAAATATTGGCGATATCATTTTAAAGTCTTCTACTTTAAAATGTATAATATACGTCTGAATTGCCAATATAAATGAGTCAGATTAAATAAATTATTAGAAGAATTTTTTTACTTAGCAACAACATTTTTGTTTATTTTAGTAGTATTTTGTATTTTGACAACGAAACCCGATTTGGGATTCGAAACGTTAATAAATTCATTTTTTTTTTTTTGTAAAATTGTGGCTTATTTCCCATAGAAAATACTTAAAATAAATATTAAAAAAACCAAAGTGATGTAAATCCGAAAAAACCAAAACGTACCTCAACCTTGCACAATAAATGGGCACATTTTAGAACAAGTCAATAGATTTAAGTACTTGGGATGTTGGATCGATAGCAGCCTAAATCCTGATCTAGAAATAAGATCGAGAATAGAACAGGCCAGAAAATCCTTCGAAAAAATCAAAAAGCTGCTTTGTAATTCTCGAATAAAACTCGAAATTCGACTACGTTTATCCAAATGCTACGTCTGGTCGACTCTTCTCTACGCAGTTGAGACATGGACCCTTAAAACATCAACCGTAAGTAAGTTGGAGGCCTTTGAGATGTGGATCTACCGGAGAATCCTCAAAATTTCATGGACATCGCATACCTCAAGGTAGGAGGGGACCAGGGAGGAAAAGACTATCGTGGTTCAGAAACATCCGACAATGAACAGGGCTAAATTTTGAACAGCTAATAAGAACAGCTGAAGACAGAGAAGAGTTTGCAATTGTAGTAGCCAACCTCCATTGAGTAGACGGCACGAAGATTCTCGCACGATCGTTTCTCGTATCCCGTTCAAGTACTTGCACACCGCGAATATCAACATCCTGTAAAAGGGCAAAACAGTCAAAGGGCTTTACTATGCCGCTTTATTGGACCGATTCAACGCCGAATTGCAGAAAAAATAGCTCAATTGGGAAAGTAAAAGTACTCTTCCACCATGACAATGCACCGGCTCACACCTCCGCCATCGCCATAGCCAAATTGGTCGAATTGGGCTACGAACTGCTGACCCATCCACCGTATTCTCCAGATTTGGCTCTCTACGATTTTTTATTTATTTAAAGACTTAAAAAAGCCGCTAACCGGGCAGAAATTGAAGTCGAATGAATAGTTCATTGAAGTCACGGATGTCTATTTTGCAGACCTCGAGTTTTCAGACGGGTTAAAGAATTGGAGCATCGCTGGGCCAAGTGTATCGAGCTAAAAGAAGACTACGTTCAGAAATGAATCACTTTTACAAAATTTTCGTTTTTCTTTTGAAGGCTAACTACTATCGGACCGCCCTAGTACAAGCACTTACTTCTCAATTTGATCACTACCTTCTGCACCATTTTCTTTCTCCAAGGTACTACTGCTATGTTTGGAATTTGTATCAGAAATAACTATTGACCTCTCAATCCCTTTTGTGCTTGATACTTTGGATACTTTGGCATTATTTACACTTTGGACTTTTGATTTAGGCTCATTTTGAGTTTTTGTATTCCTAGAATGCAAATAAACAAAAATAAATAATCATATAAACAAGGGGGTATTATTTCTGCGTTTTGGTCATCTTTTGACAGAACTTATAATACAGTTCGATTAACTAACAAGATATCTGTTTAGGTGCCACTATAGTATGCGGTCTACAGTCGAGTTTCTGCTATACCTGGCGATCTACCAAGGCATATGGTGTCTAGTAATATTACAGTTCCGGCAAAAAAATTTACAATGTGGATAGAAGGTATAAATCATAACAATTATTAATTTAATTTTACAAATTAATACTTTGTCATATCAGTTTAATTTTAGTTTATCAGAATAAGCCAATTTTGTGGCTTATTCTCAACTAAAATACTAAATTTATATAACAAAGTATTAATTTGTAAAATTGAAATAATAATTATGATTTATGCGTTTTATTCACTTTGTAAAGATTTTTTTGCCGGCACTGTATACCTCTGCGGCTAAACAAAACCACAATATTTTCTAAGAAGTGTTTGCACACAATAATGAAAGACAACAATTCACTTGTAGGCCAAATGTTAACTGCTAAGTAGTAATAAACATTTTCAGGAATATACAATAAACTTGTTTTTTACTATTCTATAAATAACACCATAATCTTTTCTATTTTTTTCATTGTACATTTTCTTTTCTGTGATTGTACATTTATTTTCCTACAAATGTTTAATACTTGTGAATAAATATGTTTTTCCTTACATTTCATTATATTCGCAAATCCTTCAGGAATTTTCAGGTAGACCGCATACCTACTATAGTAGTAGCTCCGTCTGTTTAATCTGCAGAATAAATAGCAAAATTGATTTTGCAGATACTGAGAACATCCCGGAAAAATCTACTAGTTAAATGTGTCCATAAAAAAGTTGAATGTTAATATTATTTTGTAAGAAATATTTAAATTGGATTGATTGATTAATGTTATTATTTTTATAAATACATATAGTCTAGGCGCCAAATAGAGGTCACCGTGTCCTTTTCAATTCTAATGGACAAACTCAACGGTTTCTTATGGATTTTTGGCTGCTGTAAGTATAAATGCTAAAGTATAAATGTTTACAGCTCAAATTTGCTTGAAAACTTATAAACAAATTAATGTACAATTTTTTAAGAAAATTATAACTTCAAACGGGTATAACTTTAAAACAAATGAAGATAAAGCAATTTAGCAAACTTTGTTTGAAAGCCTATTAATGAAGCTTTAAAATGAGACCATCTAAGGCTCATTTGCATGCGTAGAAGCTGAGAAATTTTATTTGAAACATTCTTTTTATCTCTTTTAGTTTATGAGCCAGAGCCTTATAAACAATTTAAACAATTAAATTGTTTATAACAATTTTTTGGCCACTCGGATCGAAATCCACCCTCGAAATTCATAATCAGCAGCCACAAATCCATAAGAAACCGTTGAGTTTGTCCATCAGAATTGAAAAGGACACGGTGACCCCTCTGGCGCCTAGACTAATAATAATACTTCTATTATTATGTATTCGGTACATTCCATGTCAAATCAGGCAAAAAATTTTGGATCTCCGATTTGTCTGAAAATTGGTATATAGCTTCTGCGGGGTATAAAAATAAGATATTTAAGGTCAAAAAATATTCTTCTTTTTTTCTCAAAATGTTATTTTGTGCGATTTTACAGTGATTTGGTGTTTATTTAAACAAATTTGCATTTTCTATCGTAAAGTATCAATGAAAAACAATATTTTAATAGAAGGGACTTAAAAATGTCGTTATAATAAGTTATTTTGATTCAAAAAAGTTTTTGATCAAAATTTTATAGTGTAGAAAACATTAAAATACCGTTTTTTACATTTTCCTCCATTCCCAAAATACATCATCATCGATTTGGCTGAAAATTTGCCCACAGATAGCCAAAACATAGGGCTTTAAGTGGTTACAAGGATTTGAATTATAGTACAATACCAAAAAAGCACATGCAGTAATATCAGACTCAAAAGTATATTAGTCCAGTCGGGATAGCATTTAACCTTGCATGCCGAGCTGCCAAAATTTTATTTTTCTAATCTTTAGGGGAGTCAATAGTAGAATAAATTTAAAATCACGAATGAATTCCTCCGTTACGTTAGCCGCCATCTTGATTTTAAAGGAGAACCTGTTTTGCTCAATATCTCCGCCATTTTTAACTTTTCGACAAAAATGGTAGGAACTGAAATTGTTCCAAATAAATCGTATTTACAATTATTACAATTTCTTTTTAACAATTTTTGTCGTGAGATCGATATTTTCGAGTTAATTGGCGATTCGGATTAAGATCGCAACGCCAATGTAGTATCAAATTGAACCGAGCTAAGGGGCCATTGTGAAGTGTGAAGTTAGTCGTATTGATGAAAGTGGAGAAACTACCGGCGCCGCGTCCCATTATTTACATATTGTATGTTGTATTTGGTTGTATGTTTAGTTTTGTGTTTTAGTTTTGTTCGTTTATCTGTGTTTTTCTTTTAAATTTAATTATATTTTGTACACAAAACACAATTAACCTTTAACGCGAAACAACAAATAACGTAACAACAAACAAAATAAACAACAACAAATGAGTAATATACAGCAACAATTAAACGTGATTAAACCATAAACAAACAAATTCTCCCAACCTAAACAATATGCCGGATGCCATGCCTTCAACCGTCAACGTGAAAGAAAATAAACAATGGCCCCTTAGCTCGATTACTGCAATATCCTCCAAAGGGCGTATTGCTTAGGACGAGATGCCAATTGTACTTACAGTAGACGCCTATATTTTTGACTATGATATTGCATGTAACTTTTTTGGTATTGTAATATAATTCAAATCCTTCTCACCACTTAAAATCCTATGTTTTGCTGTCTATGGGCAAATTTTCAGCCAAATCGACTATGACGTATTTTGGGAATGGAGAAAAATGTAAAAAAGGCATTTTAACGTTTTCTACACTATAAAATTTGATCAAAATCTTGTTTTGAATCAAAGTAACTTGTTATAATGCCATATAATAACATTTTTGAGACCCTTCTATTAAAATATTATGTTTCCCATTGATACTTCACGATAGAATAAATAAACAACAAATCACTGTAAAATCGCATAAAATAACATTTTGAGAAAAAAAGAAGAAGATTTTTGACCTTAAATATCTTATTTTTACGTCCCGCAGAAGCTATATACCAATTTTCAGACAAATCGGACATCCAAATTTTTTTTTTCTCCAAAATTAAGTGATTTGAAATAGAATCACCCATTCACATTATTAATTTTACTGTACCTAAAGTACAAAAAGATTCGTTTCAATAGCTATTTGTATAACAAGGGAGGAAAGTGCTACTTTTCCTCCCGAGAATGAAGTTTACTGCCCGACGCGTAGCGGAGGGCAGTAATCATTCAAGGGAGGAAAAGGCACTTTACTTATATGGTTATACATATGGTTTTTCCACCTTCCTCAAATTAATAACAAGTCATTTTTCATTTTTACTTAATTTATTTATGTAACTAACCAACAAAATTTATTAAAACTAAAACAAACACGTAGGTACAATATAACTGTCAACTGTCAAATATAAGTCAAATTATTAATGTAAACATTGTTAAATCAAAATAACAATTTACTGTTTTTTACCATTCTACAAAATACAGGGTGTTTTATAAATAAACGTTAAAATGTATAGATACTTACGTAATAGAAAATAGATATTGTACAGGGCGTCAATAAGTTATATTTCATGAATGAAATTTTATGACGTCACTTTTACTTTTCCTCCCTATGGGGGAAAAATATTTTCCTCCCTAGGGAGGAAAAGTACCTACAACTTTGCTCCCTACAATCAGGTCCGGAAAAGTATACTTTCGGTAGAGGTAGGTGGAAAAATTTATTTTAAATCATTTATTCGGAAAGTGTTGAAAAACTGGTTGTTGAAAATATACAAAGAGGCATGGGAAAAGCAGCAAATCCCAAAAGACTGGCAAAGTAACCTTATAGTGCCAATATACAAAAAGGGAGAACACGTCAACTGCGAAAATTATAGAGCAATATGTTTATCATCGGTATGCTTTAAAATATACACGAAAATAGTAGAGAAGAGGCTAAGACAAGAGGTAGAAAAAGAACTGGGAGAAGAACAAGCAGCGTTTAGACCAGAAAGACAGACAAACGATAACATTTACATCATTAGAAATATAATAGAAAGAAGTATTGACTCGGGGGGAAAGCTCATTCTAGCATTCATAGATCTAAGGGCAGCATTCGACTCTATAGAAAGACAAATTATATGGAAATGCTTGCAGAACATGAAAGTACCAAGTACACTGATAAAAATAATTGAAAATATATACGGAGTAGTAAAAGGACGTGTACAGATAGCAGGAGAAAGATCTGAAGAATTCAATTGGGAAAGAGGTATCAAGCAAGGAGACAGTCTTAGTCCGCTACTATTCATAATAGTCATGAATGAATTGACTAGAAATACTGGAGAAAGAACGAACCAAATACAGACAACAATAGGATACCAAAGATTACAGCCAATAAAAATAGAAGCCCTATTGTATGCGGATGACATAGTCCTTATAGCAGATTCCGTGACAAAAATGCAAAAACTCATAAATATATGGACAGAAGAAATAGAGAAATTAAAAATGGAAATAAACATCGAGAAAAGTAAAATAATGGTCATCGGCGAAAAGGAAGAAAATGAAGTAATTATAAAATGCAAAAATACTCAACTGGAAATAGTTACAGCATATGATTATCTTGGAAGTATTATTACCAATGATGGGAAAATAGACCTCGAAATAACAAACAGAACTAAAAAATCAAATAAACTGTACTACGCACTAGCGCCAATTCTGAGGAAAAAAGAATTGTCCCACGAAACAAAAATTAAAATATATAATACGATTGTGATACCGACGATACTGTATACAAGCGAAAATTGGACTTTACAGAAAAAGCATAATAGTAGGATAAATGCAATTGAGATGAGACATTTATTACGTGCTATAGCCGGAAAGACCAAATGGGATAGAATAAGAAATGAGACAATAAGAGGGATAACTAAACAGGAACCAATAATGAATAAAATAATAAAGAGGCAATTAAACTGGTATGGACATCTGATGAGAATGAAACCTAGTAGACTAGCAAGGAAAATTCACGAAACAAGGAATATTACAAAAAAGAAAAAAGGCAGGCCGAAGAAAAAATGGATACAGCAAATAGTAGAAGCAGGAAAAATCAAACAGAAAACGCTAGAAGAAATGAAACTAATAGCACAGGACCGAAAAGAATGGAAGAGATGGGTGAATATGTAGCTAAATTAAACCCAAATCCGACACCTGAAAGGGTATAAGGAAGGGGAGAAAGAAAGAAAGATTCGGAAAGTGTAAAATCTTTTAAAAAATAAGTCGTTTTTAGTCAATAGTATTATTAATTTTTTATTATTTTAATTATTAAAATTTTGATATTTCTTACGACATAATAGTAAAATTCAAGAACTTTTTTATGAAAAAAAAAAAGAATATGTGTGTACTTTGTACGCACGTAAGAAGTTATACTTCTATTATACGATTTCAACGAAATAAAATACTTTAAACAGTTTATTTTTATTTTATTTAAATATTAAACTAATTTTAATACTTACCACTTTCTAAAAATCCAAAAATTAAAAAAAAAATCGTATCTCGATCTCTAGTAAAATGCTGTGCCAATGACGCTACGAAGGCATTGTTTTTACGGTTTCTCGGACATTGTGACAAATCACGGTAACAATTGTCTATTTAAATAGACGAAGTGAAGTATTAAATATAAAAACGTTTTAATAATACCTATTATCTTAGTCCCGAGGAAGACACAAAAATTATAATAAATTAATATATTTACTAAAAACACTAATATACTTTTTCCACACCTTCTGTGGACTGATACATACATAACTTAAAAGATTTAGCTACGAATAACATACTGTCTCTGTGCTCATGCGCACAGAATAATAAAAACTCACTCTCTATCGCGCCTAAAGAAGTATAACTTCAAAATGAATTAACTTTTTTTTCTCTGGAAATGAAAGTAGGTCAGTTCTTATTATTTTCCTCAGCTTTAAGTTCATTCAATCAAATAACTGATTTAAAAAAGGACAGATGCTTACTTCCTAATTTTATCGCTACCTTCTGCACTATTTTCTATCTGGAAGATACTACTGCTATGTGTAGAGTCTGTGTCAGAAACAACTATTGGCTTTTTAATATTTTTTCTAGTTGACACTTTGCATTCTTCGGCATTATTTACACTTTGGTCTTTTAATTTAGATTGAGTTTTTGTATACCTAAAATAAAGATAAACAAAAATAAAATTACAGTAGAGCGTCGATTATCCGAACGTCGATCAACCGAACGACCGCTTATCCGAACTCCCGACTTGTCGTGTAAAAACTCAATTAAAAATTCCTAAACGTAAGCGTATTGTTTTTTCTATGAAAAATAAAAACGATATTAACAAACGGTTAAAGGGAGGTGAGCCTGCAACCAATTTATCCAATGAATACAAAGTTGGTAGGCTGGTAAGACGGATAGAAAAAACAAAAGACGGACATAAGTAACTTTATGTTCCGGCTAAATTCTTCTGACGGATCCACAAATCGTAATACGATAAAACTTGCCTTAAACACGGATTTAGATGATGCTGTATATAAGCAGTTTACTCAAAACAGATCCTGGGGAGAACCTATTTCTCTTCCCTAGATCCCAGGGAGTTTTAGCTTTGTTGCATATAATTTGTGATGCCGAACTGACACCTAAAATAAAATTTCATATTTTTTAATCCATTCTGAAATACTTTGACAGACACATGCTTAAAAAACAAGTAACCCAGCCGCTAGCTAGTAAACGGTTAGGATTACTTCGGCAGAAGGATTACTTGCAAATACAGCACTTGTTTGTTTAATTTATATCCTATTTGTCCCTAAAGATATACACGTATAGTATGTAAAGATGTGTGTAAATAAGGCTTTTATTCGCGTATGGATAAATAGTATTGCTATATCAATACAGTTCGATTATCCGAACAACCCTGTCCCCCAGTTAATTCGGATAATCGACGCTCTACTGTATATACAAAGGTTATGTTGCTACTGTGTAACAAAAATGAACTTCTGTTGGAGTGATATACTCCAACAGAAGTAATGAAAAAAGAAAGAAGAAACTAGGTAACTAAATAGTTGTGGCTGAAAAGAAGAGAATGTGGGGTGTGTAAAGAAAAGGGTGAAGTGACTTCTACGTTGAGAAGCCGAAGTAAGAAAAATAAAAAATACTACTTTGCAGTAGTACTGAAGAAAGGGGAATTAGAAGGGATAGAAGTAGAAGTGGGAAGAGACAGAGGCAAACTGAATAGAGTTGGCTAGCAAGAGATGCAAGAAAACCACTTGACACTCAAGGATGGATACGGCTCGTTTGCATGCCTGTCGAAGAACAGTAGCTCTATATAGATAGTAATGATGACTAAAAGATGAAATAATAAAATAAGAATAATGTACTGAAACTGAATGAAGATGGATAATTGCTAAAGACGAACAAGATAAATAAAACTAACAAATCATGGGCGCCATGAAAATGATCTTCGATCATTCTCCCAGATATCTTATACTGCTGTCAAATATTAAATATATCAAACCTGTAATAACAAACATAAAGGAATAATAAAATTCATGATATACAAAATAAATAAATATTTATTAAAATAACTACTAGATTTTTAACAATATCTGAGTTAGACAAGCATATATCATGTAACTCTAAAATGACATAAGTTATACAAGAAGCTATATATATTTTAAAGATAACAACAATAATGTTATCTGTTACAAACTTAAATACCTCTTACATATATATAGGGTACAACTCACATGAGTCTTCTACCAAATGGTTATAGTACGCCCGCTACGTACAACTAAAGGAAACTGACAAAGATGAAAATACTACAAATAAATAGGCCCAAGCCTCACTAAGAGAAAATACCATAATGAATAAATAAAATTAAATATACAAATGAATAAAGTGATAGTAATGAAGTAATTAATACCGAAACGATGACCTAAATTAACCGAGAAAATGCAATGAAATAAAGTAACGACGAATTAACCGAACAATCGAAATAAAGCGAATAACAAGAAAATATTTGGGAAACAAGCAAGTAATATTACAAAATAAATTTACCCGAATTACATAAACCAATATCAAAGCAATAATAAAGTATTAAAAACCTAATTTTCTCTAGGCTTATTCCTGTGCACAAGAAGTTACCGTAGATACAAAGTTTGGGAACCAAATACAATAGTATACAAATATGTCATATAAAAACAAAGGTACGCTAAATCTGAAAAAAATAATTAATAAACATAATGTATCAAATAAATGTCTGATATATAAAAACCATAGTTACTTAAAACACAACACTAAATGTTCCCAAACGACTCCTAAAGAGGTTGCTGCTGCATCCTCAGAAATGAGCATCAAGATGATGCGGTCCCATGCCCTCCGTAGGCCCAGGTGGCAGGACGAAAAGGAGCTGGAATACTCCCAAAAAGCTTGTTCCCAAAAATGACTTACTCCCAATGTTGACTTGACTGTGGCTGTGGTGGTTTCCCTAGGTGGTCAAAGAAGGGGCTATGACTTCATCTTATGGTTTCTCCCAAATGGCTAAAAACATTCCCAGTTTTATTTCCCATTTTAGACATTAGCAAAAAGTAAAGGGAAGAAGAAATAATTGAGGAAACTTTTTAGAAGCATTAACATAGAAAAACCGATCATTAAAATGGAACAAAAACTAATCTCAGGTAACCTTGAACTATTTTGAGTGTGAAAACATGAACAAATAATGATGAATGTGAAATTTGAATATGATTTATCTGAGGGAATATCTGTAAAAATATATAGAATTTATAAAAATATTGGATGTGCAATAAATTTAAAACCTACAGAGAAATGATAATTATTTCCAATATTAATTGAGAATTGCATATGTTTGGTTATGTCTAACCAAAAAATATATTAATATATAATTTTCCTTGAATGAATATTCAATAATCGAAATAATCTACATAAAATCCAAATAATGAGTTGACTAAGAAATTTAACAATGAACCTAATATATCAAATGTTCCATCACAAAAAAACCAGGCTATATAAAAAAATTATTATGAAAAACTAAATATTTTACCGGGTTGATTCTTATCCAGATTCCATGAGGTGTTGAGTTACACATATGTTTCCATACTCCAGATAACTTTTCACTTGGAAATTAACAAAAATGATTTAAATAGTTGAAATTATCAACCCGCCATTGGTATTCGCTCAGAGCGTTAACAAAGTGTCAAAGCAAAATCGACCGACCTGCTCATGATGACGGTTGTTTGAAATTTTATAAGGACGCTTTGTGTATGTTTAAATGAGACATTTAAAAAAATGTCGTGTCACGCTAGTGATATTATGTATTAATATAATCAGAAAATAAAAACGCACTATAAATTCTTCACTTTCCAATATTGATTATCAGTTTGATTTTGTATGCATAACCTCACTATCGCAGTTTATGTCAATAAATATTTATTAACGAAAAAGAAAATATTTTCTTGCACTATAAATTACAGTATAAATTAATAACTAATGAATTCTAACAATTGTATTCGGTTATTATCACTACAAAATAAAATATTCAAGTTTAACAAAATAATCCCATAAGACTCAATAGGTTTGTTCCAACACGACCGAGAACCGTCACGAAACGGTAACGCTCCTGCGCAGTAAACAAAATCCGTTCCAACCAAAATATGATCGTCATCGGATCGTCCTTCCCACTGTTCCAACAAGAATTGTGATCTTTCGGTGACGGTTTCGTTATGATCATTTCAGTAATCGGGCAACTCCATAATGTGCTGGTTGGACTGACTTGCGCACTAGGATTTAATTCTTTAAAGTTTTTGAGCCTTTGATCGACTTAAAAGTACACAAGCTGTCACCAATAAAAATGACAAATATATGATTACCGTCATGGGACGATAACTGGGCGATACAATTACGAACATGCGCACAACAAACGGTACAAGTAGTTTCGTGACGGTTTCTGGACTGTCCAAAAGTTCATGTTGGAACAAACCTAATGTTAAAACGTCCTTACAAAATCTGACAGCGTATCACGTGACTGTACGTAGAGGGGAGACGCACGGAGCCAATAACCGATTCGAACCACAGCTCACAGTCAAGTAAAGAGCATTCCAGGGTTGCCAGATGATCAAAACGAAAATATTGTACAATGCTGCAAAAATTATCGTTTTTTAAATGATTTTATCGTACAACCAACTGCACTTAATTTTTCGGTAGAAATCGTCAAATTTCGGTAGATTTTATTTTTTTACCTCTTTTGCTATCACATTGCAAAAAAGTGATACTTCAGGTATGAGTATTCAAAAACTACCTTAATCATCATATATGATGATCAATAATCATCATTCATCATAAAAAATATTCAAAGTTCAAAATCGGTATACGTATACGTTAAAAAACATGTATTTTCTCGACTTTTATAGCATTTTCTTGGCATTTTCTTCATTTTTTTAATCCAAAGTAACTCGAATAGAACCGCCTAACCGCCTAAAAGGATGCTTTAGTTTTGTTATAATGAATGAATTTAATTATAACAAAAATAAAACTGCATATTTTTTCCTGCTGTAGACTTTTTAGAAAAATTTACCACAGGTGTACCTTTTAACAGTCCCAATACAAATATCCTCATCTTTGTTCAAATTAAAAATGTTTGTTAGGATAATAAATAACAGTTATGTTATTAACATTTTTTTATAAATTAAAGTATATATATATATATATATGTATTTATAAAATAAGCAAAAAAAGGTTTTTTTTCGATCAATTGTTTATGCATTTCAAATAATTCAGAAATTATCGTACATTTATTCATATTGATCGTACATCGTACAATACCTTTAATTATCGTACAAATACGATAATTATCGTACGTCTGGCAACACTGGAGCATTCCTCTCTCATAGGGCTTTTCATTCACAGTCATTTGTTTCGAGCTTCTGTCATGTGTCACATAATATTAATATATCTACGACATACGTTATTGGTATAAACAATTATACAAACCAAAGACGTATGACGGAGATAAATTAATATTATGTGACACATGACAGAAGCTCGAAATAAATGACAATCGATGAAAAGCCCTATTCAGCGAGGAAGACGTCAAACTCTCACGGAACACGAATTAAATGACAAGGAACGGTTCAACTATTTTCCGTACAGTGTGACGTCACATGAGAAGTCCTTTAAGAGAAATTAAAGAATTTAAATGGGAGGTCAAAAGAAAATAATTTTAAAAATAATTAAAGCGCTAAAAATGATATTATAACGGGTGGACCGTTACAACTGGACAAGATTAAAGAAAGATATTGAAATCATTGGTTTTGCGATGAATGCAAGAATGTAACAAAAAAATGAAGCCTACAGAAAAATGCTTACCTGAAGAAATAGAACAACTGTAGAGAATTATCAAACAAAGAGAAGAGAGGAAAAAAGATACGCAACAGAAAAAAAACAAAACCACTAATAGGGAACTTACATATTATACAAAACAATTCAGATCATTCTATAAGAGAGTTAAAATCAACATAATAGAATTCAAAGCAGTTACAAACCAATGCAGAAGTTCGAATGGTGTCCTATTATCAACAAGTAAAGATGTATTAAAAAGAAATAATCATATAACATACATATGTCACAGATCCGCTACAGATGCGATCCACATAATTACACAAACTATTGACAAATGCCATAAACGTAACATAGAACTCTACATCCTCTTCGTAGGCTTCAGACACACCTTTGACAGTATTGGAAGGAATAAATTATTTATTGAAATGAAAGATCAAGATATACCAGCAAAGCAAAAATGCCTATGGATGGATCTAGAGTTAAAGTAACAACAGAAAAATGTGGCACAAAATCAACTGCAATAGAAACAGGTGTGTGACAAGGCGATTCCCTGTCAAGCACACCATTCAACATAACAGTAGAAGGAACAGTCAAGGCCAGCGGAATTAAAGGAACTATAGCCCACTGCTCAACACAAATCATAGCATATGTAGATGACATAGTTCTTATGGGAAGATACAAGGAAAAATTTAAACAAAATAGTAGACCTTGGCAAATGAAGTAAGGAAAACAGGTCTAGAAATGAATGAAGGGTTGCAATCAGACCAGTAGTTACATAAGCAACTGATACAATGTGCCTCACTGATAAAGATGAAGAAAAATTAAGAATATTTGAAAGGAGAAGAATTATGGGTCCTATAAAAATAGAAAACAAATGGGATGAAGAATGAACCATGAACTAAGACATAATGAAGGGAATATACAGGGTGAGGCAGATAAAGGGCTTATTAGAAATATCTCGAGAACTAAAAGTAAGAGAATCATGAAAATTGGAATACAGGGGTTTTGAGGTATGATCTATCTTAAATGGAACACCCTGTATTTTAGTATTGTAATGAAATAATATTTTATAGTACTTTTTTATTTCTTAAGCATTCCCTATACCTAACTACTTTAATTTGCAAGTTATTCGTAGTTCTTTAAGCCAAACATTAATTGCAACAAAAATTATGTGAAATTTTATTAGGTTTGCCGTAAAAATATTCAATCATAAATAATTTTTTGAAAATAAACACATGTTAATCTCGACTGACCCTTAATTTATGAATACTGGTTGATATATCAAAATACCTACGTAGTTAAGATTGTTGGTGTGTTTAATATTAATAAAACATACAATATTATTATTCTATCTAGTTGGCTATGATTTTGACACTAAACATGCTTAAACATTCTACTATTTTTGAAGTTCCAGTTGCTTTGCTACCATTACTAATATGAATTTTTCTAATGAGGAACTTATTCAAATGTTTTTTTGTTCTAGGAGAGTATAACAAATAAAAATGTACTACTAGCAATAATAATTTATCATCAGCAATTCAGATGACAACCAAAAAGAGAAACTTTTCAAAATTTACTAGAACGGTTTCAACGAACTGGACATTTAGATTACGAGAAATCTGATCGAACAAAAACTATTGTAAATGATTAAAATGAATTAAATGTTAGTGTCACTGAGAATCTGCATATTAGTATGAACGTTCTCGCAATCTAAGTGTCTAGTATGTCGAAACTATTCTAGTAAACTCTGAAAAGTTTCTCTTCTTCAGTGGTTGTCGTCTATCAGGGAGTTGCAGATATAAATTCTTATTGCTAGTAGTACATTTTTGTTATACTCTCCTAGAACAAAAACTTTACTAATTAGTTCCCCATTACAAAAAATTATATTAGTAATGGTAACAAAGCAACTGAAACTATAAAAATAATATAATGTCTAATGTTTAATCAAGTTTAGTGTGAAAGCCATAGCCAACTAGGTACAATATGGTTTGTTTTTATTAATATTTTATGCACCAACAATCTTAACAACGTAGACATTTTAGTATCTCATCCAATATTGATAAATTAAGGATCATTCTAGAGTAACATGTATTTATTTTCAAAAAATTATTCATGATTGAATATTTTCACGGCAAACCTAATAAAATTTCACGTAATTTTTGTTGGAATTAATGTTTGGCTTAAAGAACTACGAATAACTTACAAATTAAAGCAGTTAGGTATAGGGAATGCATAAGAAATAAAAAAGTACTATAAAATATTATTTCATTACAATACTAAAATACAGGGTGTTCCATTTAAGAAAATTTAGAAAATACTCATTACAAGTTTCGACCAACCCTATTTACTAAAATTAAACATTTCGCTATATTAATAATTTTTAGTA
The DNA here is from genome assembly GCF_917563875.1 of Diabrotica virgifera virgifera. Classification (NCBI taxonomy): domain Eukaryota; kingdom Metazoa; phylum Arthropoda; class Insecta; order Coleoptera; family Chrysomelidae; genus Diabrotica; species Diabrotica virgifera. Next base: position 19,074,803 of record NC_065451.1, read on the forward strand.
ATAATAGACTATATTAAAAATCACTTGAACAAAAATGGAGTTTTTGATATCAAATCAGTACAATTCTACAGGGTGTGAAGTTTGCTACAAAATATATAAAAAACCGTCATTATCTTTTAAACTGTCCTGTATAATATTACAAATCCTCATATTTTAGGAACGAAGACATCGGACACAATGCAAGAATGTAAAAATATATAGGGTGTCCCGTTTAAAAAAAAACGAAGTTACAATCAACTTCCGGTATAACCGGAAGTAGCAGAGACCAAAATATTTTCATTCAATAGTTTATACCTCAAAACCCCTGTATTCCAATTTTCATGATTCTCTTACCTTTAGTTCTCGATATATTTCTAATAGGCCCTTTATCTGCCTCACTCTATGCCCTAAATAGTTAGATTTATTAAAGCACAGAGACTGAGACGGCTTGGACACATAGAGAGAAAGAAAAACGACCTACTGATTAAGAAGATGACCAGATGAAAGCCAGAAATTGAAAGACTAAGGGCAAGGCCTGGAGGAAGATGGGAGGACCAGGTCATGATGGACATAAAAATCCTGAAAGTGAGAAACATGAGGGAACTATACACATATGGAAATGAAAGAAAATAAAATTGTCACAAAAGCCAAGTCATATAACAAACTTTGACAATACACAAGATGAATGCAAACTGATTCACTGCAATAATCGAATCGGAGAGCTCTAAGTAAGAGTGGCAAACACTCCACCCAGAATGAAAAGCCTTGATGATGATATCACAAATGCGTATATAAAAAAGATACTGGCAGCACATTTGGACAAAAATAATCCCCACACAATCAATCAAATCTTGAAATTAATGAAAAAAAAAAAAAGAAAAAAAGCATGAAGATCCACCAACAGGTAACCAAAAGAACATGCAATCAAGAAATGTTTACTTGTAAATGTATCTGAATATTAACAAATACTTACTTGAGAACATCCGTTAACACAATTCTAAGTTCTTTCCTGGAACCACATTTTGAATTTATAACATTCTCATCATCCTCTGTACTTAGAGACTCTAGTTGTTTCCTTCTTGATGCAGCAGTGGTTTTAGAAAATTTAGCTGAGCGATTGCCAAATTCATCTTCAGAAGAAAATTGTTGTTTTCTTTTATTTCTTCCGCTATCCACTGATTGACCTCTTTGATTTTTTTTAAAGATAACTTCATTGTCTGAAGACTGTAAATCATTTTCAAGTATTTGTATGACTGCTCTTTTTATTCTGCTTGTCTTTGTTTTTCTTGAAATATTGCTTCCACCATTTTTATTTTTGTTCGAGGATTTGCTATTTCCCTCTTCCGAATTATCAGAATCCTCACTGCTAAATATATTTTGCCTTTTCTTAGCATTGCTCTTGTAATTTTCTTCATCAGAACTGCTAGATGAGCCACTAAAATCTATTTTGCCCTTTTTTTGTGACTTCGAACTGTGAACTCTTTCATGGTCTGAATTACTAGATAAATCGATAGTTACTGTATTATGCTGGTCTTGGGTATCAATTGGTCTGTCACTTTTGTCCTCTAAACCACTTAATTGCTTTTCATTATTTGTATTGCCACTTTTGTTACTTTCTTCGTCAAAATCATTTGATTTTTCATCATTCTTTCGTTTTTGAGTAAGTGCATCAGTAGGACATTTTTTAGTATTATTTATGTTTGTTGAATTCATGTCATTTTCTTCATCAACATTACTAAGTTCTTGTGTATCTGCATTTTTTCCACTTTTCAAATTATTTGTTGAAGAATTTTTCTCTGATGAAGATTCACAAAGATTAGTGACATCTATATGATTAATATTATCTGATTCTGTGTGTTCGGGGGATTTTTGAGTGCTACTTTCAATAGTTTCATCAATTTCAAAAGTTAATTCAAGTTCACTTATATTGCTTGATTCTTCATCATTGTTATCTTCAGAATTAATAGAATCATCTTGATCATTTGATTTGGTTTTAGATATCTTATCAGTTTCTTCATGAACATTAATAAGTTCTTCTGTATCTGCATTTTTTCCACTTTTCAAATTTTTTGTTAACGATTTTTTCTCTGTTGAAGATTCAGAATGATTAATCACATCTGTATTATTTTTATCCAATTTTGTATATTCTACAGATTTTTGACTACTACTTTCAATAGTTTGATCATGTTCAATAGTTGAGTCAAGTTCAATTATATTGATTGATTCTTCATCATTGTTATCTCCAGAATTAATAGAATCATCTTGATCATTTGATTTGGATTTAGATATATTATCAGTTTCTTCATGAACATGACTAAGTTCTTCTGTATCAGCCTTTTTTCCACTTTTCAAATTATTTGTTGAAGAATTTTTCTCTGATGAAGATTCACAATGTTCTGCAACATTAATATTATCTGATTCTGTATGTCCTAGAGATTTTTGACTGGTACTTTCAGTAGTTTGATCAAGTTCAATAACTGATTCAAGTTCATTTATATTGACTGATTCTTCATCATTGTTATCTTCGGAATTAATAGAATCAATTTTATCATTTGATTTGGTTTTAAATTTATCATTTTCTTCATGAACAATACTAAGTTCTGTATCAGTTTCCCCAGTTTTCAAACTATTAGTTGGTGAATTTTTCTCTGATGAAGATTCACAATCAGTAATCTTATCTGTATCATGAATATTATCTGATTCTGTAGGTTTTAATGGTTTTTTAGCCCTGGTCATCCTACTTTGAACAAAATTTTCAAATTCATCCATAATAATTATTGCATCTTCTTCATCATCATTATTTTCCCTACCTGCATCTAAATTTTCCCCACTTTTTGGGGATGAATATTTTTTTAACAAATCATTAATCTTATCTGTATGTTTTAGTGATTTTTTAGTGTTGGTCTTCTCACTTTCAATCGGTTCCTCGTCACTAGTCATAAGTTCATCTACAGCAATTGTATCATCACTATCATTATTAATTTCAGAATGATTATCCTCGTTTTGGTTCACTGATTTGTCTTTAACTACAGCAATCTCATCTTCCTCAACGCTATTTACACCATCGCCATAGCTACCTTTATCTTCTTCAGTATCTTTATCAGATTTCGCAGGATTCTTGTTATTTGTGTTTACATTATTCTCGTCTTCTATATTTTTTACACAAGTTGGAGTAGAACGTTCAGCATTTTCAACGGAATAAAAAGAATCTGGTGAATGCAATCTCGACATCTCATCTTTAACATCTAATTGGACACCACTAGTTTCAGAAGAATTATTACCTTGAGGTTTATCTTTATCAGTGTTGGATTTTCCAGTTTCATCGTTTAACTCACTAGATGATTTATTTGAATCTGAAGTGTTTTCATGGTGTTTCACTGTTTCTTTTGGTTCTGATTCAGAGTCATTATCTTTCTCTTGAAGCTGTAACTCATTCTGTGTATCAGCAAAAATCTGTGGAGATTGTGTTCCTGAACGCACACATTTAGGTTCTTGTTCTGTGTTTGATAATATATCATTATTTTCTTCAGTATTTTGTTCTACATTTGTAGATATACTTGAATTTACGCCTGTTTCTACCTCTGTACTTTTATTTAAAACATTTTCATCTTGATCTTCATTTTGTGATTCGTCAGCATCAAATACTATGCTTTTTCTTCTTATATTTGGTTTATGTCTTATTGGAGTATCCATTGAAGATTTCTCTTCGTCTTTCTGCAGATTATCAGAATCTTCATCTGAACTGTTATGGCCAAATAGATTTTTTCTTTTTATTTTTAGCCAGTTACGTGTTTGTGATTCATATATTCCTTTTATATCCTTAAATATTATGCCATTAAATTTTTGTTTTTTTACTTCAGCTATAATTTTTGTACAGTCTTCCTCTTGATAGACTTTTTTCATTTCTGAATACAATACATGATTTGGAATTTCCTTAATATCATTTTTCAAGTAATTTTTTCTTTCACACAATGGTTTTTGTAACAAACTTTCTTCTCCAAAATACAAACAATCAAATGCAAAAAAACAAGCAGTAACACTTTTAAATTTGTCTTGTTCTATAACACTTTCTAATCGTATAGGGATTTTAGAATTTTTCTCTGTAAGAACAAGTTCTCCATCTATAATAAAATCTTTAGTAAACGGAAATGCCTGGTACATGTATTTTTCAAAATCTGCTATTTTTTCCAATTGAATTTCTTTTAAATCATTTGAAAAATATGTAAAACGATTACCAGATTTATGGATTTGGACCCTATCACCACTATACATAATCTCGGCATATACTCCATTGGGGAACTTTTGAAAAACATCTTCCAGCAATTTACATTCTTCTGCTAACATGGGCGATACAGGTACCATCAAGTTCTTGTTCATTAATACGTTAATCTTTACCTGACTGTTACCCATAACAAATTTAGAAAGAACACAATCTATGTCATTACAAGTTTGATATAATTTGTACGCATTTTTATCAATTGTGGTTAATATTAATCTGGGACTAGCATCTATTTGTAGGTCTCCTTCAATTATGTGTATCACAGTAACAAGATCATTTACCGTACATTTTACAAGAAAGTTTTTAAAATACTCCACAATTTTATCTTCCTCTTCTAAATTATCTAGTTTTGATAAAAAGTCATTTACATCAGTGACAGTCAAATTACTTTTTTTGGCAGGTGCCAAAGTTGTGTTCTTGTCAAAAAAATATGCGATAGTATCTCCAATGTCACTTTCTTGGTTAAGATGTTTCAATATTTTATTTTTATCTGTATCAAATATGCTACTGAATATTTTGATTAAACGATTATGATTTAAATACTCGAAATTATAACGTATAACACTTGGCATCAACAACTGATACCAAAGAATCTTATAATTCTTACTACAGTCCATAAATGCCTTAGCAAACTTTTCTAAGCACTTAGATTTTTCTTGTCTGCTGTCGGTATTGGCTATATCCGCAACTAATTTTCGGAATTCTTTGAATGATTCATATTTATTTGGTTTTTTGATGTCATCCTTCGATTTATTCATGGTTTTTGTATCTTTTTGGGTTTCACTTACACTTTCCTCATCTATGTTACCTTCTTTTGACTTTGGTTTTCTTCTGGGGGAAGTACTTGTAACATTGCCATGAAAATCATCTAACTTTTTTACATACTTAAGAATATACAATTGAAGATCTTCATCTAGAAGCTCCCAACCTTGAATGTCTTCAGGGGCTTCAATTCGCCTAGTTTCAGCGCGCTGATTTAAAAACGCTTTAAACAAACATTTGATGTGGTGCCATAATTTCATTTTACCGGCTCCAAACGGATTGAAACCTACTTTTGCTATTCTCCACTTTCCTACAGGACATTTTTCTTTACAATGTTTACATGTAGCACGTCCATTATTAGCTTTTACCACCACAAAAGGTTTTTCGTCCTCTTTATCCTCTGAATCAGACATAATGGCAATAAGACGGCTTCAGTTTTAATTAATTTTTATCTTACAAAAAGTCTTAAATTTATTTTAAAATTCGCCTCTTTACATTTTATATACATGAGGGATGTTGGATGTTTGTTGCCAACTTCAAACTTGTTGAGAGCGCTTTTTGTTCTTCTTTTCACAGACCCGAAATGCCCGAAATTGTTTTCAAAACAAGTTCATAGAGGTATATATTAACCATAGAGAAATAACAACAACTTGTTTTTATTTCTCTATAATATTAACTTTAAAAAAACTTTATAAAACTTTCACATGCGTGCCTTAAACGTGCACTTTTAACACTTATATCATAAATAACTATTAAGATTTATTCTGATTTAAAAAATATTTCTTGTCATTTCGTGTCATGCACTACTTTCTTTATATTTTTAAATCCTTCAAATGAAAAAAATTTAATTTAAATTCACAATACTTGCAGAATATAAATAATACTTACCTCTACTTCTACCTACCTACGTGAATTTTCATGGTTGTTTTAATTTTAATGTTATATAACGTGAGTTCTTTTTGATGCCACTTTCATTTCACCAGATAACTTAACTTGCACTTAAAATTTTCACTTAACACTACAAATGTCCACTATCATATATTATATCTTGAAGCCGTTGGTCTTGTTATTGTTATTGGCCATTTATAATTATTAATTATTCTCTCTTTTTCATGAGACTGTTATTCCTTTTAGCGCCATCTTCTTGCTTTGTTAAATATTTTTGATGTCCTGGAAATATTTTTGGAACAACACTTTCTCTAAGAGGTCTCGTCTTTTTCTTGGAAGATAATAAAAACCAACAGAATATAGGACCTTATATTAATATAGAACCATTATTTATGTAAGTAAGCATACAGACATTTTTATAGGACCTCTAGCACTATTGCCAAAGTTCGATTAACTGGTCGTGTGTTACGGGGGCTCTGGCTATGATGAGTGTTATGTAGTGACTTGTCAAGGACAAATCGCAAAAGGAGAAGAAATGTTTGTTATGACAGTTTGATCCGTTGACAGTTTAAGGTTAAAATTTATAAAAATGATTACTGTGTTTTAATTAACTTTCGTTGTGGATATAACCCAATAAAGGAAGAAGAAGAAGAAGTGTTTTAATTAAAAAGTTAAATAATCAGAGTAAATTTTGATATAACAATCGGTTTTATCAAGTCTAAAACCTTAAAATCGTCTTCAGCTGATAAACTGTGATAAATATCTGTAGTTTAGTCGTAAATAAGTTTTCGTTATAGAGTGCTGAATAATTTCATTTATTTATTTTCTGTTTAAACATACGGTATGTCTTACGAAGACGATCAAGTAGAAGAAAAACCCTTTGCGATAGAAAGGGCTAAACAAGGCCGTGCTGTCTGTAAAAAATGCAAAAAACATTGTCTACAAGGCGAATGGAGAATCGCAAAGTTAGTAGCCAACCCTTTTGGAGATGGAAAAATGAAAGCTTGGCATCATATCAACTGTCTGTTCGAACAATTTTTAAAGCAGCGAAAAACAACCAAACGTATCGAAGGCCCAGAAGAAATCGACGGATGGGATGCCTTAGATCAAGATTTGCAAAATAATATCCTCAAGCAGATTGAAGAATGTGATACGTTTCATGGTAAAGCACCAACAACTCCTAGCAAAAAGAAAAAACCTCCAGCTTCTCCTATGAAACCATCTACTGCGGATTCAAATAAAGAAAAAGATAAACATGTTAAGAATGAGGTAGTAAGTGATAAAAACGAGTTATTTAAGGATTTTAGGAAGTTGATAGCTGATATCGCAAACCATGATAGTCATCTAGATAAAACAAGCTGCATAAAAAAAGTATTTTCTGAGAAATTTCCTGATTCTTCATTTAAAGATCAAATTATACTTTGGAGCAGATTATTATTACCCGGAGTGGTGCAACGAGTATATAATTTAAAAAGCAAACAGCTCATTAAGCTATTTAGTAGGATTTTCGTAACAGACCAAAGTGAGATGTTAGAACATCTGGAATTAGGCGATATTGGTGAAACTATTCATAAATTTTTCGAAGAAAGTACTAAAGTCAAACCAAACAAAAAAAGTAAGCTAACAGTTAAAGAAGTTGATGTGTTTTTAAATAAGTTATCTACTCTTACCAAAGAAGATGATCAAATAGAACATTTTAAATCTTTAATTCCGAAATGCACATCAAATGATCTTAAAACGATCATAAGATTAATCAAAGGCGACTTAAGAATGGGCGCTGGTGCTAAAACCGTTTTAGATGCTGTTCATGCCGACGCTTACCAGTCCTACCAAACTTCGAGAGATTTGACTCTTGTTATAAATGAATTCATGTCTAGTGGTAAAAAACACAAAGCCGATGTCGTGCTGATGACGCCTGTTTTACCAATGCTTGCAGAAGCTTGTAAATCTGTAGAACAAGCTATAAACAAGTGCCCCAATGGAATGTACTCGGAGATTAAGTATGATGGGGAAAGAGTTCAGGTCCACAAACAAGGATCAACGTTCAAGTACTTTTCTAGATCACTGAAACCTGTTTTAGCTCACAAAATCGCCCATTTCAAAGAATATATTCCTAAAGCATTTCCAAACGCCAATGATTTAATTTTAGACAGTGAGATACTGATGATGGACACTGTGACTGGTAATCCTCTACCATTTGGAACGTTGGGAGTACACAAACAGACTGAATTCAAAGATGCTACAGTGTGCCTGTTTGTCTTTGATTGCATTTATTTTAACGGAAGAAGTTTAATCAAAAAGCCACTTAGTGAGAGGAAAAAATTTTTACAGGACAATATGACTGAAATACCAAATCGTATTATGTTTTCTGAAATGCAGGAGATCCGCAACAAGAGTGAGCTAGCAAAGATGATTGCTAGAGTGTTAAAACAAGGACTAGAGGGGTTGGTTTTGAAAGATTTACAGAGCATATACGAACCAGGAAAAAGACACTGGCTAAAAGTCAAAAAAGACTATTTATTTGGAGGTGCAATGGCTGATAGTGCGGATTTAATAGTATTAGGAGCTTGGTATGGTACAGGAAAGAAAGGAGGTATGATGTCTGTATTTCTAATGGGCTGTTATAATCCCGATACTGATAGCTATTGTACTGTAACAAAAGTTCATACAGGTCACGACGATAAAACCTTAGAAAAATTACAAAATGAGTTAGATATGATTAAGATAAGTCAGGACCAGTCGAAACTTCCTAAATGGTTAAAATGTACAAAAACGATGATTCCAGATTTCGTAGCTAGAGATCCCAAGAAGCAACCTGTTTGGGAAATCACTGGAGCTGAATTTTCGAAAAATGTTGTTCATACAGCGAATGGCATTTCAATCCGTTTTCCTAGGGTAACGAAAATACGAGATGACAAGGATGTTCAGACTGCGACCGATTTACATGAACTTGTCAAGTTGTATAATGCTTCTGCGGAAAACATAGATGTCAGCTTATTGACCAAGGATTTGGATAGTTCTCAAAATGACAAACCTGCCAAATCACCACAAAAGAGAAAAAATACAGACAGTCCTGAAACAAGTCCTAGTAAAAAGCAAAAGACTATTGAAAAGAAAGAGAAAAGTAGCAAACAAGAAAAAATTCCAAAGCAAGAAAGCAGTTCTGCAAAGAAAGCTAATAAAAGTAAAACTGCCATTTTCAAGGGAGTAAAAGCACTTTTAGAAGACGAAATGAAGAAAGATGATCATGCTGACATTGTTAAGTAAGTATTGTTTATTATTACCACTTACCACTCAACCGTTCTCTCTAGTTCTTTGTGTTTTGATAGTCCTCTTCCTGCAAATTTTTTCTTTCCATTGCTTTGTCCACTTGATCTCTGAAAGATCTTCAGGAGCTTCCTTCTTACTATCGGGCTCCACTCTGTTATTCTATTTATCCAACAATTTTGGTCTGCCCTTCTGACATGTCTGTACCAGGTTAATCTCTTCTGTTCTATGTAATCTATTATATCTGAGTTTGTTATTAACCCCTTTGTGCCGGACCGTCATTCAGCAAGTCGGCTCCTATATACGGATTCGAGCGCTTACCAAGCGGCTTAGCGCTGTTGGTTAAAATACAGTATCACACTACAACTAATTAAAATTAATGTAATAATTTTAGAAGTAAAACTATTTTTATTAAATTTATTATTCTACATAGTATGTGAGTTGAATTAAATTTTATCCATAAAATAAAATTTTAAACAAAAATTATTAAAAAAGATAAACAAGATAATTCGGATGGAATTCCCCAGATTATTTTGTGCTTGATATCGTCCCACTCTCCTAATCTGGGAAATTCCATCCGAATCATCTTGCAAGGGATCGTAACAAAAGTTGTAAACAGCAGCACAGTAACTTCACCTCCCACACAATCCCATCAGTCAAACATCCAAACAACCTTATCACCAATCAAATTAACTAATTCTAATCTCCTTCTGGACATTACCCACTTTTGGGCATGGTTTCTCCACTTTTAGATTTGAATAAGGTAATTCGGATGGAACAAAAATACCTGAAATATGATGCAGATGGTGAGACCGCCGTATGTGGCGAACGAAAACTCATGATGCACCCGTGTGCATCACCGTACTGAGCAGACAGTCAAGCATGATGCCCACGGGTGCATCATCGTACTGAAGGGATTAATGTATGTATAATGTGTCAAGGTAAATGGATCATACATTTGCCTTTGTTTATTAATAGTTCATATTTATATTTTTGTATGTGGTAGTTGTACTATTTTGCAACTTGTAGGTATAGACAGATCATGATCGTCATGGTATCTATACTCCTATTGGAGTGCTTGCTGCCCTCTTTGGAATCTTCTGATTCATTTGTCACAGGGAATCAGTCCGCATTAATATTTTTTGGTGTTACAGTTGGATGTGTGACTTGGCATCTTCTACAATATCTCTCCATTCTGTCCTATTTTTGCTTATGGTTTTCCATTCTCTAACTGCCATCTTCTTAACCCTCCGTTACTCGCACACGGTGTGGGAGACCAGGCCTGTAAATAAATTCCTGTAACTCTGCTTGTAGTGGGGATTTTGAATGGCTACTTCGTATACCTCTTCAGTGGTCAATCAACTGTGGGTAAAGTCAGTTCGCAGTGTAAAAAATAGTACTGTCCTTTTGTTATTACGCAACACGGTCCCGTACACCGTGTGCGAGTATTTGTGCACCAATTTTTGTGTTTGGATCACACATCGATATTTTTAATTAGTAAGGCAATTTAAGATCTTTTCCTTATTTTCAATGTTTATAGATTAGTTTATTTATATTTATATATATAAATATAAATATATAACTTACCCAGAACCATCAGAATGAGGTTTAGGGAGATATGTGGTTTACCAACAGAACAAGTACCAGTCGTAACACCAGAAACTGTGCTGTTTGTGATTGGAAGAAAAATAGAAAAACAAAGTTTTACTGCCAAATATGCTCAAAATATCTGTGTTTGGAACACCATTGTTCCAATGAATGTGACACCATTGTGTATTTCATGTTTTAAAAACGTTAATTAATTTTTATAACTTTTTTTGTTACTACAATTACTCTTTATTTTTAATTTTTTTGTGTATTGAATTAAGATCTAAAGTTCTTAGTAAACAAATTTAACCATATTCAATTTTTTTTTCACTTCCAAAGTTTTTGTATATACATATAAATGGATAACAATCAAAATTATTAAATTTTTGATTAAAGTAATATAATGTGAACACAAACGCATATCTACAAAATTATATGATCATATATTCATTAAATAATTTAATCGTACACAATTTTGCAAAAAAAATAATTTTAAAACACTGCTGACCCATATTTTTGGACCCGGTCTCCTGCACCGTGCGCGAGTATCCGATCACAAAAAGTTGGCGCTAGTAACGAAAGGTTAAGGGCCACAATTATCTAGGTCTCCCATCTCATTTTCAGTCTTCCTCATAGTCTGCCTGATGCTGATCTCCATTTGATGATTTTCTGTGATAACTGCTTTTGGATTGCTCTTTTCTAGATGTCCCATCTGAGTCTGAGTATCTGTGCCTTGATAAATCTGACAATGTCTTCTCATCTCCAGAGTTTTCTTACTTCGTAATTCATCAGTTTTCTAAATTCATTACTACCTAAGTTTAGTAGGCCTGCTATTTTCAAAATGATTTTTATCTATAAGATCAATCTTCTTAATCTCTCTGTATCAGGCACATTACTTCAGCACCATATGTGATTACTGCTCTGTAAATATAGACAGGCATACTGAAGTCAGTTGTATATTTTTATGATATAGTGTGTGTTAAGTTATAGTATGTGCCTTGTTACTAAGTACAGTCGGCTTCATTGTCTGTATCAAGAATTGCTTATTATATCTGAATCACTCACAGTATAAGTCGTTTATTTAAAATAAATGTGATTAAAGACAATAATTGCAAACATTGGAGAAAGCTGGGTGATCTTAATTATATCTTTATTGAGTGTACTAAGTTTCAACAGCATTCAAACTCCCTCTATAAAAATTTATTCAAGTTTAATATATATGTACCATTCAATGTCCACTCTCTGCTGGCTACAGGTTCACAACAAATATACAATATCATTATAGATTTCTTTTCAGACACATGCACGGTTCTATAAGATTTGTATGTGAGTGTGTACAAATGATAGTATAGAGTTTAGATAACACCTTAGCCTTGGTCCAGTATTGTCAGTCTACTGAAAATATCTTGATGATCTCCTAGACGATAAGCAAGTGACCCCATAGTTTGCTTATCATATTTTCTTCTATTAATTATCCATTCATTTTGTACTGTTAGGGATTAGTGATGTTGATTATAGTTACTTTCGAGTATTCATTACAAATCGTTACTTTTGTATAAAGTAATCATTTACAGTATTCGTTACTTTGATTACATGATTACTTTTGTATTTGAGTACCAGTAATCATATCGAGACCGTATTTCTCAGGAGGTCGGTATTTTGTATAGGTATTCCGATATAACAACGACCTTCACCAATCTATTTAAGGGATAAAGATGATTTGATTACTATGATTACTTTTGTTACTTTTGTATTTGAGTACCGGTAATCATATCGAAAATCGTATTTCTGTAGGTAGGTATTTTGTATAGGTATAGATATATCTAGACCTAAATAAAAATATAGGGTTCTCGCATTCGATCTTTGTTAATGACGTAAGTTATATATTTTACCTCCATTATACCTCCCTCTGTTTCATCTTCCATCTTATCCTCACCCTCACAGTGTGAGGCTCTGAGGCTCACACCCTTAAAACGCTTCATACAGATAACCATTGAAATTGAAATTCTTTATTGAAATAGAAATCCTACTAACAATATTTAAATATGAATTTGCTTAATTAAATACAATATACAATACATGCAATATTATACAACACATACAGATTTATTAAAAATTATTTTTTTATCTAGGTAAAATATATGTCTTTAGTAATTTTTTAAAAATTTGAACTGTCAGTGCATTCTTAACACTGGGGGGAAGATGGTTAAATTCATTCATACATTTGTAAAACAGGGATGTCATTGTGCTATGTTTATTAGTTTTTTGAATATCAAAATCTTCAATATTTCTCATGGTATATGAATGAACTTGACCCCTCAATGTAACATATTCATTAAAATATGCAGGCAGCATTCCTTTTTTTAATTTAAAAATGAAAACCATAGTAAGGTAGTAAAGCCTTTGTTGAACTGAAAACCAACCTAAAGTAGAGTACATCATCTCAATTGGCGTGTAGCGATTGCATCGAAGAATTGTTCTCATACCTCTGTTATACAAAATTTGCAATGATTGAATTGATCCTTTATCACCTAAATATAAAGCACTTGAACAGTAGTCAAAATGGGGCTGAATTATACTTCTAAATACAGTGATCCTTGAAAATAATGATAGATCTTTGCTAATTCTATTAAAGAAAAATAATTTTTTAGATATTTTCTTGCAAATATATTGAAAATGAGGTTTCAGAGAGAGTGTGCTATCCAGTATAAATCCAAGATATTTAATTTCATTGACCCATTTGATGCATTCATTATTAACTTTTAGTTTCAAATTTTCCATACTTATATTATTTAATTTATATCGGCTAGAGACTATCATTGACTTTGTTTTACTCGCATTAAGTTTTAACTTGTTAGCATCCAAAAATACCTCAATTCTTTTTAACAAACACTGCGTCCTTCTAACAACCTCCACAATATCATCACCACTGCATACAATTAATGTGTCATCTGCAAAAAGACTAATAAATTCCAGACCCTCAACATAATTTACATCATTGATGAAAATAATAAATAATAATGCTCCAAGTACACTGCCTTGTGGTACACCAAAACTATTAGGTAGTTTTGTTGATTTACTTTGGCCTAACTGCACATAATGAGTTCTTTTTGTGAGATATTGGTTAAACCATTTTATAACACTTTGTTTAAAACCGTAGTACCTCAATTTTTTAATTAACAAATCTATGTCTATAGTTTCAAAAGCTCTTCTAAAGTCTAAGAATACAGCTACTACAAATTTATTGTTATCAATAAGTAGTTTCCACTTCGAGATGGTAAGTTGTATTGCTGTTTCACATGAGTGACCCTTTCGAAACCCAGACTGATTGCCGAGAAAAAGATTATTTTTATTAAAGTATTCAATTATTTGGTTGTAAACGGCTTTTTCAAGTACCTTCTCTATACAAGGCAGTGTATTGATTGGTCGATATGCAGATACTTCTGATTTCACTTGGGTTTTTGGGACCGGTGTAATAGAGCTAATTTTTAAGTTTTTAGGAAAGCTTCCATTCTTTAATGAAGAATTAACAAAATTAAGAACAGCATAGCCAGTTGTCTCAAAAGTTTTCTTTAAAAATTGTGAATTGAGTACATTATCTAAATTTTTGCAGGTTTTTAAAGAAAATATTATTTGTTTTAGTTCACATATTGTTAAGGGCTGAAATTCACTCATGTAGCATTTAACTTCAGGTAAACTATTATCAGACCATTCATGAGAGTTGGTAAAGCTAGATACTATCTCCTCAATACTCTTTGTAAAATAAGTATTAAACAAACATGCAGCCTCCCTTTCATTCTTTGCATTCACTCTACTTTCATCCATTCCAAAGTTAATTTGTTTATAATTTATATATTGGTCTTTATTTTTTATTAATTTCTTTAAGCATTTCCACATTTCCTTTGAATCATTTTTATTGTTATCAATCATACTTTCATAATATTTAACTTTTTTTTGCTTTAGCAAATTTACAACTACATTTCTCTTCATCTTATATTCGTTCCATAAATTTATACTATTACCACCATTACTATAGTTTACATAATTTTTATATACCCTATCACGCTCAAATGCCTTTGCCCTAACATCATTATCATACCAAGGAACATTTTCATTCTTACAGGTTATTTGTCTTATAGGATACTTATTTTCTATCACAGCTTTACATTTATCATATAAATCACTATATATCACATTAATATCAGTAGAGTCATAATTCCAATCACAGTTTATAATCTCAATATTTAATTCATAAAATGCCTGATCACTTAAACACCTAGTTAAAATTTTTTTCTTATTACTATTTACACTATCAATATTCTCTAGCCTAATACCTATAATTAAGTGATCAGTGATCTTTGGTGTATAAAATACTTTATATTCTAACTTATTAGTATTTGTAAGGACAAGATCAATAAGAGTACTCGACTTTTCACAAATTCTTGTACTTTCCTTGATCACCTGCTCTACCCCCAGTGATTGTATAAGAGTTATTAGTTTTTTACAGTAAAATTCATCTTTATTAAAATAATTTATGTTAAAATCTCCTACCAATATACATTTTTTATTTATGGTCATATTTTCTTCAATAATATCCTCCAACTTACTTAAGAAAGCTGCCAAACTACCATTAGGTGACCTACATAGACAACCGATCGACAAACTTACGCTATTAATTTTCACATGTATAAAAGCACACCAACAATTACTATCTTCAGAATAAATACATCCATTTTCATAAATTGTATCATTTCTTATAAACATTATCACTCCTCCTGTATAGCGGTTAGGGGCATCACATCGAACACAGGAATAGCCAGGTACATTGATCTCATCATCATCCATATCCACAGTAGTTCTTGTTTCTGATAGAGCTAGGATATATGGTTGTTTACTAAGTATTTGAGCAGTTATTTCATCTTTGTGGGCAATCAAGCTTTGAGCATTGAGGTAGATAATATGACATTGATCTATTGTCTCCAGTTTCTCCCTCGATTCCTCATGAAAAAATTTCTACGATTTCCAAAACTACCATTGTTGTTATAATGATTGCCTGAGTTTTGCAAATTTGGTCTACGGAAAACAAAATTCTTACAATTTATAAACGGAGGCCAGAAGTCTTCAGTCTCTAATTCCGTACTATATTTGCTTTCAATACCAACTTTGAAAGACTTGGTGTTTCCTTTTGTTGAGAGTTGACTCACAATAACGGTTTCATTGTCAGCTATCTTGGCTTTTTCTTTAATATATTTTATGACTGCTTGGTTTGTAACATTACTTGAAACCTGCCCTAAATAATACCACTTCTTATTAGGGACCCCGCTGAGCTGAATGTTTGCGTTTTCCTCCATATTTTCTATATTTTGCTGCACACCAATAAGTTCTGACTGTACCATTCTTGAATTACTTCTATTGGAAGTCTCATCCACATCTACCACAAGGGCTGAGTTAACAGCTCGTTGCACTTGGCTCAAAGTGATCTCATAGCCATTATTTTTTCCATCACAGTTATCAGTATTCTGCATGTTGTTTTTTATGGATGACGAATTTCCATGTAGATTATTGGGCAACAAAATTTGTTCATCACTTTTGATGGAAGATTTTTCCTTTTGCATAAACTCATCAATCATTACAACTTTAGATGCCATGTTGTCCACCACTGCTTTTATTTTCACATTTTCTGATTTCATTGTGCCAACTGTTTTATTCAATGCATCTATGTGTTTTAATATTTTATCATTTTTGTCATTTCTGCTAAATTCGGCTCTTATATCATCAAATCCCTTTTGCATAGCTTTGAGAAGGGATGATTCTAGATCTACTAATGATGTCTTAGTTTTCCCTTTATTTTCACCTTTTATGGATTTTAGACACTCACAACAACTGTATCTGATACATGGTGACCTTTTTTTCAAACAGACTCCTTTGTGTTCAGATGCCGATAAGTTGGAGCAATTAACACACAGTAAGGCATTACATTCATCGCATTTAGCGTGAGCATACGTTTCAGTCTCCTCAGCACTACATTTACTACACATAACCATCGTAATATTGTTATAAAAATCAAAATTTTGGGTTAAAACGTAATTTGGGCGTTGGCCTTGTTTGAAGGTCACTGCCCTTTGAAAAATATCACAGCTGGTACTTTGATAATACTTGTAGGTGGAATATGTTACTTTTGGGCACTACTACAGCAGTTTTTGATTTATTAAACTTTTTAAAACTTGCAAAAAGTTACTTCAAAAATGAGACCAAAATTTTTGTTGTTTTGACGTACATAACCTCAAATTGAACCATAATCGATAACACTCGTAAAATACCGGTCCTGTCCGTTACTTGCTGGGATACGATTGGTAGAAAGTAATCAAGTGTACTGGTTGTAGATACAATAGTCGTTACTCGCTCTGTTACGATTGGTACGAAGAAATCAAAGTGATGTAGATACAATAGTCGTTACTCGCTCTGATACGATTGGTACGAAGTAATCAGAGTAATCAAAGTAACGATTTGCCTCTGTATAGTAATCGTTACTTTCGGTATTCGTAAGTAACGAGTACTTTGTAACGAATAGATACTTTTTCAACATCTCTACTAGGGATAGGATTGGGTATTTGTTCGACTGCAGAATATATTGCAACTGGCTGAATGAATAATGTCTATGATACTGGACTCTAGTTCGTATTATTATTTGTATAAATTGTTCATTACTGATTGATTTTTATTTCATTCTAATATTCCTATATTTTGTAGACATTTCATTGATCACGGAGGAGACATTCTATTAGATGAAGAAGAAGAGGTAGCAACACACGTTTTACATTATTACAACCTCATCAGAGAACCTTTGGTGGTATGCCCGTACACTGCAAGACATGTAACCTTTGAATGGATTGAAGATTCAATATCGGCGGGATCTTTGTGTGACTATCGCATGTACACAGTGAGATGGAACCCAGATGGATGAAAATCTGGTTTATCATAGGACCTATTCAAGTTTTGTTAATACAGTAGATCTGTTGTATTTATTTGAATCCAGGGCATCATACAGTTCTAGGCAAAATTCCCCTCCCCCTTGTATCTTTTCAAAGGTTATGCGTATAATAGTGAAATTTGGAGGCAGGCAATAAACGGATGTACTGGCTCCAGTACACGTTGGGCCAACTAGTTGGCCAATGAGTTGGGCCAATAAGTTGGGCTAAATAAGAACAGTGAATACATGGTGATTACACGTTGGTGGAGTTATCAGTCTGCATTAACCTTTCTTAGTGAATAAACAAAAAACAAACTCTGATTAAGGATATGGATGTGTAGACTGTAGCAGCTGCCGCAATTAATTTGTACAATGCGTTCAATGCTTATAGAAAAGTGTACCAAACAAGAGTGATTAAAAAACAATGGCGCAAACGACGGTGCTTTTACACCGAAAAAAGTATTCATATTAAAACAAAACCTTAAAATTAATACTTATAAACAGTATCAGTATTGTGAGAAGAGAAAACAAATATTTTAAACTCAACGACAACAACGTGTTCAGTGTTCATAACCAAACAGCTGTTTGGCAGATCACGCAAGTCCCAAAAATCCTTTGATTTGTGCACCAAATACCGACAAGATTCGGTTTGTAGACCAACGCTAACCGCCAATCGCAAACTCATGCCAAGTGGTCCTGTACACGTTGGCCCAACGTGTACTAGCCCCATAAGCTTCTCAAATAGTCATAGCAGGTGACGTAATAGTGACAGATGACTTTACAGAGCCACTTGCCGATAATTTTACATGGAACCTTACGGTAAGTGATGTTTCGTTTGAAAGGTATTGAAAATACGTATTCAATCATACTAATTTTGTTTGGGTCAGGTTGATTTTGATGAATAAATTAAATTAATATAAAATTGTAGTTTCGCATTGATGTAATTAATAAATATTCAAAGGTTCGCCTATGCTTATTTGTCAAAAAAGTTTAGGTACGTTTTTCAATTTCCTATTTGTTTTTATTTCAATGCCAACTTTTTTTGACAAATAACCATAGGCGGACGTTGGAATCTTAATTAATCAAATGCTAAACTACAATTTTATCTATTTAATTTATTCATCAAAATCAACTTAAACCAGTGATACTCAACCCGCGGCCCGCGGGCCGCATGCGGCCCTCTGGCGTTTTTCATGCGGCCCGAAGGCTCACTAAAGGGCCCCGTAAACTATCGAATTATTTGATGGTGTGCCGATGTGTTTAAGGCGTGTTTGTGAGTGAGGCAGACAATTTGATGACTTTAATTGGGAAATTATATTGAAATTTTTAAGAACTCTGAGATTAAAGAGCAGGTATTATTAACTTTTGATAATAAATAATTATTAAAGTTAAAGTTAAAACGAATACTCATTTAAAAAATATTCAACGCTTATTTACTGCATTGGAACGACCCATTTAGTAATCACAAGAAAAACCCAATTCCGGATTAACAAAAAATATAAAGTCATTGTAACCTTGAAACCCTGTTTAATAAAATTTTCAAGATTTGTTTACACATTTGAAAACAGCACAAAAAACTGAGTTTACAGGTTCACTTAAATTTTGTGCTCAGAAAATTTAATGACTTTAATTTTGGCATTAAATATACTGAAACTCTAAGGCAAGCCGCACGCTAACGAAACATGAAACGTAAAACATGAAACATGAAACGTAAAACACGTGTCATGAAAATAAAACACGGCTAAACAAATCTTGAAGTCCGCCTACCAATGAAACGAGTGTGATTTATGCTCATAAAACATTTTTATTTTCGGAGAGTTTCATAAATGGCCGGACGTTTATTTATTTAGCAGTGTTTTATTTCCATGAAACGTGATTTACCTTTCATGTTTCTTTGATGTGCGGCCTGCCTAAGAGTAAAAAGCAGGTTTTTAAAGCACTTGGAATAATAAATTATTAAAGTTAATGAATACATACTCATTTTAAAAATAATCCATACTTATTTATTATATTGGAACAACCCACTTACTTATCATTAGAAAAACCCAGGCTCGGATTAACAAAAAAAAATAAAAAATAATTATGACCTTGAAATAACACCCTGCATATGAAAATTTTAAAAAACCGTTTGCACATTTGGGAGTACCACAAAAAACTAAGTTTTATTGCCAGCTTCAATTTTTTGTGCAGACAATTTAAGGACATTAATTTCGAAATAATTACGTATTTATATCGAAATTTTTGTTATAAGTTCTTAAAAGTTTCGACATACATAATTTCAAAATTAATTGAAGTCATTAAATTGTCTACGCAAAAAATGAAGGTGAACTATTAAACTTAGTTTTTGTGCTCTTTTCAGATGTGCAAACGAGTTTTGAAAATTTCAGTATACAGGGTGTTGTTTCAAGATCACAATCACTTTATATTTTTTTGTTAACCTGGACCTGGATTTTTGTTGTGATTAGTAGTAAGTGGGTCATTCAAATGTAGTAACTAAGTACAATTAATTATTGTTAAAATCAGAATTTATTCATTAAATTCAATAATTTATTATTAAAAGTGCTTTAAAAACCTGGTTTTTAATCTCAAAGTTCTTAAAATTTTCAACATATTTCATTTCAAAATTAAAAAGATTAAATTTTCTGCACAAAAATTAAAGCAAACCTATAAACTCAGTTTTTGTGCTCTTTTCAAATATGCAAACGGGTTTAGAAAATTTCAATATACAGGATGTTATATCAAAGTCAAAATGAATTTAAGTGTAATTTTTTTAATCCGGACCTGGATTTTTCCTCCGATTAGTAGTTGGGTGGTTTGGCTTCTAAATATGACATATGTGGACCATATATCAAAAAAATATACAACGTGGTTATAAAGTATGGGTCCAGAAATAAATGGGCAAATTTGATAAAACCACCCTGTAACTCGGTTATAAAAATCGATGGGGCAATAAATGTAGAATATCTAGCACCGTCTCAGTGACCTCTATTCGCCATTTAAGTATTTCCGTTTCCCAATGAAACACCCTGTATACTACTTCATCCATGCGGCCCGCAAGGTGTGGCAGTAGCTAGTATGTGGCTCAGGAGAAAAAAAGATTGAGTATCGCTGACTTAAACCCAAACAAAATTAGTATGATTGAATAGGTATTTTCAATACAATTCTAACGATCACTTTTAAAAGTATCGGTCAAAGTGGCTCTGTAACGTCATCTGTCACTATTACGTCACCTGTTATGACTGTTTGAGAAGCCTACGTCTTTTTATTTCCTCCCTTTAAATTTCACTATACTTTACTTCACGTTAAGAATAGAACGTTACGCTTACGGAGACCAGTGTTGCCAAACCTCTCGCGCACAGGTGGAAACTCGACCGCCGATATACGATTCATTTTAATCAGTACGGCGTGACATCGGCGCGCTTCTATCGTTCACAAGAAATGCATGGAGCTATCTTCGCAATGTTCTATTCTTAACGTGGAATAAAGTATAGTATAAGTACTTACAACCATGATACTATAAATAACAAGATAGTATCTTCCCATAGCGCAAATACGTCCGAGTTCGCGCATCACATAACGTAACTGGAGACCGGAATTTGAATTGTTGTTGTTAGCTTATAGTCCAGGCTGTATCGTCGCCCCAGTTAGGTAAAATATTCCGATTCGATTTTGTTGCACAGGTGCCGCGGTCGGAAAATTGTTTAAACAATTTTTTTAAAACAAATTCAAGAATAACTTTTTTCACTTCAAAAAATCAATTTTTTTACTTCGTATAATTTTTTTTTTGTTCTTTGGCTTAATAACTCGGTTAAAAATTATTATTATGAAAGTCAAGAAGTGACGAATCAAAGTTGAAAGCCCCGCCACAGGATTCTGAAGAAATTTTGTCATTATTTTATTACTGAGCTGTTATTTTTAATTGTCAACCAAGAGCGCGAAGTGAGGCGGCCGTCAATGTGAGTGCAAGTGAGATGCACCATTAGACGGCCGGAATGGTGCATCTCTTTCGCACTCACTATTGACGGCCGCCTATATGCAGTTAGCGCTCATTGTTAATACTTAAAAATAACAGCTTAGTAATAAAATAATGACAAAAATTTCTTCAGGATCTTGTAGGGTTGACTTTAAACTTTAATTTGGTCACTTTCTAACTTTCATAGTTATAATTTTTAACTGAGTTATTAAGCCATGAAAATGGCGATTTTCGCGTTTTTGAAATGTTAAATCGCGTATAACTCGACAAAAATAAATTTTAGAGAAAAGTCACAAGAAACCTTTTTTGCTTATAATGACCCAAAAAATCTAAGAAAATTGAACGAATTGAAAAAATTATTTTTTTATATAATTAAAAAATTTTCCGACCGCGGCACCTCCAGGGATCCTGTGGATTTGTTGTAAGGAACTCTTTTTTAGTAAGTTTGTGCAAAAAAAATCGAATCTGAATAATTTACCTAACGGGGGCGACCATACAGCCTGGATTATACAACCGCGAGCAATTCAAATTAATCGGAAATCATTCGGTCATTACGAACCATTACGAACTTGGGTCTCCAGTTACGTCACGACTCTTCGAGATGCGCAATATACGGTATTATCTTGTTATTTATAGTATCATGCTTCTTCTTCTTCAGGTTCCTTCCCCTATCGGAGGTTGGAAATCATCATCGCTATTTTAATTATATTGGCCGCACTTCTGAATAATTCTAATGAGCTGCAACCAAACCACTCTCTCAAATTTCTTAGCCAGTATCATGCTTACAACCTTTCAAAAGCTGCGAAGGACGGAGGGAATTTTTGGCTATCACTGTATATTAGAAAGTACTTTGAAAAATTTCCATCATATTTTTGTATTCTTCTGAAAACGTCAGTATTATCAGTAACTATTTACATATATTTATATTATATTTCAAAACTTCTTTGGCATTTAGTATACGCTGTCCTGAATTGCTGTATGTAACAACTCAGTAGTTTGATTTTACTTTTTATGAGGAAGTAATTTGTATCGATACTCTGGGTTAATTAGCAAATTACAAGGAAAAGTTATTTACCAGCAATTTTATTGCTGGAATCGAATCTTATGATTGTATGTATTAATAATATAGGTATGCAAAGTCCGCAGAGAGTGTGCTACTTTTTTTATAAACAAAATGGCGCCCGAAAATCGTGCTTTTTCAATTTTTGCTCTATAACTCCAAAGATTTTAACTTTACACCAAAAACACCCAAATAAAAATTCACCGTAATTAAATTCTGCGTAGAGATGTGTTTGAAAAACTTGAATTTTCAACTAAAATTTTAGATAAGTAATTGTTTATCAATAATTAAATAACTTGGTAATATAAAAGCTCTTTTCGTATAGATTATAAGTCCCGAAACCTATAGAAATTGAATGAAAATTTTAGCAACAATTAAATTGTTAATTAAACATTTACGGTCGCTATAATAACCACAATAATTTTGATACATAAGAATAACTATGATTTTTGTTTAAAAAGACACTGTACATATCTAATGTACTTTACAGAATTGAAATTGGACTATTTAAGCGGCTTCAGGAATATTTTAAAATCATAAACAATGTTTTGGCTTATAAACAAATAGACTATCTCGGGAAATATTAAATTAAATTAAATCATGAAAACGGGATTGGTAAAAAAGCGGCCGGATGCTTCTTCTAAAAGAAAAAACGTTTAATTGTGAAGTGGTTCCTGAGATACAACCGTTCAAAGTTGACCGGCATTTACGGCAAAGATATAAACAATAGGATCATAATTTTCAAATCATCATCTCTTTATTTTTGTCCTCTTTCTCCACACCAATTTTCATATCTTTAAAATACTCATAACATATATTATTATAATAAAAACTATCGATATTACGAATTACGAGTGAAAATTGCCAAAAATAGCAAAATTCCAATCAAAAATTAGGTTGGAGAAAATGTAATCTCAAAGTTCAAAATCGGTAAATGCATTTTCAAAATGCATTTTCTCGGCTTCCCATGGAGCAATTTTCTTCATTCTTTTTTTATTCCCAAGTAACTCGAGTAGAGCCATCTAACTAACGTATTATTATATGTCAAAGTTGCTTTTGTTTTGTTATAATAGATTAATTTATTTATAAGAAAAGAAAACTACATATTTTTCCAGTTGTAGACTTTTTTTAGATAAACTTACTACACAAGTGTACCTTTTAACGTTAAAAACATAAATATTCTCATATGAAAGCTGTATAATTATTTAAACAATCTTTATTTAAACAAACTAAAAATTTTTGGTTATAATAAATAAATAAATTTATTATAACAAAACAAAAGCAACTTTGACATTTAATAATTCGTTAGTTAGATGGCTCTACTCGAGATACTTGGGAACAAAAAAAGAATGAAGAAAATTGCTCCATGGGAAGCCGAGAAAATGCAGTTTTTTAACGTATACCGACTTTGAACCTTGGGATTACATTTTCTCCAACTTAATTTTTGATTGGAATTTTGCTATTTTTGGCAATTTTCACTCGTAATTCGTAATATCGATAGTTTTTATTATAATAATATATGTTATGACTATTTTAAAGATATGAAAATTGGTGTGAAGAGAGAGGACCGAAAAGAAAAGGTGATGGTTCGAAAATTATGATCCTATTGTTTATAACTTTGCCGTAAATGCTGGTCAACTTTGACCGTTTGTATCTCAGGAACCATTCATCACAATTAAACGTTTTTTCTTTTAAAAGAAGCGTCCCGCCGCTTTTTTTTCAATACCGTTTTCATATTTTATTTGTTTATAAGCCAAAAAATTGTTTACAATTTTAAAATATTCCTGAGGCCGCTTAAATAGTCCAATTTCAATTCTGTAAAGTACATTAGATAGGAACAATAACTTTTTATACAAAAATTATAGTTATTCTTATGTATCGTAATTATTGTGGTTATTATAGCGACCGTAAAATTTTAATTAACAATTCAATTGTTGCTAAACTGTTTACTCAATTTCCATCGGCTTCTGGAATTATAATCTATATAAAATAGCTTTTATATTACCAAGTTATTTAATTACTGATAATCAATTACTTATCTAAAATTTTAGTTGAAAATTAAAGATTTTGTTTAAAAAGGTTTGTTGGATTGTTGAAGTATATTGGGAAAAATACGTCTCTATGCAGAATTTAATTACGGTGAATTTTTATTGGCGTGTTTTGGATATAAAGTTTTAAATCTTTGAAGTTATAAAGCAAAAATTGAAAAAGACACGATTTTCGGGTGCCATTTTGTTTATAAAAAAAAGTAGCAGCACACTATCTGCGGACTTTGCATACCTATATTATTAATATGTACAATCATAAGATTGGATTCCAGCAATAAAATTGCAGGTAAATAGCTTTCCCAAAAATGGCCTGTAGTCCGATAATCTGCCCAGACTCCAGATTGGAGGTATCCAATAAAATAGATTCGAGGTTTTAACATATATTTAATATTTTAAAAGAATAAAACATGTTTACCAAAATTTTAACCTTAATTGTACTTTTATATTATACAGGGTGTCCCGAAAAGACTGGTCATAAATTATACCACATATTCTGGGGTTAAAAATAGTTCGATTGAACCTAACTTACCTTAGTACAAATGTGCCCATGAAAAAAGTTACAGCCCTTTGAAGTTACAAAATGAAAATCGATTTTTTTCAATATATCGAAAACTATGAGAGATTTTTTATTGAAAATGGACATGTATCATTCATATGGCAGGAACATCTTAAAACAAAATTATAGTGAAGATTGTCCACCCCATAAAAAATTTATGGGGGTTTTGTTCCCTTAAACCCCCCCAAACTTTTGTGTACGTTCAAATTAATTCATTATTGTGGCACCATTAGTTAAACACAACGTTTTTAAAACTTTTTTGCCTCTTTGTATTTTTTCGATAAGCCAGTTTTTATCGAGATGCGGCTACTTTTTTAATATATTTACATAAAAATTTTATGGGGGTTTTGTTCCTTTAAACCCTCCCAAATGCTTGTGTACGTTCCAATTAAACTATTATTGTGGTATCATTAGTTAAACACAGTGTTTTTAAAACTTTTTTGCCTCTTAGTCTTTTTTCATAAGTCACCTTTTATCGAGATGTGGCTTCTTTTTCAAAATATACCTAAAAATGTAAATTATAAATAAATTTTCAGATTATTAACAGGTATCTATAATCGTACTTAACCATATACAAATATGTGGTGTATTCGACAAATATTCAAAATATGTCGATAAATACTGGCTTATCGAAAAAGTACTAAGAGGCAAAGAAGTTTTAAAAACATTGTGTTTAACTAATGGTGCCACAATAATAATTTAATTGTAACGTACACATAAGTTTGGGGGGGTTTAAAGGAACAATACCCCCATAAAATTTTTATGGGGTGCACAAATTTCACTTTAATTTTTTTTTAAGATTTGGCTGCTATAAGAATGCTAAGAGTTTTCGATATATGAAAAAAAATCGATTTTCATTTTGTAACTTCAAAGGGCTGTAACTTTTTTGTGTGCACTATTGTATATAGGTAAGTCAGGTTTAATCAACCTATTTTTGACCCCAGAATCTGTGGTATAATTTATGACCAATCTTTTCGGGACACCCTGTATATACGTGCATACTGTTGTAAATAATATATTGTTACAAATTGTTACAAAAAATATACCTATTTATTACAAGATCGAATTTTATGACATATATTTATTTTCCTTCATATTTTTGACAAAATATATAGTCATAACCAAGAATAAACCCATTATTTTTAAAAGCTAAATAAATAAGCTTCAGGTAAGCGCCCAGACTAATATACAGGGTGTCCCCGAAAATAGTGCGTTCCCTTAAGGTGTGGATATAATACACAATGTAGAACAAAAAAGTCCTATAACATTTTTTTTCTAAAGTTAACCGTTTCCAAAAAAATACATTGTTCTCCATATAAGCGAACTTTTATTTTCATAAAATTAACTAATCTGACATCACTGTACAAGAACTGTTTGTGACTTAGGTTGTTGACACCACAAATGTAGGTCAGGCAGTTAGACACCTGCAAAATAATTATACCACCCTATGTGTGAAAATCTAACAAAACAAGAATTTGTTTGTTTTGTTGAGAAGGAAGACAGGGTTCAATGTAAATACTAAAGGCCCATGGGGCAACTATTTTTGAATTTTGACTGTGTCTATCTTTAGATTTTGTATACATAGTTGTCAGATTTCAATTTGGATTATATTTTGGATTTGCTGCCTTTTTCTATAAATAACAAACGAGAGAGATAGATTAAAGTGTTTTCTACAAAGCAAAAACGTTATCCAAGACATACGCAGTTACATATTTATAACTGACAGAGTGAGACGGCGATACAATTGTTCAACGTAGTTATATTAATTTAGTAGAAAATTTAAACTCTCACTTGACTATTTCTGTACTTCTAATGTCATTCTTAGAAAAACATTCAACATCAGTAGAGATAATAATTGTATAAACTACTATTCGAGTAATCGTGCTGGTCAACTATAATCGGACTGATTGGATTTCTGTCATTTTGACAGTGAAACTGGGTTAGGTTCGGTAGAGTTTATAAATTTTAATAATCAGTCGTATTTACTTGAATAAACTCAGTTCTTGTAAAAGCTATTTTGATATTATACGCTGTGAGCTCGTACGTAGAGGGGATATTTAAAAAATAGCGAGCGCCAGTAGTGACAAGTCTGTAAACGTTTACTGGAAATTTGACATAAATGTCAAAGTGATTAATTTAAAATTAAAAATAAAAACATTAATTATAAAAAATATTAGTTGGTCAAAGCTGTGGTATATATTTTTACCTTAAATATACTTACGTTTTAAATACTGAATTTAAGTTTTTTTAATGTTCCGTAATATGTAATTATAAATTAATCTAATAATCTTAGCGCCATCTACACGATAATTGTGAAAGTATCCGAAGTAAGAAATTAATATTTCATCAATAAAACTTCAAAATGATTAGCAAAATCTTAAAAAAATCGCTTACAATTTAATTACTTTTTGCGGTGTAAATATTAAGCGATAACAATTAAATAATAAATTTAAAAATTACCGGTGAAAGTTGCATTACTAATCCGCTAGGAGCGACACCAGCGAAGCTCAGAGCGTATATTGTATTTTTGGTTTGGTAAGTACATATTTATTTAATTAAAATAAGTCAATAAAATGTGTAAGTAGTCATCTGTCAATATGGTTAACTTCTGTCTATGAGTTTGTCAAACGGTCAAACGTGTACATATTACTCTGACTTTTCAATCATAGTGTATAAAATTCTCGGTTTCATAATCAGTTAAAGTGGACTTTAAATTTTAAGTTGGTACCTTTATCAATGCAATTCATATGGGTAATGTCAACGTTAAAGTGAACTTTAGTTGATTATGAAACCGGGTTACAGATTAGTATATTTTTAAAGAATGTACATTTATTTGCAGATAATGTCTGGAAAATGATCTGGATACCAAAATGATCTGAATTCATTAAGTTTACTTTCATTTACAGTCCCTGCTCAATTTATTAGACTCGCCCTAGAAATATCAGTTTTTTTTTTAATTTCAAGCACCTTTAAAGTGATACAGAACTGCTAAATGGGTGAAATAACACTTAATAATGGTGCTATTTACACAATTAAGTTAAACATGGTGAAATGTTTTTGTTGAATTGTGAAAACTTAACAGATGGCAATAGAGTGTGCTCACAGTGTGCAGTGACTCGACTTTTCCATTTTAGCTTTTTAGTTTTAACTAGTGATTGGTGTTTAATATTTTTGTAAAATTTGGAGTGCTGAGTGTTGATATTGTTCTATGTCTATATTAATGTAAGTTTTTAATTTGTTTAATTTATTTTAAGATATTAATAGAACCAGAATGTTTCTATTTAGGGTTTTGACTCAACTTTCGAACTAAGGATTAAGATACACCACATTTTTTTGCTATTCCTCTTTGACAACATGTGATATTTTCTAATAGAGCAGTAACAGAAGAGATTTGCTCAACAGAAAAATCTTTACAGTCACCCATATGAAAAAATTCCAATTGAAGATATTCCGTCTTTTAGAAATTAACATATTTATATCTTAAAATAAATTAAACAAATTAAAAACTAACATTAATATAGAAACAATATAACACTCACCACTGCAAATTTTACGAAAATTGAACACCAATCACAAATTTAACAAAAAACTAAAGTTGAAAAAAGTCAAGGCATTGCGGCCTTTTAGCCCATTATATTGCCATCTGTCAAGTTTTCACAATTCAAACAAAAAGTTTCACCATTTTTAACTTAATTATGTAGCATGATTATTATGTAATTGTTATTTAACCCATTCAGCAGTTCCGTATGACTTTGAACATACTCTTAAGGTGTTTCAAATTAAAATAACTGATATTTCTAGGGTGAGTCTAATAAATTGAGCAGAAACTGTAAGTCACTTAATGCAGCTGACATAAACGACATTTTTGAAATTCCTGTTACTATTTACGTCCGGCAACTTTAACATGGAGAAATTCATATTCTATATTTTGCTTACTCATTATTTGTGTATTATTAATCTTTATCAAATAATTAATTACGGTAGTAAAAGTAACATTTATTACCAATAAATATATACGTATTATCAGAAAAAGAATAACATCACAAAAAATTTTTGACACATTTACGTAGCGAAAAATCGTACGGTGGGGTAGTAGTCACATCCGTTTTTTTACAGTATTAACTTAGTTTAGACGTTGTTTTGACTAGAAATTTTTGATTTGATTCGTATGCATATCATCGATGGCGCATGGGTATTCTTTCATTTTTCCTACTGTATTTAATATTGTCACTGATTGTCACGGTCTGACTGACAATATGCTGACAATATTCTATTCGACTGAGTGCGTTGTAACAAAGATAGATTTGGAAAATATTACCACGGACATGGTGTCCATTTTTTCGAATCCTGAAAAAACTAATAAATACTTTTAAAAAATTTAAACGCAGAATGAACGACTAAATTATTACCGAGCACCGAAAGTCCCTTAGAACAAATAAAAAGTTTATTTTGAATGAGATACTTGAAATTAAAAATCACACTAAATTTTCTCTTAGTTTTTCACTTCTGTAACTTATTAAAATAAACATTATAGAAGTTCTCAGGGACTTTCGGCCCTCACTAATAACGTAAGCTTTCATTCTGAGTTTAAATTTTTCAAAAATACTTATGAGTTTTCTCAGGATTCGAAAAAATGAATCCCCATTTGAATAGCATTGCAGCCGAAAATACGTACCCATCCTCTTAATATAGAAGTTAATAAATTATCTATAAACACAACCTGACAACAGTGCTGTAGTTAAAACTCAATTTTATCATCTCTCATAATTTAGTGCCTGCAATTCAGATACTCTACTATAAATTTACCATGTTTTGTCAGAAATAATAAAAATATCAAAATTCAGTACACGTTACAATCAGTCTCGAATGTTCTTCTTTTAATGTAATCATCAAATTTGTCTTCAATTTCAGGAGTCATATGATTTTTCCAATCCCCTACTTCACCCTTTCGAATAAAGTGATAACCCGCTTTTTCAAAATATTTCTTTCCTCCTTTTTTATCTAAAAGTACCTCACAATTACAAGCCCTATTTTCTTTCATATTCGAAAACTGAAGAAAGTTGTTGAGAGACTCTACGTCATCGTCAGTCACATCTTTTTCCAAAAATTTGGCAATTTTTCTTATGGCTGCTCGACTGTCCTTCTTCATTTGCTCGTATTGGATGAAGAGAACGTTTTCGTCCTGCCGTTTTTTCCAAAACTCAGACACGTGGTCGAAGAAATCTCCGTAGATGACAGACCCGTTGAGGAATAGCTCACAGAATGTTTCGAAAGTTACGTTAAAGCCGTGTAAAAGTTTGACGTGGTAGTAGAATGAAACGCAGGTGTCGTTTGGATTCCTCGTACAGTATATTATCTGAAACAATGTAATAATGATCAGTTTATTCAAATCATAAATAAGAGACGATATATAAAAACACACCAATGAGAATGGAGAATTGCTTAATTAACTGTGCCAGTACCTAGATAAAACATGTGATATACAAAAAGCGACATGGATTATGCCTGGTGGTACAATAGTGTAGGAAACACAGGTTGAACCTGGCAAAATGGACACAAGTCCGGTTTTATTTTTTTTCTGGTATATCAAGGGGTGCTTAAAAAAATGCTTTGGCCGGCTCCAGTTTTTATTTTTTTTTTCGTCACCTATTCATTTTATTGATAACGTACTTATGGAAAATAAAAGAACATACTGTCTGCTACACATTACGACCCATGTATATTTTATTTTCTTTGCACCCTAAAGCCACAGTAGTGGCCCAAAATCAATTTTTGATTATTTTCTTTATTAATTCTCATCATTTTTGGGGTAGTTCCGGGGAAAATATGGGGGTGCATTATACAAATTTGTAAATAACACGAGTACATGGATAATCGCTGAAAGTTTTTTTACTCTAGCATAGGCGGTTCAGATGGTATAAAAAGGGGTTTTTGAAGATATTCTTCTTTAGGTGCGATTCGATTGAGGGTAAAATTGTACATAAATCTGCGCGCCTGCGCACACAGACAGTATGTAGTTCCTTGCTAATCTTTCAAGATAGGTATTTATGTATCTGTATCCGTGCAAATAAGTCATTAAAAGAATATATTAGTGTTTTTAGTAAATGTATTATTTATTATAATTCTTGTGTTTTTGGATTTGTGTTTCTCTGTAGTAAAATAATAACATATTATGTAGGCATAACATTTTTACACTATGTCTCGCCGTGTTGTGTAATTATATCCGAAACTTACATGTCAATTAGAAGGACCTCCTGGTGTAGTTGGTAGGGCGTTAGCTCCGTGATTGGAATGACGCGGGTTCGAATCCTGGGCGATTCATTTTTTTTTTATTTTTGGTTGTTTTAATAAATTTTTTTTGAAAGTGGTAGATAAGAAAGTTAGTTTAATTTTTAAATAAAATACAAATAACCTGTTAAGTATATTTACTTCGTTGAAATTACCTATATAATAGAAGAATATCTTCTTACGTGCGTACAAACTACACACACATTCTTTTTTTAAATATAACACCCTGTAATTAAAACATTTGCAATTGTCCTTAAATGAAACTTATACCAAAAAATCAGCCACTTATTTGTGATTAATTGCCGCAGGGTTTCTTCTTAATTTTCATTACAGTTACGAAAAAATAGATTTTTTTAAAACATCTTTTTTAAAATATAATATATTTGTCAACTTTGGGGCGCCATCCCCGCTAAACGGTGGGTGATAGACATATGCTGTCGGGAAATAAATAGTAGTAAATATAGTCCTGTTCATTTTGCTATTGAGTAAATTTTTTGCAAAACGTGCAGGAAGGGCTACGTTTCGCCAAAACCACAAATTACCCTCTTTAAAGGGATGAAAAGGGGGGTCCCAGAGCGAAATTTTTAAGAAGAAGTTAGTCTCATAATAAGCACCCCTTCATATACCCAAAAAATAAAACCGGACTTGTGTCCATTTTGCAAGGTTCAACCTCTGTTTCCTACACTACAACCGTTAAAATCAAATTGATCATGTCTCGATAAAAACAAAAGAGCCACAACAAGTATGCAAGATGTTAAGAGTCGAAGAGTAGCATCTTGCATATCTGATCCTGTCCTAGTACAGATAGAATATCTTCTTATTCTTCTTTTGTGTAGACATGACTCTGTATTGTCGCTCTATTGTTTTCGTGGTCTTCCCACTGATCGTCTTCCTATTGGGGAACGGTCTCTCGCTGTCCTTACTACTCTATTTCTTGTCATTCGGCTTATGTGGTCATTCCATTCTATTCTTCTGTTTCTTACCCAATTATTAATGTTGTCCATTTTGTATCTCCGTCGTATATCTGTACTTCTATCCCATAGTGTCTTACCATCGATTTTTTTAAGTGTAACTGGAGAAGAATTCGAACAAGTGAGGCAGTTTAGATAATATTTGACTTGTCTGCTAAACGATAGTTGGGACCCTGAGACTCGAATAAAGAGCAGAATAGACTCAAATCAGAAATTCTTTTTTGAAATTTCGTAAACTTCTGACGTGTAACGATTTGATACCTCGCCAAGCGATGAGCTGCTTTACCAGAGGCGACCGGAGGAGTGTCAGCGTTGGCGCATGGCGCCGCTGGGGTAAATCGAAGGAGTAGTGGCAGCAAGAGCATATTTAAGGCGAGCCAGGAGAATGATAAAATCAGTCATGGCTAGCGAATTGAACTAACCATGGCTCAACAGCTGATGCTAGCGAATTGAACTAGCATTAGCTGGCTTGGCAATAGATGCACCGTATGTGAGGTGGGACTATGCCTAGGCGGACGCCACAGTAGTGACGTGGAGTCTTGCCGTGACCGTTATCGCAGTGTGCGGTAGTAGCGAGGAATGATCTCCGGATCGGAATATAGGGCTATGTTGATTTAACGTAGCGAGATTGTTATTGTATATAAATATACTGTTTATATCGTATTATTTTAATGTTGCTATCATGATCGGATAACTGTAAGAAAGTTTAATATTGTTTTTCCTTTGCAGAAGACGGAGTTGTGTTTTATTTTATTTGTTTTAAACTGTATATAATTATTTTTAATATATTTACTTTATTTTTAACTTGTGTTTTACTGAGTCTGTCGTCCTTAGAAGAACTACCCGTTACAGACGGATCGCAAATTGGATTTCAACCTGAGATACAAGATGTTAAATGTTACGTTTGGTCTGTTCTCTTATACGAAATGGAAGCATAGACGTTAAAGGATGACAGATCCATTAACAATCTTGCAGTTTTAGAAATGCGGTGCCTGTGCCGAATGCTTAAAATTTCATAGAAGGGCAGAGTCCTTCCAAAGAAGACTGCATATTTAGGGCACATAATATGAGGAGAACGATACACTTTTCAGTAACTAGTACTAGAAGGAAAAGATTGATTGACTAGATTGGAAAAGATTTAGGACTTTTAATGTCGTGTCTACCTACCTTAGGTTTTGTTTGTTCAAGTTCAACGGGAAGTAACTGCAATGGAAGATGACTCTTGATACATCTTGGAGAAGCCAGACTGTTCACATAGTCGACTGAATTCGTGAAGACATCTTTAAATTGATCTGTATATTCAAAAAGAGCAACAGACATCCTAAAATAAAAAAATTTACTTTGATATTCTTTGACAACAATTAAATATTAGTTTTAAAAAATAATGAAATAAATTTCCAAAATAATTCATATACGAAATAATCTACTTTTATAAAACGACATTAATTTGAATTTGAAGTCGATTTTGCCATTTGCGTTGGTATTGTAATGAGTTCTTTATTTTATTATATTTTTAACACTTCATTTTAATTGAGAACACTTATTTTATTATCTTTATTTCCACATAGTTATTATTTAATTCTATTTACTATTTACCATAATTAATAATTGATAACACACACTATAACATATAATTAATATATCAATTATTACAATTTATATTTTACGTTTTTAATACTCGACATTCAGATAACACCTGAACCTGAAGCTTGAACAATTCAACTTAAATATACTACAACCGTTGATTGATGGATATACTGGAAGATACGAAACTAAACCGGCGTTTATGTACGACATCATTAGTTTTAGAAATAGATGGCGCTACCAGTTTTTTAGGTGCGAGATTGAATTTACCTGATCCGTATTCAGGTAAATTTGGTGTTGATCTTTATTCACTGGTAGCCGGTGAGTTAGAGATTGGAATTCGGATATGCGCACAGATCCAAGGGTATTTACAGACTTTATTATTACGTTCGTTTTTATGAATGGATACCCTAATAGCACAAGGACGTCCAATGGACGTCCATTGGACGTCCTTCACGGACTTTAGGGACGTCCTTTGGACGTCCGTTTTCGTCCGAGGAACGTCCTTTATACGTCCTATTTTGGTCCAAATGTCGCGCTACCGAACGTCCATTGGACGTCCATCTAAGGTCCGAGGGGACGTATATTGGAACTTAATCGGACGCAAATTGGACCTTAATCGGACGTCCTAGGGGACGTAAATTGGACCTTAATCGGACGTAAATTGGACCTTAATCGGACATAAATTGGACGTCCTAGGGGACGTAAATTGGACCTTAATCGGACGTAAATTGGACCTTAATCGGACGTAAATTGGACCTTAATCGGACATAAATTGGACCTTAATAGGACGTAAATTTGACCTTAATCGGACGTAAATTGGACCTTAATCGGACGTAAATTGGACCTTAATCGGACGTAAATTGGACCTTAATCGGACGTAAATTGGACTTTAATCGGACGTAAATGGGACCTTAAGCGGACGTAAATTGTACCTTAATCGGACGTAAATTGGACCTTAATCGGACGTCCTAGGGGACGTGAATTGGACCTTAATCGGACGTCCTAGGGGACGTGAATTGGACCTTAACAGGACGTCCAATTTTGGTCCAAAGGCCAAGTTGTTAAACGTCCAATGGAGGTCCACCTAACGTCGGAGGGGACGTTCGGTGGACGTCATTTGGGCATTCATAGGATGTCCCAGTTTGGTCCAATGTCTTGCTGCTGAACATCCATCTAACGTCCTGGAAGGTCATTCGGTGGACGTCTAGCGACGATATTTAGACCTGTGGAGAATGTATTGTGGGAAATAAAAAATATATTTTTTAAGGAACTTATATTTCATCTTATATCAAATTACAATTATTGGATATTACAGTATTTACATTAAATTACAATACACTTCTCCAAGAAATTAACGCACCACCTTAAATATGGGGTATATTTGATGTCTCGTATTTCCTAAACCTGTTGTCCCATCTAAGTGATGTTTTTATAATATTATAGCCTAGGCTATAGGTTACCTCCTTAAGCTTGTCATGCTGTAATATATGTATATTATATCATATCGCTCTCTATAGTAATGTGATATAATATATATTACAGTATAGCTCCCTGTGCATGACAAGCATAAGGAGGTAACATATTCTAGGGCCTAGGCTAGAATATTATAAAAAAAATCACTTAGATGCAACAACAGGTTTAGGAAATTCGAGACATCAAAAATGCCCAATTTTTAAGGTGGTGCGTAATGGGCTGTATATACAGGTCATAAATTAAATCACATTATTCTGGGACCAAAAATAGTTCAAATGAACCTAACTTACCTTGTACAAATATGCACATAAAAAGTTACAGCCCTTTGAAATTACAAAATGAAAATGGATTTTTTCGATTATATCGAAAACTATTAGCGATTTTTTATTGAAAATGGACATGTGACATGTGGCATTATTATGGCAGGAATATCTTAAAGAAAAATTATGGTGAAATTTGTGCACCCCATAAAAATTTTATGGGGGTTTTGATCCCTTAAATCCTCCCAAACTTTTGTGTATGTTCCAATTCAATTTTATTATTGTGGTACCATTAGTTAAATTCAATATTTTTGTTTCTTAGTATTTTTCAGATAAGGCAGTTTTTATCGAGTTGCGACTTCTTTTTTAATATGTCCACGTAAAAATTTTATGGGGGTTTTGTTCCTTTAAACCCCCCAAATGTTGTATGTTCCAATTAAACTATTACTGAGGTACCATTAGTTAAACAGAGTGTTTTCAAAACTTTTTTGCCTCTTTGTATTTTTTCGATAAGGCACGTTTTATCGAGTCTGGCTTCTTTTTTAATATGGTTCAAAATATACCTAAAAATGTAAAGCATAAATAAGTTTGCATATTATTACCAAGTCTCCATAATCGTACTTAACCATATACAAATATGTGGTGGATTTGACAAATATTCACAATATTTCGATAAAAATTGACTTTTCGAAAAAGCAATAAGAGGCAAAAAAGTTTTTAAAACGTTGTTTAAATGGTAGGTACTACAATAATAATTAAATTGAAACGTGCACAAAAGCACATTGTTTTCGATACATTGGAAAAAATCACTTTTCATTTTGTAACTTCAAATGAGTGATAAAGGCACAGAGACTTAGATCACGAGGTCACATTGAAAGGATGCCAAAAACGAGGACTCCGAAAAGGGTACTAAACTACACTATAGCTTCAAGAAAGAGAAGAGGAAGACCGGAAAATAGATGGAAGCAAGAGGTCGAAAAAGATTTGGAAAGAATGGTGTTACAGGGTCAGAAAAGAAAAATGAATAAGAGGAAGGAATGGAGAAAAATCACATATCAAGCCAGAGAAGATCTCAGTACATAAAGAAACGTGAAAATGAAGAAAAAACAAACTTTTCAAGCCATGGGCCTCTAAGGCCCTTGGTGCTATTAATATATAACTTCAAAGGGCTGTAACTTTTCTTTTGTGCACATTTGTACTAAGGTAAGTTAGGTCCAATCAAACTATTTTTGGTCCCAGGATATGTGATTAAATTTATGACCTGTATTTTTGTTACACCCTGTATATATATATAAAGGTTATATTTGGTTCTTGGGACATCAAAGTATATTTTTTAGACATTCCCTGGATATAGTGACTGATGTGACATACCTCCGATTTGTTTTTTCATGAGTTTTGTAAGAGAGACTAAAAACTTTTTTATGGTTACCTCCTGTTTTCATATATTTTTTGACATGTTTTGTAGTAAATTCAACTATCTATTTACTACAAGACATGTCAAAATTTACATGTGAAAGCAGGAGATGATCCTAAAAATGGTTTTTCGTCTCCTACAAAATTCATGAAAAATCAGATAGGAGAATTTGTACATTACAATTCTCTGATGTTTGGGAAAAAGGGCTTAAGTCAGAAATGCACATCGATAATGTTTTGATGATTTCTGGACCAGAAAAATCGGCTCTTTTTATTGGTACATACAGTTTACGTCTACAACAGTTTTTTGCTGGTCCAGAAATCATCAAAACATTAGCAATGTGCAATTCTGACTTACGCCCTTTTTGCCAAACATAAAAAAAGCAATCTGGTCATAACTGACCAATGAGCAATTTTAATTTAACCTAAATTACTAATGTTTCTTAAAATGAAGAGCTTACCCGATAGCGTCTCTTATCTAATCTAACAAGATCGTGCACTATTCTAACATACACAGCCACATCACGCACTATGCTCTGCTTTTCACTATCACCTATCACTCAAACTAGTTCAAAAGGCTTTGTCCTCTTCAATCTTCTAGTTTGCCCAGTAGTATCGAGGAGGATTTCCTCAATATTCTTGTACTTATTTAAGTTGTTTGTCGGGATTCCTGCTATCTTCTTGATGATTATATCCAGGTTCCATTCCTAGGTATTAATATTTGTTTATAAAGTAATAACTTATTATGCATGGACAATGTTGTTTCTTCCAATTAGCCAATACACTTTTTATATCATTATTTTGGTTATATCTGGTTTTTTGTAGACCACTTTCAGCTGATTCTAAAAAAAATTAAAATGAACGGTAATTTTTCTATTCTTTACAATTAAAAATCAAAATATTTACAGGTAATACATGCATAAATGATTCGTTTCATAAAGAAAATTGAAAACGGATTTTATAATACTTACATAATTGTTTAAGAGATCCAGCCATAGCCAAAACTAGCATACTAAACAGTACAGTTGAGTACAGCAAAAAAAGCCACTAATTTCCATTTTTCACCCCCTTATCGATGCATTTTTTTCCAATCAAAATTTTTACTAAATTTTTAGGTTATCTTATGATGAAAATGAAATAATTGATGACTTGATGACCAATGACCACGCGACGCTACATAGATACTCGCGCGGCAAATTTGAAAATGAACGCAAATTGAATAGTAAATGGCCTCTCTTTAGAGTATGGAAAATTTTACCCCTCCAGGAGGACATTGTACTCTTTTCATAGAATATCTTGTGGTAACTTTCCAGCCATAATTTAATCAGATGTTCACGGAATAGAACTTTGATAGTAGAATTCCTGGAATGTTTTGTTGTTAGGGGAAACTTTTATTTTATTTATTCTTGAATATTTCCTGTTGTTAAACATTGTAACCAATAATTTACAAATAAGATTTTCATTACATTACATGAAATCAAAACATGTTTTGGATATTAAACTATATAGTTTTATAATTGTAATAATTTAATATACAATTTTGAATTAAGATTTAATCTTTCGATCTAATCGATTTAAACTACAGTGAAACTTGTGTTACCGGCCCCCTGCCAACACCGGCCACCTGTACTAACGGCCAGTTTAAAAATTCCCCACACTAATTACAGTAAAACCTGTCAGTAACGGCCGCTAAAAATGAAAAAGCTATTGGCCGATATAGAAAGGTGACCGGTATTGCCAGTTTTTGTAGTCTAGATATAATTGGTTTGGGGAATTTTTAAACTGGCCGTTAGTACAGGTGGCCAGTAACACAGGTTGTACTGTATATCTAGGCTACAAAAACTGGCAATAACGACCACTTTTCTATATCGGCCAATAGTTCTTTCATTTTAGTGGCCGTTAGTGACAGGTTTGACTGTATTTCATTAACGTAAAGTTAACGCAAGTTAATATTTTATTGAATTATTTTGCTATTTGATCTCGTAATTGGTATAATGTGTCCAATATAAGCGTTCATAAAACGTCCGTATTTCGTCCAGTATGGACGTCCAAAGTCGGACGTCCAAAGGACGTCCATATTTATTCCGTCCGAAGGACGTCCATATTTATTCCTTCCGAAGGACGTCCAACATGGGACGTCCGTTTATAGTCCATGGACGTTAGGACCAAAAATGGACCTATTTTGGACGTCCAAATGACGTCGTGTGCTATTAGGGAATTGTCCGTATTTCGTCCAGTATATATACGTCCATATTTGTTCCATCCGAAGGACGTCCAACGTCGGACGTCCATTTTTATTCCGTCCGAAGAATGTCCAACGTCGGACGTCCAAAGGACGTCCATATTTATTCCTTCCGAAGGACGTCCAACGTCGGACGTCCATATTTATTCCTTCCGAAGGACGTCCAACGTCGGACGTCCAAAGGACGTCCATTTTTATTCCGTCCGAAGGACGTCCAACGTCGGACGTCCAAAGGACGTCCATATTTATTCCTTCCGAAGGACGTCCAACGTCGGACGTCCAAAGGACGTCCATTTTTATTCCGTCCGAAGGACGTCCAACGTCGGACGTCCAAAGGACGTCCATATTTATTCCTTCCGAAGGACGTCCAACATGGGACGTCCAAAGGACGTCCATTTATAGTCCATGGACGTTAGGACCAAAAATGGACCTATTTTGGACGTCCATTGGACGTCGTGTGCTATTAGGGTAGTAACTATAGTATGATGTCCTTATTCTTTCAGTATAGATAATAATAAAACTTATCTAAGAACTA
The DNA here is from genome assembly GCF_917563875.1 of Diabrotica virgifera virgifera. Classification (NCBI taxonomy): domain Eukaryota; kingdom Metazoa; phylum Arthropoda; class Insecta; order Coleoptera; family Chrysomelidae; genus Diabrotica; species Diabrotica virgifera. The sequence goes on from NC_065451.1 coordinate 19,114,941, forward strand.
TTTTTAAGTTCATATAATTATTATTTATAGATTTGATTTTATAATTAAATACAAGTATTTATAGTAATTAAAACAAAAAAATATTTATTTCTTTTCATGCATGTAAAGGTCATGTTTCTCATAAATCAAAAGTACAGCCGTTATAATGAAATTCCTTTTTTTTGATAATTTTTTTTTATTTAGAATTTATTTCAACCTCAGAGGGTTATAACATTGAACTGTATTTACATGAAATGTGAAAGCGAATCAAAAAGTTAAGGGGATGGGTACGAACTTTCGGCTTCAATGCTATTTAAATGGGATTAATTTTTTTCGAATCCTGAGAAAACTAATAAGTAATTTTGAAAAATTTAAACGCAGGGCCGAAAGTTCCTAAAGACTTCTATAATGTTTATTTTAATATGTTACAGGGGTGAAAAACTAAGAGAAAATTTATTGTGTTTTTAATTTCAAATATATCATTCAAAAGAAACTTTTTATTAATTCTAAGGGACTTTCGGCCCTCGGTAATAAAGTAATCTTTCATTCTGCGTTTAAATTGTTTAAAAATACTTATTAGTTTTCTCAGGATTCGAAAAAAATGAATGCACTTAAATAGCATTGGAGCCGAAAGTTTGCGCATATCCCCTTAAAGGTCATGTTTTTTATGTCAAATATAACCGTCATAATGAAATCTCGATTTTTTAATAATTCACATATATGTAATTTACATAATATGCTATTAGTCCGGTAAATGAACAAGAGTTAAGGCGATACCGTGTAATTTTCAGGGACAACTCCGAATTGCATGAAAATTTAAATGTAAGTTCTAGACTTTTGCTAAGAAAATTTTTTTCGAAAAAATATTTACTTTTCGAGTTATTTGCGAAAAACCGTCTGAAAACGTAGTTTTTTTTGTCGAAAAACATTTTCAATCGCGAATAACTAGAAAGTATTGACCTAAAACACTCTACAGAACGAAAGTTGCTTATAATCAGTCAATTTATCCATTACAGGACTTATTTTAAACACGCGTTTTTTCACCCCCGAGAAGGGATGACTGTCACCCTCCAAGTAAAAGCAACCAACGGCACAAATTCAACTTTGAAGTGGAGGGTAAGTAGAACCTAAATCCATAAGTTTCATGCAATTCGGTGTTGCCCCTGAAAATTACACTCCAAAACTGTCATTCACTGGACTATATGCAAATTAAATTGAAATTAACCCATATTTAGCCGAAAAATATTATCAAAATCCTGATTTTGGAATATCTTAATTATCTAGAGAAGGGGATTGAATAAATTCGGAGAAATTGGGTAGTAAAATTTCCCCACAAATTTGAGAGGACTTAATTAGATGAAGGTTTCGAAATATTTATTTTTCCATGCATCATTTAAAGATTTATTTGTTTATCTTTGACAAAAGATTCATCCTTGGTTGGTTCAATTGTAAATTTCAGGAAAATATCTAGGTACCCAAAATTCCAGAACCAAGAAGTCTATAATAGAACAAAAATCAAATTAAGATTATTGTTTCGAAAAATAAAGAGATTATCTATCTATTGTATCAAATACCTAACTGGTTTTTCCCAGCGATGCAAGAAGACACCAGTAAATTAAAATTGTAAATAGAGAAACCCGAAAGTTATTTAAAAAGCATTATATACCGGTAAAAAATGTGTCATTATTTTAGATTATAATTGTCACAAAATAGTAAAGACTCATTCCTCTGCTTGTTTTGAAATAGCCATGAAATTATGACTTATTTTTTTTTTATTTTCATTAAGGCTCTTCTAATGAGGCTGCAATTTTTCTATTGTTAAAAGATGATACCAAGAATTCAAAGATGCAGTCAAAATGGGATATTTCGAAATACATACATACTGTTACTAAGAAAAAAATGTAAAGTAAGTGGTAAAACGCACCACTGCAAAGATATGGGTTAATTTAAACACAAAACAAAATTTGTAATAATTTACTCACGGTTTTTGCTCCGAATTTAAAGAACCGCTTGGATAGACATGAAATTTGTCATACGGATAGCTAACATGTCAAAGAAATAAAGTGATATTGTACCGATGTGTATCTTTGCCCTGGTGTGTGAGTACCACCCCTTCTCGTGGGGGTCAATCAATACTTACAAAATAAGTCCGAAAGTGTATAAACTGACTAATTGTAAGCAACTTGTGTTATATAAAGTTCTTTCACTAAGTCAACACTTTTCGAGTTATTTGCGAATGAATATGTTCATTTTTCAACAAAAAAACATATTTTTAGATAGTTTTTCGCAATTAACACAAAAAGTTTATCGAACTTAGTTTATCGAACAAAGTTTAAAAAATATATAACGCCATCATTTAAAATGATCAGCAATACGCTAGCGACTGCTGCGTTAAAATTTTGAATACGGGCCACGATGGGGCCACGTAAAATAAATGTCAGTTCTCGGCTAGTTCAACAGATTTACGCTAGGCTCGCCACTATACGGGCAGATTTTAAAGCGAACAAAATAATACATAGGCTTTCGTATCTTCCCCTCTATATTTATCAATCAACGCTACAACCCTATGTTTTCCAATATTTTAGACCGGGCCTAGAACAAATAGAATACCTACAATCTAACTAAGATAGGCTGGCGCCTTGCGTCTGAAAAGGGTCATAACTAGTTCTCGCAGTGTTCCCAGATGACTTTTTTGAGGATCAGGAGGTGTCGCCACGAACGATCAGGAGATTTCAGGAGACTCGCTCGCCTCAAAAATTGGTAGAATTCTGTAGTTTCAGTCTTTACGTTTATAGATAGGCAACTAGATGTCGCCACGAAAAATCAGTAGAATCAGTTGGTGGAGTATTTTTACGTTTATAGGTAGGCATGCAACTCTATAAAATCTGTAAGGGACGGCTGTGGCAACGCTAGATGGCGGCTAAAGCATAAAAATAAAAAAAAATTAAATAGGATAAAATTCTGAAAAATTCAAACTCCATACAAAACCGTTCTTGAATCGTTACGCGCATGCGCAATGACGAATAATGCTGCGCAGTAACACATTTTTCGTTACTGCGCATCCCCGTAATCATTCAAGAACGGTTTTGTATCGAGTTGGAACAAAACCAGATGATTTTCAGAATTTCATCACTTCATCAGGAGGTTTAAGGACGCCATCAGTAGATCAGTAGGCGAGGGTCGCCATCAGTAGGTCTCCTGAAATTTCAGGAGGTCTGAGAACACTGAGTTCTCGGCTCGTTCGGTTCGTCTCCGGAATCATCTAGAGTTTGTCAGGACCGGCCTCAGAGGCGGCTTTACCTATTGTGCAGGGTGTGCGGTGCACACGGGCGCCGAGATGTTGGGGCGCCAAGCGCCAAAGAGCGGGTCCTGGGTCCTTTACTTTGTTTCAACATAAAATTATAAAATATGAAATTTATCTGCGTCTCCATATGCTTTTTTTTCCTTGAATCCTTCCTTGCATAATCAATTGGAGCAAGTTGTATCTCTCTCCACGTGTAATATGACCGAGATATTCCAATTTTCTTGTTTTGATGGAATTTAAGATTTCCATTTCTTTTTTCAGCTTTCTCAGAACCTCTTTGTTAGTGACGTGTTCTGTCCACGATATTTTCAGAATTCTTCTGTACACCCACAGCTCAAATGGTTCTAGTTTTTCATTGATGCAGCATTCAAGGTCCAGCTTCATTTTAAATTACTTGTATACAAATAAATAATTACATTATTACATTCAGTGTTCCCAAATTTGTTCACTGCTCTTAGAATTTACCTCACATTGCCAGAGACAGTAGCGCACAGTGAAAGATCATTTTCTAAATTAAAAATAATTCAAAATTATCTAAGGTCAACATTGTCTTAGTCGATTGACAAATTTATCACTAGTAAGTATTGAACATGAAATAAAAATCAAAGTAAGTGATATTATTTCAAGATTTTGCTAATTCAAAAGCACGAAAAGTATCTGTTGTATAATAATTATAATTATTATATGTTGTAGTAAGTGCCTATGTGCGTCCTTTAATATTTATTAATTAGTTTTTTTTTTAAATAATCACAAAGTTGTTCTTTTTTATTCATCTAACAAATTCCTTCCTAAAAGTACTATTTACTCGTGTACTCAAACCTGTCAAATTTCCTCAACCAATTTTCCTCTATACCTCATAGATAAAAAAGTTTATTTTTAATTAAATATTTTTAACAGATTTGGGTAGGTTGTTCTGACGCCGTGAATACTTATTGGCTCCCGACATAATTTAATATTGCACTATTTGCATCTGGATTTTTGTTTACATTATAAGCGTACCTAATACCCTCTAATACTCTATGTACTATTAGTACAGGTACTAGGTATTATAGGTACCTATTCGACTATTCCATTTTGACTGCGCGTCAAGCGAAGGGCGCCAGGGCATCGATTGCACACGGGCGCTACATGGGCTAGAGCCGCCTCTGACCGGCCTATGTAATATTGGGAATCGTAAACAGTATGAAAAATATTACAATTGAAATAAAACTTACTCTATTAAAGGAGCTCGAAGCTGCTGAACAGTCGATTGAGCTTTTTGAAAATCCAGGTTATTATTTAGCAACCATATCATTTCCTGGCACCACGTTGAACCTGATCCATAAAAACAATTAATTAATACAAACTATATTATTAGTAAAGATAACAGAAGGCCAACTAGACGTCAACGAAATCCCCGTAGAAAGAGTGACGAACTACAAGTACCTTGGCACCTCAATAAATGAAAAATAGTCTACTTCGATCCCAACAACCAATAGATAAGAACACGCATCGAAAAAAAACTAGATCCACCTTCAACAGGATGGAGGCCTTCTTCAAGACTCAACCTTGAACCTCTCGCTTGGTAAAAAAAGTAAGAATACTGCGATGCTACGTCTTCTCTATCCTTTTTTTGTGGTGTTGAATCGTTTACCTTGAACGAAGATATGTACAGAAAATTGGAAGCATTTGAGATGTAGTTATATCGTAGACTAGGACTTAAAATCTCGTGGAATGACCAAGTCAAATAAGAAGGTAATCAAATGTTTCGAAAACTAATGACTTTATCGTTATGAATGAAGAGTATATTATTTACATGAAAAGGATTGGAGAATCGAAAAATTGCGCTAAAACAGTAATTCTTCCAGTGGGGTAGAATTTAGAAAGGGTCAACCATTTACTGTCTCCTGTCGTACGCCTCTGGTAGTAGCCAGTGGCGTACTGAGCATGGTTCCGCGGAACCAGGGCCCGGCCCACTTTAATGCGCTTTTTGCTTCTTTTATTTCTAATTTGATGGGGACATTTTGAACTACACAAATACACACATAGGAAATGTAACTGCTTAATAGATTTTAATTTTTGTGTAGATACTTATAAATAAAAACAAAGAATACCTATTCCTCAAAAAACTTGAAAAAAAATTATTGAAATATAGCGAACCCTGTTGTAAGATTCCTTACACGTTTTACCTGCTTTCCAAAGCCCATGTTTCAACATTTGTAAAGACTAACCGATAGGGCCTGTCTACACGTGATAACTCAAACACTTGTATATTAGCAAGATTCATGAATAAGATGTAGGTAAACTACAAAGTTGTAAATATGCATTGCAAGTTTTATACGGCCATAAAACTAATCCCAATATAATAGACTCGATACTCGTGTTTATTGAACCGTCGACCGTCATCATTTAGTCTGTACTTTTATAGAGGTAGGTAATTCTTAAAAATTCAAATTAAATTCTAAATATAGACAATAGTGGTAAGGATAAAAAACAAGACACTATACATATACACTAATTTCTTTGTAAGAGAATCTCGTCGTTTGATAAAAGATATAGACCCCACTGTTATCCAGGGGTTCTTTTGATATATTTTTTAAGAGCTTAATCTCCCTAGATGTTTGTTTTACCGTTTAAGAGGTTTTGTCTCCTTACTGCTTCACAAATTACTTTACTTATTGTTTATAAGATACGTAAGATTCGTTGGTTCAAAGTGCCTATTTTTGAAAAGGCTGTAGTCAAATGGGCTTAAACGAGTAACTAATCATGAGTGTATGCAAAATTTGAACAGACATATCTTATAACCATTTTTGGCTTCAGGAAAACAAAAAGTCCAAAATATTCACAATAGCAAAACCTATATTTTTTTATACTAGTTAAGATTTTTGGTATCACCAATAATTAATAAAGTTATTTTGAAAAGACAAAACTTTTTCACAATAATTATAAATTTTTTTAATTTAAAACCAAATTGTTTTCAAAAATGAGCACTTTGAAGGGGTAAAATTTACATATCATGATATAAGCAATATTACATAAGTCAAATAAGTTGTGAAGCGGTAAACGATTAATTTCATTTGGGATGCTAATTAGGGGGTGATTTTTAATATTTGTTTACCAAAAAAGTGTCCAACTTTATTTTGAGCGTTACATAGTTAATATTGATGATAGAAACTAAAAATTGACATTAAAAAAGTTGTGATGACTTTTTCTCGAAAATTGATTCATTTTTAGTTATTTCACGTTGAAATATTCTATTTGGAATTTGACGAATAAGAACCTACATTTCATGACCTACTGGGTTTAAAGACTTCGTATATACACCATATTTTTCACTTTTTTTATAAGCTATATTTTTACTAAGAATATTTTTTTCGATAACATACCTACCTTTGAGGTTATTTGCGAAAAACCGTCTCAAAACGCGTTTTTTTTTTAAAAGTGTTTGAAAAAAAAGTTTGAAAAAGTGTTTGAAAAACGTGTTTTGACTTAGTGAAAAAACTCTATAGAAATTAAAAGTTGCTTAGAATTAGTCAGTTTATCCAATTCCGGACTTATCTTGAACGTATGTTTTTCACCCGAGAAGGGGTAAAACATACCTAGGGCAGAAGCGCACATCGGCACAATAGGTATCACTTTTTTTTTGTTTGACATATTAGCTATGGGTATGCCAAATTTCATTTCAATCCGAGCAGTTCTTTAAAATGTACAGCAAAAACCGTGAGTAAATGGACTATAAATTAGCTTGAGTTTTTATGATATATTTTATGATATAATATGATGATTTATATTTAATGTTTTGGGCGGGGGCCCGCATCCCAACTGGAACCCGGGCCCGCTGATCTATCAGTACGCTACTGATAGTAGCCATAAACATTTACTTAACGTAATTTAGTCGGATATACAGTATCTATAGTCTGTTCGCTAAACTCAGACGCAACTGGCTACATACTTTAGTCGATAATTTTTTTGTTTTTTGCCAATTTTGCAAAAATTGACGAAATTACTAACTATTTAGTGATTATTAACGATTTAGTAATTATTTTTTGCCAATTTTACTAAAATTGGCAAAATTACCGACTAAAATATCTAGAAAATTGCGTCTGAGTTTAGCGAACAGACTATACCTACATTTTCTGCCAAGTATGACAAGGAAACAAGGATATAGCAAATAGTTTTAAAGCACTGGGTAAAAATAGTTATTAAATTTTTAAATAAAACACCCTGTAACTCAGTAACGAGCCACATTTTATTTAAGTGATTTAGGTTAAATCTTAATGTTAATATTAACTTATGTTTAACTTATTATTAATTTCTAAAACCATAAAATGAAAACTAATCTAAAAAACGACATAAAAACTACGTTTTTTATATCACCTATTTAAAACGTGATAAAAATGACGTCAGTTATGGTGGGACATATTCACGTGACTTTTGACGTCGAAAAAACGTGACAAACTGACGCGGTTTGGTGATAATTATGACGTCTTTTTAACGTTTTGTAAACGTTAGATATTTGGTTGCCTGGGTTTTGAGGTCTAGAATCTACAACTCAGATATTGGACATTCTTAATTAATCACCCTTTATATTAAATTATAACTATTTTAAATATTTACCTGTTCTTGGATAACTAATCAACCAGACATCATCCTTCCTAACTGGAGCGCTCAAAATTTGCGGAGCATAATTTTCGAAAAACGCCGGCAACAAGCACTTGCCGGGATTAAATTCCCAAAGAGCATGCTTTATCCCCAAATGCTTGTCAGTTATTTCTCCGCATTTTCCTTCTAACGGCTTTTTCGTGATCACTTTCATAGTTAAGGTAATTGCACTCAACTGAACTGTCGATAGATGCATAGTGTATGTGCATTTCTATTTGCAATTACTTTCACTGAATTTCTTAGTTCAGTTAGATTAAGAAAGTGGTTTGTAGTGATTTAAACAAGAATAAAAAAAACCGTTAAACGCGGTAAAAATGAGTGGCAAACACAATATTTCAGCTACAAAAGAGCTGATATGAATATTACGTAGCGCAAAAATGTATTTTCATTTTGATAGAAAAGAAAATTTTAATTGCATTTTGAAATATTTTTCCATGTTGCTAAATTTGATGTAAAACCGTTGTAAAACTCACCACAAAAGAGTACCTTTGATAAAGTTTGCAGTTTGAGGCTCTTTTGTGGAGCGTTTTACTTCAAATTTAGCAAATATGGAAAAATTTTACAAAATAAAAATAGTATAATTTTATTTTCCATCAAAATGAAAATACATTTTTGCGACATGTAATATTGATATCAGCTCTTTTGTAGTTGGAATATTGTGTTCGCCACTCATTTTTTCTTAAATGAATAATTTTTTCTTAACTAATTAGGTTATACTTATTTTAGGGCTTTTAGTAACACTGATAATGGATTTTTTAATCCGAAAACGTTATGTGATTTAATGTAACCCTTATTTAGGTAATTTTACATATACCTTTTACAAATGATCTCGTATTTTTGTGATTTATGGTAGGTATACAGCCAGCTACAGGAATTTTATTTTCCTCGTGGATTTTTAGATTTTTTTTTCTAATCGGAATAAATAAAAACTAAAAATATTGGGATGGCTGGCAAATGAACTCGGATTTCCCGATCAAGTTTAGCGTCGTAACCACTAGACTCTTTTGTCGATAATAGTTAAGTGGACTATAATTTTGGAGCTCGATAACTTGTAACGGTTCAACCAATTTTGATCACTAAACACGCGTTTTAAAAGGTACTAACAAGTAGTATGTGATACACACAAGGTTAAATATGATATCCAAAGATATTATATGATTTAATGAGCTTGAAAAACCGTTTTTCCGATATTAAGTGGATTTGATCATACTTATGAGAACTACTTCTAACTTTAAAATTCGAATTTTCCCAGATATGAGGTAGATATACAACTTTAGACGTGTCTGGAAAAGCCCAAAATTTTACATATAAAGAAAGACTCCACTAAAGCTTTCAAATTCACTTTGAAAAATTGAAATCGCCCAAGTAGCAAAGACTAGGGAATTTTTTAAGGGGGACAGCTCCGAGCAAAAAGTGAATCTGCAAGTTCAAAATCACAACGCGTCTCAAAAGTTGCATTTTCTGTTTCCTGTCATCCCATTTTTATCTTTACACCGATTTACTTTTTACTCTACACGCTGAGGGGCTACTCCGACCTCCATAACTTTAAAAAATTTCCTAGGCCCTCCTAGTGGACCAATTTCAATTTTTGAAGTTATACTTCTTTAGGCGCTTTTGGGACTAAATGTATATGTGCGCGAATTCATCAAAATTCTTGGTCCTGGGCGCAGCTGAAGTGTTATATGTGCTCTGATTGGGTAATTACAATGACCTGTCAATAATTGTTCAATATGTCGGTTATAGGTAAACAAATGTTGTGTATATTAGTTTTTATTGTTGTGAGGACATAAACAAAAGCAAGTTTATAGTTGTAGTGACTTTTTAAATAGTTTTTAAAAGTAAGAGCTACGTAATTGTAAATGTTTCAGTATTGTAATAAAAAATTAGATAGGAACCTACTTAGAAAATGTAAAATGTAGGTAAGTATCTACCTTCTAGGTAATGCTTTGATTTACATAATTTGATTACCAACAAAATTTCTACCCATCTTCATCTACACTTGAGAGCAAAAAATCGACTCACTCGCTGAATTGTACACTTTAGATTTTAGATGTCTCGAATTTCCTAAATCTGTTGTCCGATTAGATTGATTTTTTTAGTGTGTTATAGACTTACTATTTAAGAAAATCGATGTAATGATATTATTATTAGACAGGAAAATGTCATTTTATACCGGGTGTAACAATCATACTTTGTTTTTTTCTTCGCAACACCCTGTGGAATATTCTAGCATATATAAAATATTTAAATTAAAACTCAATTGTAGCCTTAGACTTTCTTAACATTTTGTTTTTTGATTTATTGGCTTATGTTGGATAATAAAAAAGTTAAGTGGGTACGTTAACATCTAGCGATGTTTTTCATCAATAAATCCTCATTTTCTGCTTAATTTAATAAACAAGCCTAAAGTAGGCTATGAGAAATTAACAATTTAATGGATGTCAAATTGCTAACAGTCAAAAAGTATCTGGCTTGTTGTGAAAATTAGTAATAGATTTATTATTATAGCGAAGTACATGGCTACCATAATATCGGCTCCTTATATTATTAACAATTTTTTCTAATGCACTATAATGCAAGACCTCACATTCACGAACTGTAACCGAATATTTACAACAGGTAAATCTTCAGACTTTGAAATGGCCATCGCATAGTCCAGATCTGAACAGGATCGAACGTTCGTGGGACATAATTGGCAGAAGACTAGGACAGCGTTTGCCACCTCCTAGAACTTAGAACCTTACAAGAGGTAGAATCAGTAGCTCTCGAGATTTGGAATGATATTGAATTAAGACCAAATAGCATACCTCATTTGTAATATAAAAGTACATACCTATCTCTTTTATTATCGAACATAAGCGAATGAATCAAAAAACAAAATGTTAAGAAAGCCTAAGGCTACAACTGAGTTTTAATTTAAATATTTTATATATGCTAGAATATTCCACAGGGTGTTCCGAACTTAAAAAAAACACAGTATGATTGTTACACCCGGTATAAAATGACATTTACTCGTCTAGCAACAATATTATTACATCGGTTTTCTTAAATAATAAGGCTATTACATACTAAAAAATCACTCAAATCGGACAAGTTTAGGAAATTCGAGACATCTAACGTGAACAATTCAGCGAGTGAGTCGATTTTTGTGCTCTCATGTTGTGTAATATATTGTTTTCTTACTCTATGTTTTGTTGTATTTTAATATTTTAATTACTCAAAAATCAAACTAATTCGATTAAATTCAGAACTGTCACAAAGTTTAAAACGTTCAGTTGGTCTATCTACCCACATGACAGGCGTGGCTAAATGCTAAGGCGCTTTGATTTCAAACCAAATCACTCTAATATACGCGGGTTCGATCCCGATGCAATTTTTTCTTTTTTTTATATACATTTTATGAGTTTAATATTTAAACAAAATATAAATAAACTGTTTAAAGTAGCAATATTAATTTCGTTGAAATCATATAATAGAAGTAGGTATAACTTCAAACGTGCGTACAAAGTACACACACATTCTTTTTTTAAAGTGCGTTTGAAAGTTTGAGCCTTTCTTTATATGTAAAAAAATTTGACTATTTAGAGCCCTTACTGCTTATTTTAGGCCCACCATAATTTTGCAAATATGCCATTTTTTGCGGACTCTATTAAACCGATCCTAACGAAATTAGGCACATATTTCAGTCGTATTATACAGTTTTTCTACAAGGAATATGAAGGCTGTAAGTTATGCCTAAGGGCTCGAAAAATGTTAAAGGAAATTAAATCAATCAAAACAATCAATTATTAAATTAAAGACTAAGTTTTCAATATAATAGCACATAAAATAATACCAAAAATATTACTCTACATCCCACCAGACTGAAAACAATGGGAACCTTCTCTGGTTACACCTCCGAGGCTTCTACAATTTGCAAGCCATGCGGATGCTGAGACTAAGGAAGATGAGGGAACTTTACAATTTATAATTCACGTCCCATCTGCTCAGCGCGGTAAAGTTTCAACGATAACTTAAATGGTTTAAACTTAAGTTTGTTATTAAATCGTGACTTAAATGTTTAATTTGTTAATAAATGATTGTTTATAAATATATGTTAATAAATGTATTAGTTTATATGTTGTTTCAGTTTTGACACAGTAAATATAATATAAAAAGTGAAAATTCTATGTATGTTATATATGTTGCATTGAGGATATTGTAATTCTATTCATTTTAACGAGCCTTCCATTTGGTTTTACTTAAATGGAAAAATTGCAATACTAACAATGCCCATACGAATAATTGAATTGATCTGCCAAATAATGTTGTAAGCGCCACATGGTTTGTTTTTGAGAAGTCAAAGAAAAAGTTTTAATATTGTGATAATGGTGAGTTTATACATTTAAAGGGTTAGTAATACAGTTTTTAAATACAAAATACATACTGTATTACTCACTTTTAAAATGTATAAACTCACCATTATCACAATATTAAAACTTTTTCTTTAACTTCTCAAAAACAAACCATGTGGCACTTACAACGTTATTCGGCGGACCCATTCAATTATTGTGTATTTCTAAAACCATAAAATGAAAAATAAATCTAAAAAACGACGCAAAATCGACGTAAAAACTACTTTTTTCATATCACGTATTTAAAACGTGATAAAAATGACGTGAATTATGCTGGGACATATTCACGTGATTTTCGACGTCGAAAAAACGTGATAAAATGACGTCGTTTGGTGATAATTATGACATTTTTTCAACGTTTTGTAAACGTTATTTGGTTGCCTGGGGAGAATGGTTCCAACAAGAAACTGAAATTGGTTATTCATTTTTTAATTAAATTTTCAATTTCTAGCTAGTCAAATCTCTCAAGTTATGAGCGCAAAGAGCAAAAATTTTCGATTTTTTTCAGATTTTGTTAAATAAAAAATTAAGCACAACTGGGGCATATCGTTATTATTGATACAGGGTACATACATCCTGACGTAACTCAAGCAAAAAATAGACTCCTATGGGAATTGTTCAATTCAAAACAGATCCAGCGTGCACTGTATTTGCTATTGTACTAAAATGAAAAATTAACTTTGAAAAAATAAATATCTATATTTATAAAGATTATAATCCAGATGTCATTTTATGATGGAATTTAATTTTTGAGTTTCCTAAGTGAGTTCTAATTTGTAACTAGAACAAATTTTTTATCTAAATCGCAAATGTTTGAGTTTTGTTCTTGTTTGTGCTACTTATACCTCGCAGTATACTACTACTCCATTAAAGTAATTGACTTCCTTTTGAAATCGAGATATTTATATATACATATACATCCGTAAAACATACACTTCAACAGATCACGCGAACAACGCCAAACAAAAAAATCGACCTCTATGATATCGATTACAGAGACCTTTAATAATTCTTGTAGTATAAAACATTAAAGAAACTCCACACAACTAGAATCTCGTTTAAGAATTGATTCAGTCGTTTATTAGTCTATTATAATCACGAAATAGTCAGTTCTCCATGCGAAGAGGTCTGTAAAAAGTGAATAATAGATGTCAGTTACAGTTATTGGCAAATATAGTAAGTTAAAAAAACCTTTACCAGTTAAAAATCTTTTAGTAGTGGTGGTATTGTTATGTTCCATTAATTTTCAAGATGTAAAATAGTTGTAAGTGAGAATAACAAAAAATGTCGGCTCAATAACAGTAGTAGCTACAACAATAAGTTACTTTTTCTGTTCTGTTTAGTGGATGAATCTTTAACTTGGTCTGAAATAACTATGGCGTCTGATCGGCCTATGCAGGAGCGGTACGGCAAGGGATAAGGGCATGCGGCTTGGTGATACTCCTCTATAGATCCCTACCGAAGGGCGTTGACGCCTAAGAATGGTGTATATATATTATCTTTAACTTTAAGATACTTCTTCGTTTTGTATTGACATAACTCTCTCTGTTTTGTCAATATGCCTCTAGTAAGTTGTCGTTCCGTCGCTTTCGTGGTCTTCCCATTGATCGTCTTCCTATTGGGGAACCATCTCTCGCTGTCCTGACTGTCCTATTTGTTATTCGGCTTATGTGGTCATTCCATTCTATTCTTCTGTTTCTTACCCAGTTATTAATGTTGTCCACCTTGCATCTCCGTCGTATATCTGTACTTCTAGCTCTATCCCATAGAGCAGCGTTTCCCAACCGGTGGGTCGCGGCCCACTAGTGGGTCGCGAGCGGATTTCAGGTGGGTCGCGGCGTGGCTCTTACAGTAGCTGAATACCGTAAATATATAACATCATGGGTGAGGTATGGGTCGCGAATATGAAAAAACATCAGAAGGTGGGTCGCCACACATAAAAGGTTGGGATGCACTGCCATAGAGTCTTACCATCGATTTTTCGAAGGGTTTTCATCTCTGCTGTTTCGAACAATCTTTTTGTTATCTCTGTGTCGGGTCATGTTTCTGTAGCGTATGTCTTGGTCTGTTGACTGTTTTGTAAACTCTGCCTTTCATTTCTTTTCCGATATTTTTATTTCTCCATATTGTGTCATTCAGGCAACCTGCGGCTCTGTTTGCACTATTGACTTGATCTTCCACTTCTGTTTCGAGCCTTCAGCAGCTAGATAGTTTGATGCCTAGATATTTAAACTCTATCGCTTGTTCTATTCTGACCCTCCAGCTCCAATTTACATCTTATTGTATTTGCTGTTACCTATAACCATGCATTTTGTTTTTTTTTTGGGAAATTAACATGTTAAATTTTCTGGCGATTTTGTTAAATTGGTGCAGCATACAGAGCTGGGCCGGGTACTGATAAATTGTACTCGGGTACAGAGTACCGGGTACTTTTCATATTTGAGGAACGAAGAGTACCGAGTACATTGCTCAAAAAAAGTGCTTAGATTACAATACTCAAAGTACAATTACCCGAATTTTTTGGGTACTTATTTCAAGTACATTTGAATATAAAACCCGAAAAAAGGTAAGAGGGTAATAATTATCTCTGCCACTCTAAACACATTTATTTATGAGTCATGAAAACATAAAATAACGTTTAACTCCAACTTAAATAAATAAAATGAGAATTTTAAAAATTGATCATTGATTAATACAGTAAAACCTGTCAGTAAGGGCCACTAAAACTGAAGGAACTATTGACCGATATAGAAAGGTGGCCGGTATTTCCAGTTTTTGTAGTTCACAAATATATAAAAGATAATTGGAACTTTGTTTATTTTGTTAATACAGTGGAATCCCGATAAGTCGGCCCCCGATAACCCGGAAGTCCGGCTAACCCGGACCGATTTTCATCAGATAAACATTTTGATTTTCAGTACATATTTTGTACTCATGTTTTGTACCATCACTTTGGCTGCAATATTTGGGAAAACCTTTCGATGCAATTTGATTGGATTAAGGAGAACAGTGCCTACGTTCCTTCTGATGACGCTCCAATAAGAGCAGAAAACTGCAGTTAAAGGGACTGGCTGCACTCCTTATTCTAATTAAAGAGTAAGATTGTTTTTCCTTCGTATTGCAGCCGAATAAAAATGGTACACATTTTTATTATTTTACATATTTTGTATTTTGACAATGACACCCGTTCTGGGCGTCGCGTCGAAATGTTAATAAAATTATTTTTTCAATTTAATTGTGGCTTATTTCCCATCAAAATAGTTAATTATCAGTTGTAATAACCCAAGGACATTGATAATTGTTCGAAAAAATTTTATAACAGATTTCGAAAGCTTGTTGCCTGTAAGCAACAAGCTTGAGAAAGTTGTTAAAAAATTTTTGAGCATTTATCAATGTTCGAGGGTTATTTGGATAGAAAAATTTTTTAAACAGTATTCTTTGGTATATTTGATTCGATAATTTCATTAATATTCTCATCAGTATTACAACCAAATCGTGACATTTTGAAATATTGAATATTTGAAATGTCAAAATCGAAATGAAACGAAATGTAGGTATCCATAGCTACATGATTGAGTGAAAACAGCCCATGGGATCTGTTTTCAGTATAATGTTGGTTTTATTGGTTGTATTCAATCAGATGACCACAAATTAATTGATTTCATTGGATTACTAATTGAGCAAAAAATTTTCAGATAAACATTTCAACAATAAAAATGTATGTATGTAATATAATATTTGAGAAATAATGTGTATTTGTGTAATTTGAACTATACGATAGTAAAAATGACTCATGGCACAAGCCGGCAGAAACAACAGGCACCTGTCTGTAGTATTCCTTTATTTTTTATTTCAAACTGTGTTAGCATTGTTTAAGGTACTAGTACACTTTAGAAGACCAAAAATAAGCATTTTTTCAAGATTTTTTTTCTCAGAACCTTTAGAAAAAATGAACATAAAACTTTTTACATATTAATATATAACTCTTAGAGAATACAAAAAATAAACCTTTTTTCATTTATGCACGTACACTAATATTGTAGAGAGCGCCAAAGTCGAGTCCTCGAAAAAAAGTAGTTCCGATGGCGGACAGTTAATATCAGGATTGGGATATCTGAAACAACAAAAATCGTACTGCATTTAAAAAAGAAAGATTTCTTACGTGACAATTTACCACCGCTAGTGAAAAATGCCGCAAAAAAAGATTTTACGGAAATTTGAAAAATTTGTGTGAAAAAATCGACGGTTTTTCTTCAGTTTTTCATGGTTAAAAAATATTTACTTTTTATTTTTTTGTCAAATTGTGGTATATTGTCACGTAAGAAATCTTTCTTTTTTAAATGCAGTACGATTTTTGTTGTTTCAGTTATCCCAATCCTGAGATTAACTGTCCGCCATCATTTTTCGAGACCTCGACTTTTGCGCCCTCTACAATATTAGTGTACAAGCATAAATGAAACAAGATATATTTTTTGTGCTCTCTAAGAGTTAGATATTAATATTTAAAAAGTTTTATTTTCATGTTTAATAAAGGTTCTGAGAAAAAAAATTATTGAAAAAAATGATTATTTTTGGTATTCTAAAGTGTACTAGTACCTTAAGAAAGACTAGTTAAAAAATTATTTTTTAATCAATGGTCTTAGTTTTCACTGTTCTTAATACATAATAACAAAACATCGTTCGGATTGCGACTGTATGAATACAGTATTGTATTGTTCGCTTCCGTTTGCTTAGGTTTCTGTTTGCGTATTTTTAGTAATTTAGATGTGTAGGTAATGTGCATATTTAAGTATATATATTTCATGTTATTTCAATTCTAACGGAGTTTATCTGTAAGTATACATACCGTATTTTATTAATGTTTACCATATTCTCCGGCTAACCCGGATTTTAGATCACCCGGATCGGGCGCGGTCCCGATTAATCCGAGTTATCGAGGTTCCACTGTAAAAGCAAATATAATTCTATAGGTACATAAACGGAAGCTAGTAAAACTACTTTAATATCCTAATATAAAACAAACATACTACGGAAAAAACAGATTGATGTTAAGCTTTTTTAAAGAATTTTTCAACCCAGCTTTATTTTTTTTATATCCTTTGATAATTTGAGTTTTTACCATATTATTCGGCCAACTTTTGTGAATTGTAGTCATACTTATAAATAGTGACAAACGTTTCTCTTTTACAACACTTTTACGACATTTTATTATAGGATTTTAAGAACCTATTGTGACCACCGACCCGATGCGGGGTATTTAATCTCCTGTTTAGGTAGATACAATAGGTCCTAATACTTAAGTAGTACTGGGAATTTTCATCAACAAATAGACAAAATTATTTTAATAAAATTATTTTGGCCAACATTCACATTCAATTTCTATAAAATGGGCTTTAAAAATATGTTATTATTTGGCCGTGTCCGTATTGTAAAGGTGGCCGTAAATAGCAGGTCATAAATAAGGGAATATACATATGCCGTAAAGCGGGGTTACTTTGCACAATTTATTATTACTTTTTCTTAGAGTGGATATAAAGTTACTTGAAAGAAGATCTGAACTTTTTATTATATACATCTATTGAACAGGTCGTAATATAGCTTTTATTTTAGCTATTTTTTAGGTATATTGCATAATTAAAAGAAAAACCTAGTTTTATTAGTGGTGCAAAGTATACCCTAGAAGAGTCGTACTTTGCACCATTCGATATTTTAATAATATTTGGCTACAAGATCCCAGGCAACCAACTGACGTCATGGAAACGTCAGTTTTGGTTGAATATATACACGTATTTGAAAATTACGTCATATAGACGTCTTTTGTAGGTGACTTTAAATATGTAAGATTAATGACGTTAAAGTAACGTTTAAAAAACGTTTTCTTTTCAGACAGTTTAAGTCTGACGTCACAAAATTGGGAGGAGCTTGTTTGTATTACTCCAAACGATTTCGTTAAATCATTTTCATAAGAAATTTCTCATTTATTGTTTACGTGGTTTGTGTCTTGTGTGATAAAATAAGACTTTTCGTTTAGATATTTAGTTGAAGAAACGTGTTAATTAAGAGATTTGTATTCGTTTTTGCTCAGTGAGTTAGTTGCAGTATTCTTCTTGACAACTGTTTGAGGTTATGTTTATTTTCTGTTAATGAACTAATTATGTGTTATCGACTTTTATCGAGTAATTTGTTAATAAATTATTTATTAGTTTGTATGTTTTTTCAGTTTTGACACAGTAAGTAGGTATATTTATATAAATAGTGAAAATTCTATAATGCGAGGGCTGGTACAATCATGCAGAATCAATGTTAGATTACTTCTAATGCACAAGCGATCTTAAACAAACAGTAGTATATCTTCATCGACACATGAGACGTAGACCTATAGGTTTCATGTTACCTATTTTTTATACTACCTATTTTGAAACATCTGAAAGAGGTCACTTTTTGAAAGTATTAAAGACGTGAATATTACCGACGTATAAAAGACGTCACCTTTTAGACGTTTTAAAATCGTCACAATTATGACGTCAAATCGATGAGACAAATACACGTGATTTTCAACGTCGATACTACGTCATAGCAACACGTCAATTGGTCATTTTTATGACGTGTTATCTACGTTATAAAAACGTCGTTTGGTTGCCTGGGATGCTTGCATGCGTGCATAGTAATCCTACAGGGTTTTAAACTTTGCACCAATTAAATGCAAAAAATGTTTATTGGCCATGTTTTTGAATTTAAACCTACCTACATTTATGAAAGAAACATAAAAGGAAAAAACATTGCTACATTTTAAATGAATAAACTTTATTATAACAACAATAGTGAAAATACAAAGTTTGAAACTAATCCCACCACAATTTGTCGCATTCTGGAACAATGTACAATCCTCGTCTAGAAATTTTTTGGGAGGTTTTATGGCACCAATGACATTGTCCCACGAATACCATATTTCGTCGCGCCTTTCTGACCATTTCCAAGACTTTAACGATTTTGCCATGGCATTGATCACCGCTCCATCATTTTCTATTGCTGTTATTACGACGGGGTAAACATGATCTTCATAGAAAAATGAAACGTACTCACCAATATTTTTTAACATCTAATTCAGAGTTTTTAACTTTTTCAGCAATATTTCTTCCAAGAGAACCGGAGGCGAGTTTTTCATTAAATTCGCTTTATTCTTCCATCTCTTGCACCTCATTTATTTCATCGTGGTGGTCCAAAACATTGTCCTCCTCTGAATCATCTACGATTTCTGGCTCAACAGCTTTATGAGGTGTGGAAGTAGATGCTTCAGTTAGATCTTTTAAACTAATTTCAGAATGGGCAATACTTTGTCCTGCCGGAACTTTGTGGCTTCCTTTCTTTTGTCTTCTAAATACTGAATGAAAGTGATTTCGATATCCGACGAACTTGATTTATTATTTGTTGAATCACTATCAGTTATCACATTAGATCGCTTAGTTGTTTTTAACCGCTCCAAGAGCGGTGTTACATCACAAAGAACGATACCACATTTCTTAAATCCGGACTTTAATATCTGATCGCCATTCTTTTGTATTTTTTCGATTAATGACCGTAAAAGCGTTGGAAAATGCTGTTTCTCAAGTACATTTGATCTACTGCATACATGAGTTTCCTTATATTGAGATAAAATTTCCCTCCAGGCCTTTTTCATTGGAGCAAAGAATTCAAACATCTAACGGTTGTGTAACGGGGGTGCTATTCGGAGGCAAACATATAAAATGAATGTCGTGTTTTCGACACAAATCCAGGACTTCAACATTAATATGAGAACACAAATTGTCTCCTAAAACGACCTTCTTTCCCTGAATTTTTTAAGCCTGGGCAATAGAATAGTGTTAAACAAATTTGCAAATGTCTGTGATTCGAACCAACCAGAGGCAGTATTTGCATAACGTGTACCAGGGGGGCCATTTTCAGTCCAGGTGTCCCACAAATGCTTGGATTTGAACATCACATAAGGAGGTAGTAGCTCACCAGCTGCATTTCCACACATCATAAGAGAAATGCTACTTTTTGAAGAGTTACAAATTCGTTCAGGATATTTAACCCCACGTTTAGTTAATACCTTTTTCTTTCCGGGATCATCTGTTAAGTTAGTCTCATCATAATTAAAAATAGCATGTGACTCCACACCAGTTATAGTTTGTCTTAAATTTTCAATGTATTCAGTCATTTGGTCTGCATTGAGCGCTGCTGTTTCGTTTAATGTTTGAGGCTATCCTTGCAGTAAGGTCCTTATGACGACTTAAAAATGATTTGACCCAATCGATACCTGGAGTATTATCCTTAAAGCGAGTAATATTTTTTCCTTGGCGATTTAAATAGCTCTTTATTATTTGCCGCAATTCCATCCCAGTAACAGGAAAACCAGCATATCACTAAGGCTCTGAATACATTGTACGAAGCACCTTTCCTCTTCTTACGAGAATATTGTTGGGTATCCTGGTTTTCCAGCGTGTACTCCTCTTAATTTATAAAATATAGTTCTCCTTGGGATTTTAAAGGTTTCAGCTGCAACTCTTGTGCTCATGCCATCTTTTATGGCTGACAAACATGCCTTCAGATCTTCTTCTGTGTAGTCTGCATATTTGCGAGATCCCAGTTTCCTTTGTCTAGTATAATGTCTGGGCGTTTCCTGAAACAATTTTTCTATTTAACTTTTACTCCTCGGGATACTTTGCACCACTTGCAAGTTGGCGGTGCAAAGTATACCCAATTTCACGTCTAAGTGCACATGTCAACAATGTTTTTTTTGTTATTGCTATCCTGGTTTAAAACCGTTATTTTAACAACTAAAAATCGCAATCGGTTATGCATAGGCGTAACCAGGGGGGGGGGTTTGGGGGTTCTAACCCCCCCAAATGGGATGCACTTTGAGCTCTATACGCTTAACACCATACCCCTTAGAGACCTTCCAGTAGTTGTAACCCCCCCCCCCTTAGGATCATCTTGGTTATGCTTATGGGTTATGGTATATATCATTAGATGTGTACTTACCAATTTTTGACCGCTGTGACTGTCTGTACTGTATAATTTTGCAAAGCCAGAAAATAATAAATTTTTAAGGTTGATATTCGAATAAGGTCGTACTGATGTATTGCGATGTTGCCTATGTGTTCTAAAGGTAGTACAAATATCCAAAGAAAATTGAGCGTAGATTTACACAAAATATACTTTTACACGTTCGGTGCGGTTACTCTGCTCAGTGCAAAGTAACACCGTTTTAGGTGTATAATTAGTTTGGGGAATTTTGAAACCGGCCGTAAGGACAGGTGGCCGGTAACACAGGTTTTACTGTAATCAGTATAACACCACGCACACTCATTGATTAATTTTATTGGCTTTTAAGATAACTAATTTTTCAAAGTTTCATCAGTTCTTCAGAGCATTTCTTGAAGGGCTATATTAATTATTATGGCATAAGAGAATAGGCGTTTGCTTGACTTTGCGGATGGACTGATACTGAAAACGGCGTTTTGCATGTTGCTATTAATTTGCTGTCCTACATGCAGCGACAAGTTTAGACTTGCAAAAAGTACTCGAAAAATGTACTCGTATAATAAACGCGGGTACCGGGTATTTTATCCATACGCTACGGGTACGAGTACCAAGTACTTTATTGAAAATGTACGCGGGTACTGAGTACCCAAAATGTACTTAGAGTACATAATTCGGGTACTTGTACCCAGGTATTGCCCAGCTCTGGTAGCATACGTAGTAAATCATCTTCACTTTGAGATATTAGTATTGCATCGTCTGCATGACAGATTATTTTAATTTGTTTTTCTCCCATTTGGTATCCTTTTTTAGTTCTTACTTTTTTTATTATTTCATCCATGATCAGGTTGAACAATAAAGGACTCAAGGAATCCCCCTCCCTTATCCCACTGCCAGCTTCAATTGAGTCAGTTAGTTTATCTTCTACTTTTACTTTTATTGTGTTGTTATGGTAGATTTTTTTGATCGTTTTAATTATTCCTAGAGGTACCTCTCTCGAGTATAACAAATGGATAACGTCCTTTAATTTGACCCTGTCAAATGCTTTCTTAAGGTCCACGAAACATAAATATGCCAGTTTGTTGTATTCTAACGTTTTCTCTTGAACTTGCCTCAGTATAAATATAGCGTCAGTGCATGATCTTTCCGACCTAAAACCCTGTTGTTCTTCTGCTAATGTTATAATTTCATTCATTCTTTATAACTTAAATGTCAGTTCTTTATAACTTAAAATTCTTAACGAAATGTACATGAAATAGGCAACCAACAAAACAACATTTTGTTTAAAATTGTTTATTATACTTTGGCTAAACATATAAATCATACTATTTGTAAGTACCAAGTAAATAAATACACCTACAAAATTTACATTAAATATAAACAAAATAAAGATTTTTACAATATAGTACAATGCAACGTTTTTAACTGGTAAATAAGATCTATAATCCTAAATACTTTTCAGTCTTAATAAAATTTGGTTAAAACAAAACTTAAGTCGACTAAGTCTACCGAATCTGTTTATTCGCATATAGCAGCTGAACTCCATGGTCCACATTGGAGGTCCAGGACGTTATCATCTTCGAAGTTATGCAGGTGAGTCAGTTTGAAGATGTTTTTGTCCTCGCAAGTTTTTAGCTGATGGTATTTGTTCCATCCGCATCCGTACAATTGTTTATCATCTGTAAATAATAAGCGTTTCGTAAATTACTGGTCTATTCACATTTAGGGCATTCTAAGACTTTGACGTTTATGAAAACGCTGGGAGGCAAAGTGTCAAACATTGTGTTTGTTTATATTATTTGTACCACATGTTTCTTAAGTTTTTTACCGTTAACAGTTTTTTAGTTGTATTTTCCGAAAAATTTGTTGTAGATTTTGTCTAGTTTTTAGTTGTAGAAGTACTTGAACGACATGTTAGTTTTAAGCCGTGAATAAATAAACATGAGTGCATATAAAGTTGTTGGTAGGCAATACAAATGTTGCTAGTAGGTACAAGCAAAAGATTGGCAAAATAAATAATATACACTCTGGGCCAAAATTAACCGCCCACCTTACAAATGGATCATTTTGATGTCTCAAATTTTCTAAATCTGTTGTCCGATTTAAGTAATTTTTTATGTTATAGCCTTATTCTTTAACAATATCGCTGTAATAATATTGTTGCTAAACGAGTAAATTTTCACAGTATAGCGGGTGTACGAATCAAACTGTGTTTTTTCTCAAAGTTTGCATCATCCTGTGGAATATTCTAGCATTTATAAAATACTGAAATTAAAACTCAACTATAGCTTCGTGTTTTCTCAACATTCTGCTTTTTGATTAATTCGCTTATGTTGGACCATAAAAAAGTTAGGGCTTTAACAACTAACCACGTTTTTCATCAATACAAGGTGTTTTTATCAATACAGTGTAATTCTGCATGAAAAAAGAATGACAGTTTGTTTTATACACTTATGTCCGCAAATGTTTCGTTTTCCAGATAGGGGGTGTTGAAATTTTTCTTACAAATTTATTGATTATATTCTTACAGATTTATGTATTGTTTTAAAACGGGTTGAGATGTGCAAAAGAAATTTAATGGGTTTTAAGACGTATCTTTTTTGACATACAATTTTTTGACATACAATTAAGAATTTTATATTCACCATTGGCGCGCATACGGGCCATATTACCCGGTCATATTAACCGTATACGCGCCAGTAGTGAACAGAAATGAGGCATATTATGTTTTTAAATAAATCTTCTAGTAAAAATGTTAAATTAATCCTTGTACAAAACAAAATTACAAAGAAACGCAACTAAAATGATCTAAAACACATTAAGAACTGATAGAATAACATTTATGTTTGCCTCCCGGCTGTCATATTGATTTAATTTTGACAGCATGTTGGAATGCCCTATTCACTACTGCTATAATGAACACAATGTTTAAACATTATCCGCGTAGTTTAACAACATGGACTTCGCCTGGAAGACGATACAAACACCAAACAGATTATATTCTTGTCACTAAACGATGAACCATCAAAAAAGCCGATTCAAAGCGTATAATGGCATTGGAAATGTGGGTCTACCGTAGAATGTTACGCATATCATGGACCGCACATCGCACAAATAATTCAATACTAGAACAACTGTATATAAAAACTAGACTCACAACTATCAAAAAAATAAACGGAGATATTTTGGACATATAACAAGAAGAAGGGAAGGCATGGAACAAATGAGAGTTGAAGGCAACGTAGAGGGCAAAAGATTCAAAGGAATATCTCCAGTACGATGGTTGGACCAAATAAAGGGCATATAACTGGTTACTCATTCTCCTAAGCATATTAACACAGGAGAGGGATAATTGTATAGAAATAGTCTAACGAATTACACGACACCACTACATCCTTACGAAGGAGAAAATATGGAAGGGGAGGTATATTCATAAAATATTTATATACGCCGCAATATACGAGAAAAAAATGAGCCTTTAATGACGAGAATACCGATATACTGTGTACACTTATTGGCATGGTTATGTTCTATGCTATGATGCAGATTATAACAATTTGGAAAAACTCAACCATAACAGTGCACACAAAATTAAAACTTTGCACTCATTTTTCCCATTGCTACGTATGCATCTGAAACTTGGATCCCGAAGAAAGCAAATAAGAACAAAAAAGAGGCTTTTGTGATGTGGGTATACCGCCACAATTAGTCGATGAAATGAAACTGAAAAAATGGCAAAACCTCGCAATTTTTTCGTCCAGCATCGATTTGTACAAAAATTTGGGATTAGGCTCATTTCACCCTCTAGTTCATTTTCTATATTGAGCCGTTGTACGCTTTTGGTTTTTTAAGGGGGAAAACTACTTCTAAATGTAAAAAATTATAAAATAACATTTTAAAGTTTAATAATGTCAACATTTGGTTCTTATTAGTTACATAATGATTGTTTTATATTTTAAGATATAATATCATATAATATTTCAACCCTTACAACCACCCTTGTTGGAGCTATATATAAAAAATTGACTTATCCTAAAAGAATAATTTCGGCTTGCATCGATTTACATAAAAAATTGGGATTAGGATCATCTCTTCATATTCTATATCATGCTCAAGGGCGTTGATTATTTTTTGGGGTGTAAACTACCCCTTATTATCAAAAATTATATAAAAACATTGTAAACTTTAATATGGGTAAAATTTGGTTTTGATTGGTTAAATAATGATTGTTTTATGCTAAAAGATTTAATATCATATTTCAACCCTTAAAATTCACCCTTAATAACATTGCAATTTTTATTAATAGATAATTTAATAGATCTATACAGAAAAAAGTAGAATTTAAAGAATTACAAAAACATTTATTTACACAAAAATACGAATGTACAAATATGTACAAATACAAATAGTTTTTTAGTCATCTTCCAGTATACGAACCGGTTCTGTGTTATCTATTATATACATTGAAAATGCTGCTAAGCGGACTATTCAAATTTTTCGAAAACAAAAATTCGTTTTATAAATAGCTCCTTCATTTTTGGCGATAAAAAGTTTTTTCAAAAATGATTTTGTAGGATTTTTGAAGAGTTATAAGACTAAGCAAATTAAATTCCATAAGATCCCTTAGTTTTTAATTGGGATGGGTTTAAAAGGCTCGAATAAGGGGGTGTTTGCTCGTAAATAGAGGTTTTAAACAGCGATATCTTGCTAACTATTCACTGTAATGAAAATCTATGCACAAGGAAATGTTAGTTATTAAAAAAGTTACAATTTAGTAGTCTATCATTTTTCTCGTATCTCCAGTATTTTCGGAGATATTTTGAAGAAAAAGGTGAAAAATACGAAATTGCAAAAAATCTATTTTTCTTTAAACTACAATGTTTTTAAAATTAGGCCTTTTAAATAGGTCAAACTTCTTGGGTGTGTTTATAATGCAAATATAAATGGAATTACAGAAAGGTGAAGACCAATTTTTAATAAGGATGGTAGTTGTTTTCACTGATTTTTTTCGTAGAGAAAAGCAGGTACCGACCTTTTTTGATCATAAGTCGCTTAATTTTTATGCTAGAAACTTTTTATTATTTTTTTTGAAAGGTCTAATGGTATGCTTAAAAAAATATTATTTAAGTTTTCCTCGAAAAGTGCAAAGCTTTCCCGTTATTTGGCTTTGAATATTTCAAATTATGCATTTGACGAAAAAAGCTAACCTTTAATATGCCGTATCTCGGTTCGTATTGGTCGTAAAAATATTATAGAAAAAGAATTTGGTTTGTGTTACTAAAAGATACAATTTCTATATCTAGTTTTTTTGATTAAATGCATATTTTTCGAGTTATTTTCAAAAAACCTTCAAAAAAGGTGGATTTTTTCGTACAAAACTGTTACTTTCAAAAACATTTCGCATTTTTACAAAAAAAAAAATGCGAAAAACATTTCTTTTAGAATTACTTTTTACATCGATTTACATGGTTAAAATATAATAAAAAATTCCCACCCCCCGAGATGGGGTGGCAACCACCCCCAAGATTTTAGCGTACAGCGGTATGATATAGAAAATGATCCTTGGACTAATCCCTACCTTCTGTGAAAATTTCAAGTAAATACAAAATACATGCTGGACGAAAAAATTGCGAGCCAAAATGCTTCATTTGCTGACCTAAATATCCTGCGTTGAATATCTAACAAATGTATCCACAATAAAACAACTCAATATAAAAGATAGGTTGCTTAAACAAATACAACGGAGATACAGTTTTTCGGACACATTGCCAGAAGAACAGCTACGATCGAAAAACATATCATTGAGGGCAAAGTTGAAGGAAAAAGACCGACGGGAATATCTCCAAGCCGTTGGATGGATCAAACAAAAACCTTGATCAACCGAGCAATACACGAGACCGAACAACTGGCCCATAAAAGAGAATGATGGAAAGAAATTATAAAAATTTGATGGGGTCACCACATGAATATAAGGATAAAGTATTAAGGACAGAGGAGGAGATTCTACGTTCAATTATTTGTATTCGTGGCAAGTACGTGTGAACTTAGTGAAAAGTGGAACAAATTATTCTTTCCTTTCTATTAAAATGATTGCAAGTTAATTACTAGACAGTGAAATGACAATTATTTCAAAAGTATCGACGATATTAAAAAACAACCTTGACATTTTATTACTAATAATTATTACTTTCTAATATTATCTCTTGTTAGGGTTCTATGTGAAGGGAATATTAAGTATAGTAATTAAAGATGAATATTTTATATCAAAATCAGGTGTTCTTAATATCAAAGGAAATAATATTTTAACGATTGAGACGACAAATACATAAATATATTTTTTACAAACTTATGAAAACTTAAGAAAGGTAAATACAATATGTATTCATCAATTGCAGTGTGGCATCACTTTCATTGTGTTTATGCCTTTTTTATGAAGCGAATTCTGGTAGTAACTGGTCAAGTATCTCAACAGGTTCATCTGGAGAACATTTTCTAAACCTTTTAGACAGCCGTGTAAGGTATGTCTTGAAAAGTAGTAGCTATAGTCTGTTCGCTAAACTCAGACGCAACTTTCTAAATATTTTAGTCGGTAATTTTGCAAATTTTAGTAAAATTGGCAAAAAATAATTACTAAATAGTTAATAATCACTAAATAGTTAGTAATTTTGCCAATTTTTGCAAAATTGGCAAAAAACAAAAAAATTATCAACTAAAATATCTAGCCAGTTGCGTCTGAGTTTAGCGAACCGACTATAGTTTTGGAAGATGCTCTTGAAGAATCAAATAACGGAATTTGCCTGATACAGTATTTCTCATGATCATTTTTCAGTGCGTAACAAATGATAGGAAAAAGGGTAAGTCCGTGATAATACACATTTATGACATTTATTCTAACATGACATTTTAGTTAAATCTGACAGTTGTCACATTTTATTTTCAATTTGGAATAAAAACAAATCAAAAGTGTTTCTTGCATTTATAAAATGGTATTTTCTTTGATTTGTATAGTCTTATAAATTATACAGATTATATTTGTAATATTAT
The DNA here is from genome assembly GCF_917563875.1 of Diabrotica virgifera virgifera. NCBI lineage: Eukaryota > Metazoa > Arthropoda > Insecta > Coleoptera > Chrysomelidae > Diabrotica > Diabrotica virgifera. Next base: position 19,143,327 of record NC_065451.1, read on the forward strand.
TATCTAATTAAAAAAAAATATTTTTTTATTATGGCGCCATCTATCGACAACTAGAATAACTAGAATAAATGTTATACAAATGTCACCGACGAAATGTAATCACCGACGTGCCTTTTTTTCTGTCACATACAATTTAATGCGTTAGAAAGAAATCGAAAAACTGTGACGCACTGAAAGATGATCATGAGAAATACTGTAGATACACTTTAGCTGCACAACCTGTACCGAAATTAGTTAAGTCTAGTCTTCTTCTTCTTACGGTGCCTTACCCTTAAGTATGTTGGCCATTACATTTGCCCGTTTAATCTTATTTGCAGTCGCCCTCAATAGTTCTATGGAGGTCATATTCGTCCATTGTCGTAGCTTTTTAAGCCAAGATTTGCGTCTTTTTCCTGGTCCTCTTTTGCTATTGATTTTGCCTTCGATTATAAATTGGAGCAGTTCATACTTTTGATTTCTTACGATATGACCAAAATATTATTATGACCAAAATATTATGTTTTCCGTTTCTTTATTATTAGTATAAGCTCTCTTTCCTTATTCATCCTCCGCAAGACTTCCGCATTTGTCGTATGGCTCATGTAGGATATTCTGAGCATTTTACGGTAACAGCAGAATTCGAATGCTTGGATTCTTTGTGTTGCTTCTGGCACTGTCCAGGCTTCAACACCGTAGAGCAAGGTGAAGAAAACATAGCATTTAAGTATTCTAGTTCTCAATGAGATACTCAGCTGGCGGTTGCATAGAACTTTTTGCATTTTATAAAACACTGTATGTGCCTTTTACACATGTGTTCTCATCTCTAGTGAGTGGTCTCAAACTTCATCAAGATTACTTCCAAGGTACGTTATTCTTGTTCCTCTTTCCAGATCTGTTCCGTCGACATTGACCTTCACCCTTCTGTTTTGGTGCTTGCTGATGAGTATAGTTTTTGTCTTCTTTGTATGTATTCAATTTCATTCCAAATTCTCTGCAGGCTGTTATTACTCGGTTTATTTGGCGTTGCAGTGCTTCAGCATTATTTACCAGAATGACCGTATCATCAGCTATTGCAGGTTATTTATACATTGCCCGTTTATAATTATACCCTCCGAGGTGCCTTCCAAAGCTTTCTTAAATATCTTCTCAGAGTAAACGTTGAACAGCAAAAGTGACAGGACACATCCCTGTCTTACTCCCTTCTCATATTGATTTTATTAAAGTCTAGTGAGTCACCGATATGACAAAAAAATACATACAGGGTGGGGCATTAGTGTGACAAAGTGCAATTACTCGTTTGTCGTAAGAGATACGAAAAAAAGTTATTAAGATAAAAGTTGGGACACAGATAGGACCATAATATAAAAATATTTTCAAATATACAAGGTCGTGCGTATTGACAGGGTGACACAAACTTATGTTTTTTTAAATGGAACACACTGTATATTTTTAGATTTTTGGATTCTCCTCAATGTTTCCTTTCTTAAAATATAGGGTTTTGTAATAGTATACGGGGTAGTTTAAAAGATAATTACGTTTTTTTGTTAATTTCGTAGCAACATTTACACCCTATAGAATTGTAGTGATTTAACATCAAATTTTTATTTTATGTTCAAACGATTTTTAATATAGTCTACTATTGTTAAACATTAACAGTAAACCGAAATGTTTAATTTTAGTATACAGGGTTGGTCGAAACTCGGAATGAGTATTTTCTGAGGTTTTTTAAATGGAACACCCTGTATTTTAGTATTGTAATGAAATGATATTTTATGGTACTTTTTTATTTCTTAAGCATTCCCTATACCTAAGTGCTTTAATTTGTAAGTTATTCGTGATTCTTTAACCCAAACATTAATTGCAACAAAAATTACGTGAAATTTTATCAGGTGGCCGTAAAAATACTCAATCAAAAATAATCTTTCGAAAAAAAATACATCATAATCTAGCCTGATCTTTAATTTATTAATATTGGATGAGATATCCAAATAAATTCGTAGTTAAGATTGTTGGTGAGCAAAATATTAATAAAAATATACAATATTCTACCTAGTCGGCTATGACACTAAATTTGCTTAAAAATTAGACATTATACGATTTTTATAGTTCCAGTTGCTTTGTTACCATTACTAATATGAATTTTTCTAATGAGGAACTGATTAAAAACAGTTTTGTGCTAGTGGAGTATAACAAAAATGTGCTACTAGCAATAATAATTTTTCATTAGAAATTCCTTGATAGACGACAACCGCGAAGAGAAACATTTGAAGATATACTAGAACGGTTTCAACGGACTGGACACTTAGATTATGATAAATCTGATAGAACAAAAACTATTGTAATCCTTAGTGTCACAGAGGATCGGCATATTAGCCGTTCTTACAATCTAAGTATCTAGTCTGCTGAGACCGTTTTAGTATACTTTCAAAAGATTCTCTTCTTGCTTGTCGTCTATCAGGGAATTGCTGATGATAAATTTTTATTGCAAGTAGCTCATTTTTTTTATACTCTCGTAACACAAAGACATCTTAATCAGTTCCTCATTAGAAAAATTAATATTAGTAATGGTAACAAATCAACTGAAACTATATAGAGTATAATGTCAAATGTTTAAACATTGTGTCATAAGCCAACTAAGGAGAATTTTGTATGTTTGATTAATATTTTAAGCACCCACAACCTTAACTACGAATGTATTTGGATATATCCAATATTAATAAATTAAGGATCGGGCTAGATCATTATGTATTTTTTTTTCGAAAAATTATTTTTGATTGGATATTTTCACGGCCACCTAATAAAATTTCACGTAATTTTTGTTGCATTTAATGTTTGGCTTAAAGAATCACGAAGAACTTACAAATTAAAGCACTTACGTATAGGGAATGCGTAAGAAATAAAAAAGTACCATAAAATATCATTTCATTACAATACTTTAATAGATAGAGGGTGTTCCATTTAAGAAAACTCAGAAAATACTCCTTCCGAGTTTCGACCCACCCTGTATACTAAAATTAAGCATTTCGCTATACTGTTAATGTTTAACAACAGTAGACTATATTGAAAATCGTTTGAACATAAAATAAAAATTTGATGTCGAATCACTACAATTCTACAGGGTGAAAATATTGCTACGAAATTGACAAAAAACGTAATTATCTTTTAAACTATCTCGTACAATATTACAAAACCCTATATTTTTAGGAAACATTGAGGAGAATCCAAAAATGTAAAAACATACAGGGTGTTCCATTTAAAAAACCATAAGTTTGTGTCACCCTGTCAATGCGGACACACCTGTATATTTAAAAATATTTTTAAATTATGGTACTGTGTGTGCCCCAACTTTTATGTAAATAACTTTTTTTTCATTATTCATCTCTTACGATAAACGAGTAATTGGACTTTGTCACACTAATGCCCCACCATGTATGTGATATGGGAACAAATTAATTGTTCTTTTTTATTGTTTAACCCATTCGCTGCCGATCGAAGAGGATGGAACTCGGCTATGTACAGGATTTATATTAGCATCCAAAAAATAAGAGTAATCCATATCGATTTAATTTTAAAAGTCTTAAACAAATATTATTTACATGTATTGTTTGCATTACGTAAATGGGTGACATTGGTTTTGCAATGTAGGCCACTCGTTTTGAAAACACCGGAGTCAGCAATTATGGTACTATTAGTATAGTTATGTTACCACCATAGGAGCCATTTTGTTGAATGGCACTTAACTGAAGTAACCGTATCACTCGCTGGCGCATGAACGGCACCTAACCGAAGTAACCACGTTATCGGCAGCGAATGGGTTAACAATGGAAATCAATGATCAGCATCATCTTCCAGATGTAAAGAAGTGTGCAGTGTGCACATTAGTTGTTAGATGACACTCTAAAGCTGAAGAAGATTATGAGTTTCTATTTACCTGTATAAACAATAGTGTGTCGAGCTCCACAAGCAACGTAAAGAGCATTCAAGTCTTCATCAGAAAATTCTACAACATGCGGTTGAGCCATAACTGCAACATATCCATCTTCTTCCTCGGTTTTTCCTAATCCTATCTGCCCATTACAATTCCAACCCCAAGCATATAACACACCATCTTCGCTAATAGCACACGAATGCCAGCCACCTGTTGCTATTTTCTTGATTTTAATGCCAGCTAAAGCTTCTATTAATACTGGCTCTGGTTCTTCTGTCAGTTTTCCATGACCTAGCTGCCCACGACTAAAAATAATAAAAAATTATTTTAACCTAAAATAGTTATTTATGTATCAAGGGCATTAAATAGATGTTTATACTCTAAGGGCGACAAGTTTTATATGTCGCCCGAAGGTATAAACATCTGATAATGCATGTGGTGCATACAATACTTTATGTCAAACCGGTTCATTGCATCAATTAAAGTTTTAATTTTATTTTATATTAAGGGGATGGGTACGTATTTTAGGCTGCAATGCTATTCAATTGGGGATGTATTTTTTTTTCGAATCCTGAGAAAACTAATAAGTATTTTTGAAAAATTTAAACGCAGAATGAAATATTACGTTCTTACCGAGGGCCGAAAGTCCCTGAAAACTTCTATAATGTTTATTTTAATAAATTACAGGGGTGAAAAACTAAGAGAAAATGTAGTGTGATTTTTAATTTCAAATATCTCATTCAAAAGAAACTTTTTATTTATTCTAAGGGACTTTCGGCCCTCGATAATAATTTAGTCTTTCATTCTGCGTTTAAATTTCTCAAAAATATTTATTAGTTTTTTCAGGATTCGAAAAAATGGACACCATGTCCGTGGTGATATTTTCAAAATCAAACATTCGCTATCTTTGTCATATAACGCACTGAGTCAAATAGAATATGATGACAAGACAGTGACAGTTTTAAATATTTGACATGGCATCGGGAATATTTTGAGTTGTTGATTAAATAATATTGATAGTGTATTTGATAAATAATTGATTTAAGACGTGAACTTAATAAAAAGTTATTTATTGTTTATTATTTATGGAAGATCCAAGCAGAGAATACATCAGGATATATTCTGTGATCCAAGTATTTTTTGGTTTTAAAGATGTTCAAAATTGTAAGCGTTCCATAAGTAACAATATATTATTAAAAAATCACTTTAACACTTTTCCTCTTTTCTCGATTGAGTATTAGTTTTTGTTGTTCATATAAATTATTACAATCACTGAATACATAGTTAGTGAAAAAATTATCACATTTATTAACTGAATTAATAATTTGCAATTATACAAATAACAGTTATCCAAGAACATTCAAAAGCCATCTCTTTAAAGTTAATGATAACACTGTCAAGTAGAATGACATTCTAGTAATGTTTACATATCCATACCAGTGTGAATTTTACTACACGTAATTTGCCGTGTAAAGACAGAAAAAGTAGGGATAGCCATAAAATATTTGCGAATTATGTACCGATGGCCTTAATTAGAAGTAATATTGTATCGCAGCAGGTATGTAGTATCGTTGCTAGGAAAGTAATGTTTGTTAGCAATTTGTTATGAATGTAAACGAAGTTTTTCTATGTGACATTGTGAAAAAACGGTCGTAGGGCAAGAGAAATTCTATATTTCTGAAGAAATAGTTAAAAAGCGACTGAGAATCTGTTACCGAAAAAATCCAAAGAAACGTATGACAACGAATACGCTAAATTTCAACAATGGATGGCAAACAATAAATTTCAACAATTTTTGTTGTTTCCTATTGCAATAATTTCTTTGTGCCCGCGCGAGCATAAAGTATACCATTATGTGGTTCGCAACTAAGTAATAAATACACAATATTAAACCGGTATGACATAAAATATAAATCGTAACTAATTTATTTTATAAAATAAGGAGAAATTGTTTATTTCACTAATTGTTTTACTGAAAAATCTGAAGTCCAACATGCTATGAACACCTCCAAATCTGGCAGAGCCTAGATAAAGTTCACATCAAGATAATTAAATTTATAGATGAAGACAATTTACAACGCTTGCTCAAAAATGTCGAGATCAATAGAAACATCGTTTCGTCGCATTTATAGACTCTGAGAAAGCTTTCGACAAAGTTAAACATAACATTCTCAGGGAATGTCTAAAGTTAAAGTGAAAAGGATTCGACAAAAATTATATTAACATGGTGAGAAATCTCAATTGGAACCAACTTTACTACACACAATTTGTGATACTGGTGATACAACAGTTTGGTTTAACAATAAACATAAAGAAAATAAAAACTATGGTTATCAGTAAGAGGGTTAAATTCATAACAAGGATCCAGATAATAAAAATATTGAACAAGTGGACAAAATGAAATCCTTAAGAGTTTGGAACTTCTATGAAACCATAGACTCAATCTGCAAATCCGATATCAGATGGTAAAATGTTATATCCATTCTCTTCTTCTTTATGGTGCTCAAGCTTGGACTGTTAATTTTCACTTAAGTAATGAGAAAGCTAGAAACTTTTGAGATGTGGATTTTTAGGAGAATTTTGAAAATAGACTGATGATATTACGAAAGAAATGGTTTTACATAGAACAGGAAGAGACAGATAACTGTTGACTACGATAGCATATGAAGAGTACAGGGGAAAAACAAGGAATTTCACATTTTTACATATTGAGATAAACACCAATAAAGGTTTAATTCTTATGATATCTAAAAGCTAGTTAGGAGATTCTTAGCAGAATTCTAGCAATTATTGGTCTATAATCTTAATAATATTAATCTATATTAAGTTATTAATTTAATAATGCGCCAATAAACTGCTAACATTCCTTATTTTTGTCCAGTGGCGTGCAGACAATCCTGGTCCTTCGCTAGGATACAAATTCTTAAAAAATTTATATAGGGGTCATTCCATTTCAAATCACTCAATTTTGGAGCTAAAAAAATTTTGGAACTCCGATTTGTCTGAAAATTGGTATATAGCTTCTGCGGGACGTACAAATAAGATATTTAAGGTCAAAAAATCTTCTTCTTCTTTTTTTCTCAAAATGTTATTTTATGCGATTTTACAGTGATTTGGTGTTTATTTATACAAATTTGCATTTTCTATCGTAAAGTATCAATAAAAAACATAATATTTTAATAGAAAGGACTCAAAAATGTCATTATATGGCATTATAACAAGTTACTTTGATTCAAAACAAGCTTTTGATCAAATTTTACAGTGTAGAAAACGTTAAAATACATTTTTCTCCATTTTTTCTCCAATACATTTTTCTCCAGTTTTTACATTTTTCTCCATTCCCAAAATACATCATAATCGATTTGGCTGAAAATTTGCCCACAGATAGACAAAACATAGGACTTTAAGTGGTGAGAAGGATTTGAATTATATTACAATACCAAAAAAGTTACATGCAATATTATAGTCAAAAATATAGGCGTCTACTGTAAGTAAAATTAACTCGAAAATATCGACCTCACGACAAAAATTGTTAAAAAGAAATTGTAATAATTGTAAACACGATTTATTTGGAACAATTTCAGTTCCTACCATTTTTGTCGAAAAGTTAAAAATGGCAGAGATATTGAGCCAAACAGATTCTCCTTTAAAATCAAGATGGCGGCTAACGTAACGGAGGAATTCATTCGTGATTTTAAATTTAGGCTACTATTGACTCCCTTAAAGATCAGAAAAATAAAATTTTGGGCAGCTCGGCATTCAAGGTCAAATGCTATCCCGACTGGACTAATATATAGGTACTTTTGAATCTGATATTACTGCATGTAACTTTTTTGGTATTGTAATATAATTCAAATCCTTCTAACCACTTAAAGTTCTATCTTTTGGATATCTGTGGGCAAATTTTCAGCCAAATCGATGATGATGTATTATCGATGATGATATAAAAAACGGTATTTTAACGTATTTTACACTATAAAATTTGATCAAAAACTTGTTTTGATTCAAAATAACTTGTTATAATGCCATATAATGACATTTTTGAGTCCTTTCTATTAAAATATTATGTTTTTCATTGATACTTTACGACAGAAAATGCAAATTTGTTTAAATAAACACCAAATCACTGTAAAATCGCATAAATTCACATTTTGAGAAAAAAAGAAGAAGATTTTTTGACCTTAAATATCGTATTTTTACGTCCCGCAGAAGCTATATACCAATTTTCAGGCAAATCGGAGATCCAAAATTTTTTGCCTGAGCGATTTGACATGGAATGTACCATAGACTTATCTTTCTGGTTATTGTTCTGAATCGATAGTCTAGTCGATAGTACTCAGTTTTTGCAATCACATAGTGAGAAAAGCCAAAATTCATGAAAAAGTGACATTCCCTGTTTTTCCCCTGTACTCTTCAGGGAGCGTTCAAGTATTATGTAACACGATTTTTAAAGATTTTTGACCCCCCTCCCCCCTACGTAACGCACTCTAATGGGCGTTTAACTATTGCGTAACGCAATTTTTGAAGATTTTTGACCCCCCCCCCAACCTGCGTTACGTAATACTTGAATGGCCCCTCATATGATATAGACGAATTTGCAATGGTTGCACTAGAAGAAGTAAAATCTCTGAAGAACATTTTATACAAATGCACAAGTTAATTATTCTCGAAAATGCTGTAATCACAATGAATGTCAATTTGTGAATACCAAAAACTGATATTAAAAATTTTTAAAGGTAGCTTCAGATTAAATGTTACATTTTAAAAATGTGTCACTATAAAAAAAATCAAACAGCTAAGTAAACAAAACATTTAAAATGAAAGATTGTAAATTAAAATTACTGGGGCCACATTGTAAGAGGTAATTTTCCTTTTTAATGTTTCAATGCTGCCAGACATTCAGAAATGTATTATGAAACAAAAATATCTTGACATACCTGCCTACACCAAATGAATAAACATTCCCAATTTCATCCAGTATTAAACAATGTTCTTTTCCACACTTAACATCGACGATATTATTACATTTAAACTTAAGAACCTCCGGAACACTGTCAATAACTTTACACACTGTACCGTCTGTTCCATAAATGACAATAATCTTAGATCCACAAACTATATCTTTGATAGCTTTATCAGGAAAATGTTTTTCATAATGTGTCTGTACGGATTCCTGTAAATTGTTTAGGTCTCCTAGTAGTAGCTCTCCTGTATCTTTCAGGAAAAGGTAAAAATCATCACTGGAACCGACCATTGAAACATCACCTTCAAAGGCTTTGACTAGGTCAATAACACCTTCGTGCACATAAAGAAAACATTCTTTATCTGTGTGGAATATGGAGTAACTGAAATTTAAACATACCTAAAAATATTGTAACATATTTATTTAATGTACCTAAAGACTATCTGTAAAAAAATACAAAAATAATATCCACACAATTGAATAAAAATGACTGTATTAAAATATTATATAAAAAACAAAACTTTTTTGTTACTTTTAACAAAAAAGTTATTTAACATCAAAACATATTAAAACTTGCTATTCAGTAAAAGCTCCGTTAACCGAAACCTTTTTAACCAAAACATCGTTTAACCAAAATGGCTGACAGTTTCAATAATTTTACAAAACAAAAAGCAATAATTAAGGACAATGAACATGTTCAGAGTGTTTTTTTTAAGAAATCTATTTTCTTCTGTGTTTGCCTTTGACAACGATGTTTTGCAGCTATATCTCTCCAATACTATGTAATTTGATAAAAGAAGAATACAAAAAACAATGTTATTTTTAACTGAAATTCTTATTATCCGAAATGGCCTCCCCCCAATTATTTCATTTAACTGAGGTTTTACTGTAATGAGAAAAGTAAGTGACGTTCGAACAGGCATTAGGTGGAACCTATTCAAACTCAAATCTGCACATGACATCTGCCTGCTAACTGAACACTGAAAGCATATACAAAAACAATTGACAAAATGGCACATCACTTCAACACGATCTAGCTCCGAATAAATACAGAGAAAACCAAACTTTTAAAAAATAATAACCACCCAAATAATAAAATAATGATAAACAGTAAGGAAGTAGAAGAGGTAGATAAGTTTGTATATTTGGGATCAGTCATGGAAAGGAGCAGGGGGTGTAAAAAGAATATACAGACTAGAATAATAAAGGTTAAATATGCAATACAATTTCATCGTCATAGATGTGAAGAGAGCTAATTCACATTTTCTCAAAAATGAGTTAACTGCAGCATCGCAATCAGAAAGAAACGTTTCATGTTTTGGAAATGTTCCATTTTGAATGAAACAACATATTCACTTAGCTCTCTTCACTACAACATGAAACTTTTCTTTCTGATTGCGATGCTGCAGTTAACTCATTTTTGAGTAAATGTGGGTTAGCTCTCTTCACATCCACGACGACGAGTTGGCAAACAATGGGTGCATTCAGACGACCACAGTGGCTGGACAGCTGAGTAAACAATAGCTGTCAAACGACACCACTGGAAGTCAGCAGCCGAGAGATTTACTAAGCTTTCGATATTATCGCTGGATACACCACTAAGCTGCTTTGTGTTGACAGTCAACCAACTACTCTACGGAGTAGAAACATGGAAACAGGAAGAAACTACAACTTAAAAACTGCAAGCTTTTGTAAACGAATCACTAAAAAATCCTCAAAATATACTGGCCTAAGAGAATTGGTGTGTTCGGATGACCACAGCGGCTGACTGTCAGCACAAAGCAGCTTAGTGGTTGTATCCAGCGCTAATAGGGAAAGCTTAGTAAATCTCTCAGCGACTGACTTCCAGCTCTGTTGTCTGACAGCTATCGCTTACTCAGCTGTCTAGCTGCTGTGGTCGTCCGAACGCACCCATTAACTAATACAAAACTATGGGAAAGAACAAAGCAAACTAACATCTACTACAGTCAAGGAAAAAATGGAAATGGATTGGCCACACTTTGAGGAAAGATCAAGGCAATATAGGAAGACAAGCATTTGAATACTGACTAGAGGGGAAAAGAAAGAGAGAAAGACCAGACAGCAGCAGGAAAAGAAGTATAAAGGGAGAACACGAAAAATTGAACTAATAGGGTGATGTCAAAAACAGGGCATAAAATAGAAGAGAATGGAACTAACACACAATATGATGAATGTTGACACACCTGTGTCTACATTTATATAATCGCCAATAGTTCTTTCAGTTTTAGTGGCCCTTATTAACAGATTTTATTGTATAATCAAATCATAGACATCCGCCATAAATTATAGCTGGTAAGCAAAGACTCTTGTGAATTTAAATTGCGATTATTTAAAACAGAATTACAGTATGTTTAACACCCCTTACTTATTTTTAAGAACCCAAAAGATAATTCAAAATATAATATGTTTACCTTTTTTATAACCTCAAATTCAACTACAAGTGTGAAATTATTCAGTATGGGTTCCGTAATTTCCCCGAATAAATTAAACCCCCTACTGTAGATCTTCATTATTGATTATTTTTGCTTTGAATTTGTTTTCATTGACCAACCACTTGGTGATTAAACACAACAATCTGCTAAAATTTCGCAAGTTTGATCTTCCAGAATCGGCTTATTGGTAGCTTTAGAACATCTTCAATTCATGAACTATGGTACGTAGCATAAAAAACAATGGAATTTAAAGATTTTCGTCAAATGTAGCTAATATTTTGCAAAAAATTCATTGTTTGTTATTAATGGAAAATGTAAGTTTCCATAGAAACATAAAATCACAAACATCAAACATAAATTATTGACATTATTGACAAATGACAGTTTTTGTTTCATAAATTTAAAGTTAGAAATTTTTTGCGATGATAAATTTAATTTACAATGACGTAGGCGTGAGTAGTTATTCATATAATAGGCGCCCACCATAATATACTAAAATTGCACCCTTAAGATCTACAGTGATGTACGCCATGCAAATTTCTAAAATTAAAATGTACAAATATTTTCTTCGCTTGAATTCTAAATTCGCATTTTCAAATATGTTGGTATGTACTTCTTAAGGTTCTTGAACACCTAAGGCCCGGTCTTTTCACCTCCGAATAACTAGTTATCCGGAGGTTTATTTGACAGATTTACATGTAATCTGCCGGATAAACTTCCCGATAACTAGTTATTCGGATGTGAAAAGACCGGGCCTAAGTAGAGCATAGAACTTCTGAAAACTCGTCATCGAGTTCTTTTTTGCGCTAAGGCCTTCACCTCATTCCAAGACTTTCCTGGACCTCTTATCTCGTCCATGGTCCACGATAGATCTTCTCCAAGTTTGTGCTGGACCTCTTTTTCCTTGGGGATTCCACTCTAGGGCCAGGGATTTATATATGGGCTACAGCCCAGGACCGGGCGGTAGGAAATTTTGGTAAAATAGTAAAAAATGGTGGGGGGTGGCAAAGTGAATAGTCGAGGGGCGACAAATCTTCATATCTGCCGTTCTTTGCAATATTGGAGCTAGTTTTTCGGAGTGTGTGACCGACCCAACATCACATTCTGGACTTTATTTCATTTTCTACCCTCTTTTATTCAGTCAGGTGTAGCAGATCTTCGTTTCTGATTGTGTTAGACCAGAAAATACGAACAATCTTTCGTAGGCATTTATTAACAAAGACCTGCAGTTTGTCTTTAGGGTTTCTGTCGCTTTCCAGGTTTCACATCCGTAGAGTAGAACAGACATGTCATTTGACGGAAATATTCGGATCTTCGTCTTTTTACTACACTGGCCAGACCTCCAAACAGAATTAAGTATGCTGAATGGTTGTTGAGCGCAACCTCTGTTCTAATATATAGGCAGATATCTTAGGCGTATTCTAGATCGCTTAGACGTGTGGTTAACTTATTCACAGTTCGTTCGTTCGTTGGGTTAACGTCCATTGTATCCCTCTTGTGTCGGAATTTAGTTTGGAGAGAACATAGTCTACAGCTATGTTAAAAAGAAACGGAGAAAGCACACATCCCTATCTGACTTCAGTATTTGTTGTTGTTTATTTGGGTTTATATGACTACGGACACTAAATCCATTCGCCAATTTTACAATTTTTTTATTTTATTAGTCATTTTTTTGTATCTTATCCTAAAACTAATACTAATACTAATCTCTAATAAACAATTCTACTAATAAATAATTATTTTTGTATTTTTTTAATAATGTTTAATAATATATATTTTTTATTTTTTTTTTCTAAATAATGTTCTCAGAGTTCCACAGCAAAAACTGCAACATTCTTATTTAGCCCTCTACTTAATTCGAAAGCTTTTTACTATGGACTGTCCAAGTTCGTAATTCATTTTTATCTAAGTACATATTTTTTTATTATATTTTTTTAATTATTATATTTTTTTTCCTATTATTTTTTTAAATTTTTTTATATATTTTTTTATCTTTTTTATTTTTTTTTATATTTTTTTCTTTTAATATATAACAATTTACAAGAAATACTTACTCCAGTAAGTTAAATTCGTAACTGTTGATCCCATTGTGTGTCACACTGCATTTCGCCTCAGTGTACAGTGACTTTATATATAATTGAAATTATAATTTTTTTTTTTGGAAATTATCATTATTTTTAAAACTTCATCATTATCCAGGCTTTTCATTCCGGATGTAATATCTGCCGCTCTTACTTTAGAGCTTCCTGATTCGCTTATTTTGGTGAATTACTCCGCACTCTCCTTGTATATTTAGCCCAATAAATGACCGTTTTGAAGTGTAATTTCCAGGGGCAACTCCGAATTGCATGAAAATTTGGATTTAGGTTCTACTTACCCTCCACTTCAAAGTTGAATTTGTGCCGTTGGTTGCTTTTACTTGGGGGGTGACATTTACCCCTTCTCGGGGGGTGAAAAACGCGTGTTTAAAATAAGGCTGGAAATGGATAAATTGACTTATTTTAAGCACCTTTTGTTCTATAAAGATTTTTACGTAAGTCAATACTTTTCGAGTTATTCGCGATTTAAAATGTTGATTTTTCGACAAAAAAATTACGTTTTCAGACCGTTTTTCCCAAATAAATCAAAAAGTAAATATTTTTTTCAAAAAAAATATTTTTAGCAAAAGTGTAGCCTATAAAAAGACGAAAAAATGGTGTACCCGTAAAGTCTACAAATTGAGTAGAAGCGAAGTTGTAGCTCATGAAAAATACGCTCTTATTCGTCTAATTCCAAATCGAATAATTCAACGCGAAATCACCGAAGAAAGAAGCGTTTTTCGGAAAACCTTATTAACATTTTTAAAGTATCGAAAAAAGCTTTTTATTTGTTTTTTACAAAAGTTTACAGCATCAAAAATAAACGAGTTACACTGAAAAAAAATTTGGCCCCTTTTTTTGGTAAAAAAAAATCGTGAAAACCTCCCTCTATTTAGCGCCCTAAATGAAACTAATCGTTTGGCTTTACCATCTATTTTAACTGTATGTGTATTGTTTATATGATCTGTAAGTTTGATTGGTTTGAAGTGCTTATTTCAAAAAAAATATTTGGTTTTATATTAAAAAAAAAATTCTAAAATTTTTTGAAAAATTTCATTTTTTCAAAATAACTTAAAAAGTGTTAGTGATAAGAAAAATCTTAAAGAGTAAAAAATGTAGGTTTTGCTATTATAAATATGCTAGTTTCATTTTGTTTCTCCGTAAGACAAAAATTGGTTAAGATATGGCTGTTCAAAATTTGCATACACTCGTGATTAGTGACCCATTAAAGCTTTTTCAATTATAACCCTTTCAAAAATAAACAGTTTAAACCGTTGAGACTGACAGATCGTATAAAAAATAGATGGGTAAGTAAATTGTTTGTAAAGCGGTAGCGATTAATTTCATTTGGGGAGCTAAACACGGCGAGATTTTCATGATTTTTTACAAAAAAAAAAGAGGGCCCACTTTATTTTGAGCGTAACTCACTTATTTTTAATGCTAAAACTTTTGTTAACAATAAAAACAAAGCTTTTTATAAACACTTTAAAAAAGTTTAAATGGGTTTTTCCCGAAAAGTGCTTAATTTTTCGGTGATTTCACCTTGAAATATTTGATTTGGAATTAGACGAATAAGAACGTATTTTTCATGGGCTACAACTTTGTTTTTATTTGATTGATAGACTTTACTGATACATCATTTTTTTGGGTTTTTTATAAGCTACACTTTTGCTAAGGATATTTTTTTCGATAAAATATTTACTTTTTGGGTTATTTGCGAAAAACCGTCTGAAAACGTAGTTTTTTTGTCGAAAAATCAACATTTTTCGACAAATTCATTTCGCAAATAACTCGAAAAGTATTGACTTACGTAAAAAACTCTATAGAACAAAAGTTGCTTAAAATCAGTCAATTTATCCATTTGCGGTCTTATCTTGAACGTATGTTTTTTCACCCCTAAGAAGGGGTGACTGTCACCCCCCAAGTAAAAGCAACCAACGGCACAATTTCAACTTTGAAGTGGAGTGTAAGTAGAACTTATATCCAAATTTTCATGCAATTCGGAGTTGCCCCTGAAAATTACACGGTATCGCCGAATTTCCCGTTCATTTACTGGGCTAATTGTCAAGGTTTGTTGTATGCCTTGGTTTTTGTCACAGTCACAATTTTCTTCCACTCATTTCGATATGTGCATTATGCATAGTTCTCTCCATAGTTTCTCACTTTCAGGATTTTGATGTCTTCCATAACCTGGTCCTCCCATCTCTCTCTGGGTCTTTCTGGCTTCCATTTGGTGACCTTCTTAATCAGTAGGTCGTTTTTCCTTTTCTCTATGTGTCCTAATCATCTCAGTCTCTGCGCTTTAATAAATATTACTATATATCTTCTCCCTTCATTATGTCTCTTCATTCAAGGTTTATTCTTCTTCTCATTTCTACGTTTTCCATTCTTGTAGGACCCATAATTCTTTTGAGGATTTTCCTTTCGAATATTCTTATTTTTTATCTTTAATTGTGAGCAACATTGTCTCAGTTGCCTATGTAGGTAACTACTGGTCTGATTGCTATTTTCAGTTTTGTATTTCTGGATAATAGTCTAGGCGCCAGAGGGGTCACCGTGTCCTTTTCAATTTTGATGGACAAACTCAACGGTTTCTTATGAATTTTTGGCTGCTGATCACGAATTTCGAGGGTGGATTTCGATCCGAGTGGTCAAAAAATTGTTATAAACAATTTAATTGTTTATAAATTGTTTATAAGGCTCTGGCTCATAAACTAAAAGAGATAAAAAAGAATGTTTTAAATAAAATTTGTTCGTTAATAAAAAACGAAGAAAAAAACGTTTACTAAACTTAAATCCAACAGTTAGAACTCAAGATATTGAAAAATTAGTGCACAATGCAAATTGCAAAATAAGTATTTTTCGAAGCTTTATCGATCGTAACTCAGCTTTTACGCATGTAAATGAGCCTTAGGAGGTTTCATTTTAAAGCTTCATTAATAGGCTTCCAAACAAAGTTTGTTGAATTACTTTATCTTTATTTGTTTTAAAGTTATACCCGTTTGAAGTTATAATTTTCTTAAGAAAATTGTACATTAATTTGTTTATAAGGGTTTCAAGTAAATTTCAGCTGTAAATATTGATACTTTAATTAACAATAATGATAGAAGAACTCAAAGGTAACATTTTGAGCTTTTTAAAATGTTTGTAACTTTAATTTTGGTCAAGATATCGATATTTTAATGGCGCACTATGAGGCGCAAAATCGGCTCACAGTCAAGTATGTAAGTATTTTTTGACGCTTTATCGATCGTAACTCGGCTTCTACGCATGAAAATGAGCCAATATGTGATATCCATATAAAAATGGATCGAGTTCTTTTACAGCATCATCGTTGCATATAATATGAGCATTTATGTTGTGACGGCATACAAACAATTGACGTGCCTTGATGATGTTGCAAAAGAACTAGATCCACTTTATATGGATATCATATAGATTAGATAATTAGACTCTGAAGCCCCAGAAAGTTTTAGTTTTACTGCCTATAAGAACAGACTTATAGTACCACCATGTAACTGTAAAAATTGCTCTAAGAACTTATGCAGATGTAAAAAGCTGAGATTCTCTGTATATCTCGATGCAGATGCATGGAAGATAATGTTTGTAAAAATAGTATTAATAAATAATATCAACTTACTTTTTAGTTATATTTCTGAAATATTAGTTTTTAATGTTTTTTTGCTCATTTAGTACAAAAAATAGAAGAAAAAGTAAATAGAATGAAAGGTGATACGAGGTACAGTATGATGATTTGATTATAAGAATATATGATAAAATTTTATTAGCATCTTCAAAAATGAAAAATGAAGATAGCGTATATTATATACATAGAAATTATAATTTGCATTGAGAAGTTAGCGCTTGAACCTTTACGCGATGAGCCAATCTCGCTCCTCAGAGGGCGCTATTAAAATATCGATATCTTGGCCAAAAATAAACACACGAACATTTTCTTAAGCTCAAAATGTTCCTTTTGAGTTTTTCTATCATTATTTTTAATTAAAGTATAAATGTTTATAGCTCAAATTTGCTTGAAACCCTTAGAAACAAATTAATGTACAATTTTTTTAAGAAAATTTTAACTTCAAACGGATATAACTTTAAAACAAATGAAGACAAGGTAATTTAACAAACTTTGTTTGGAAGCATATTCATTAAACTTTAAAATGAGATCTTCTAAGGTTCATTTGCTTGCGTAGAAGCCGAGTTGCGATCGATAAAGCTTCGAAAAATACTTATTTTTCAATTTGCATTGTGCACTAATTTTACAATATCTTGAGTTCTAATTGTTGGATTTAAGTGAAGTAAACGTTTTTTTCTTCGTTTTTTGTTAACGAACAAATTCTATTTGAAACATTCTTTTTTATCTCTTTTAGTTTATGAGCCAGAGTCTTATAAACAATTTATAAACAATTAAATTGTTTATAACAATTTTTTGACCACTCGGATCGAATTCTACCCTCGAAATTCGTAATCAGCAGCCAAAAATCCATAAGAAACCGTTGAGTTTGTCCATCAGAATTGAAAAGGACACGGTGATCTCTATTTGGCGCCTAGACTATAAGTTCTTGTTCTTCATTAGCCTATCCTATGATATCTCCAGTATGTTTTGTTGCCTACTAGTATCCGCTCCGTTACTTCTTTACTTCTCTTATTTGTCATTTACAATTTACCTCCCCAATTTTTAAATTGTTAAACTCTATCTATCTCTACCTTGATTTCTCTCGTCTTGTTATCTTCTCTTCTAGAGCAGATTAGGTATTTTGCTTTTCCTTTGTTAATTTCTATTAATTCCTAGACCCAGGGCCGCGCCGTCCACGTGTGCAATGTGTGCGGCGCACACAGGCGCCAGCAATTAAGGGGCGCCGTTAGAGTTGTACAAAAATTTTACGCCGGTCAAAACACTTACCCATTTACCGACCCTGCCACTCTGTATAACTCAACTTCAAAGATAGGTACATTACCAATTGATTTATACAATCTGCATAAACATAAACTCATGTACAGACATGCGGCCATCAAGCCACCAGTCCAGCAGAATTTATGCTTTAAAACCATTGTACAAAAATTTGGCAGAAATGCATGCTTTATGTGATGTAACACATTCGGATAAATTTGATTTTGATTCAAAATATCAAGCTAGATGTTTAGGAGATAAAATATCAACATTTTACATTCATATTATGCTCTGTCCACATATTATGATATGGTATGAAGTTCTGATGAAAGTTAAAAACATTGAATATGCAATCTGCGTTAAATGCTTTATAAGAGTTTGCTCGGGTTTGGACAGATAGCTTTATTTTGTTATTACCACAGCAAATGAAACTGCAGAGAAACTGGATGTGGAGCTCAGTTTTCAACGAGCCACAGTTAAGGCGTCGACATAAAAGCAGACAGTTCGATTACGAACATAAAGACGAACGGATTTTGGATTCTAAAATGTCATACAAAGTTCATTTCTTTTATTGTGTTCTCGACCAAGCATTAATTTCAGCAAATGAAAGATTTTTCATATTGGAAAATTATGTTGATTCTTTCAAATTTTTATATAATTTAAACAACATTACAGAAAACTCACAATTAAAACTTCTTTGTAGAAATTTGTAAAAAAATGAGATTTAATGATCATCCGGATATAGCGGGAGACAATTTGTTTGAAGAAATTATACAGTTTTGGCCTTGTTAAAAGAATAATTAAATAATGATGTTTGTAAAATTTTAAAATTTATATTTTTAAACCAATTTACTGCAGTTTAACCAAATTTAACACTAGCTCTTCGCTTCGCGTTCTGCTCTCCATATCTGATGCCACTGCTGGACGGTCTTTTTCTAAATTAAAACTTAAAAAAAATTTATAAGTTTTTATAAAATTTTTTATAAACGTTTATAAAAAATTTATCTATCATCTCTATAGAGTCGTCAGTATTAAATGAAAATTGATATTCACCATATTAAACTGAAGGCGCGAAAAGTTAATTTTTTATAAAATAGCTCTTTCATGTTTGCCTATATCTTTAGTTTTTTATGTTGTTACGCCAAATATTTATTTTTATATCATTATTTTAACTTACTTTATTTTCCTGTTGAATGTGTGAGAATTTTTAGTTATTTTCATTTGGTTACAATCAGTAGCGCACCTAGTTCTTCTGGGGAGTGTTGGCTTGGGCACCGAAATTTTTTTGTATTCTTTGTGAAAGACAAGTTACATTTTCTTACTATTTTTTATATATTTTTTATATGCCCTGGAGGGGGTTTTAACCCTCAAACCCCCCTGGGTGCGCCACTGGTTATAATAAGCAATTCTTAATTTTGGGCGCCGTTAAATGTTTTGCACACAGGCGCTACCACGTGCTGGCGCGGCACTGCCTAGACCTCTTTTCCGTGCTTCATTTGCCAGGGTTATTACTGAAAATCTTTCCTTGTCTCTTCTCATAAGAACTACGTCATCTGCTTTATATGCTACTATTTGTGTTGAGGAGTGAATGGCCTTGACTGTTAATTCGTTCTACTGTTATGTTGAATAGTGTGGTTGACAGAGATTCGCCTTGTCGCACTCCTGTTTCTATTGCAATTGATTTTGTGCTACCTTTTTCTGTTGTTACTTTAGCTCGAGATCCATTCATAGTCATTTTTGTTAATTTGATTAGCTTTGCCGGTATATCTTGATTTTCATTTCAATAAATAATTTATTTCTTCCAATACAGTCAAGGGCTTGTCTGAAGTCTACGACGAGGGTGAGGGTGGGGAGTTCTATTTTGCGTTCGTGGCATTTTTCGATTGTTTGTGTATTTTTAATACTCACAATATTTTTATTTTAGGGCCTGCTGTCAATTTTAAGAAAACTTCGAACTGCTCCAGAAAAAGAACTCCGCTTATTATTACTTGGTTTGGATAATGCTGGTAAAACTACAATTTTGAAGACGTTGGCTTCAGAAGATATCACAAATATTACACCCACAGCGGGTTTTAATATAAAATCAGTTAATTCGGATGGATTTAAGTTGAATGTGTGGGATATTGGGGGCCAAAGGAAAATCCGTCCATATTGGAAGAATTATTTTGAGAATACCGATGTCTTGGTAATTATTTATATTTTAATTATTATCCACATACAAACTCTATCATGAACATGCGGCCTTTTACATGGGTTTATAGAAATTTTGGCTTAGACCCAGCTGTGTACTGTTCTATAGAAAGTTTTTCGGAATGACACTATTAGTTGGTATCATTGTAGGTAGGTACCTATAATTTGGAAACATATAATTCTCCATGGTCTTCTTATTTGTATCTCAAGATCTCTATACTTCCATTTTTTTATTGTATTTATAACACCTACCTAGATTGTTATTGTTAAGTGTTATATGCATCTATAATTTTTGTAGTTGAAAGACTGATAGATTTGTACACACTTGAATGAACGAAGGAAGTGAAAGAAGTATATTAAAGTGTGCAAATGTATTTATTTCCTTAGTTAAGCGTTTTCGACTGAAAAGTCATCTTCAGAGCTAATGCTACAATAAAAAGTTAAACTAATAAGCAAAAAGATGTCTAAGTACAAAGTTTTTTTAACTTACGTCAAGGTAAAAAAATACCGGCTAATTCGGTTTGTATGTGTTTGCATCTCATTAAGAAATTTGGAAAATTTGGTCATTTGTGCAACTCCGGATGATGAAAATTAGTTTAATTTTTAATAGTACTTGTAAAACAGTAAAAACAAGTACTGTTTCCCGTGTTTTTCTTGTTATACATATAGGTACATTTTGTGTGCTTCATTTCTTTCCTCTATCGCTTGTTTGCACTCGTCATCAAACCATGCTCCTCTGCCAAATTCACCTTTGTTATAAGGCAAATAGTTTGTAGCAGATCTGGTATGAAATCTGTTGTAAATTTTGTTTTCATATGTTAATGAGCAATTTTTCCCGCTTGCTTTATTTCAATATTTTGTGCCCACCATTCTCACTTATGGCTATGACTTTTTTATTAATGAAACATGCTAGATTTTCGTGAATATTAACAGCTACCATCTTGATTTTCAGATATATGTTGTAGATTCCGCAGACAAAAAACGCCTCGAAGAAACAGGCATAGAGTTATACGAGCTTCTGAGCGATGACAAGCTTCTAGACGTACCTCTTCTAGTTTACGCAAACAAACAAGATCTTCCCGATTCCCTATCAGCTGCAGAAATTGCCAGAACTCTGGGATTGCCCACGATCAAAGACCGGTCCTGGCAAATTCAAGCCTGTACTGCTACTCAAGGCGTTGGCGTACGAGAAGGGATGGAGTGGGTCTGCAAAAATATCAAAAAGAAGTAATACTTATATCATCGGTGTATACCGAGTGGTGAATTGGAAAACGGGACATAGGAAACTCAATGTAAAATTCTAAACTGTTGAATTCCTGCTTGCCTAATTATTTTACATCAAAAGACATTAGAGACTATTTGTAGAGGATTGAAATCTGCATTGAAAACAATTGTTAACATTGTTCTACTAATTAAACATAGGTATTCCAAAATTTTGTAAAAATGTAATACACTTTTTAGTTTTCCAGCCCAAAATTAGGCCACACACAGTGCAATAATGTGTCACAATGAAGTTATTATTTTCTCATTTTTGAACTGTCAATATTTTTATTTTATCATTTATTTAGATAAGGACACACCATTAAACTTGATAAAAATAATAAACTTAAAGATAAAACCCATAACTAAATTAAAATTCATGGTGACGTTTCAATTATTACTTTAATCATCGTCAGAATAATAAGTTTCTTGAGCGGATGCTTTAAAATAATTTTAAAGGAACAAACAATAATTAATGAAAACGTAAAAATGACATTGACAATCATTGGGCTACGTCAATAATTTCAAACACGCCATGTCTTGTTGCATGTTTAAGGGTGGCTTCAAAAGAAAAAGATGGAATTATGGTCAGTTTCGACGTTGAAAGTCTGTTTACAAACTTTCCCTTAAATGAAACCATCAACATAATAATAAATTCACTTTTTCCAAGTTCCAATTCAAACTTTTTAGGAATGAAGCAGTCAAAATTTAAAGATCTACTAACATTAGCTGCCAAAGAATGTCTATTCAGTTTTGACGGAAAAGTGTATAGACAAATAGATGGTGTTGCAATGGGCTCTCCTTTAGGACCAGTTTTCGCGAATACTTTTCTACCATGGTTAGCTGACTGTCCAATTGATTTTAAGCCACTTCTTTATAGACGATACGTGGATGATATTTTTCTCATCTTCAAACATACCGATCACATTCAACATTTTTTAGATTATCTCAACACCACAATATGAAATTTACTAGTGAAATTGAAGTCAATGGAAATCTGCCCTTCTTAGGAATTAACATCTTCAGATCACCTTCAGGTTTTTCCACTTCAATATATAGAAAACCAACCTTCACCAGCCTGTATATAAACGCAGATAGCTTCATTCCCAACAAATACAAAACAAGTTTAATCAATATACTTGTTCACCGCGCTTTCACTATCTGTTCAACCTGGCAATTCCTACATGAAGAGTTAGAAAACATAAAGGTGATCTTAAGTAAAAATGGTTTTTCGTTGAACTTCTTAGAAAGATACATCAGACGTTTTTTCAATAACAAATTCCAACCAAACAACAAAGTAGAAGAAATCAAAGAAAATATCTATATCAAACTTCCATATACTGGTTACCACAGCTTACAAATCCGACGCAACATCCGTAGAACAATTAAAAAAGCATTTCCCTCTATAGAATTAAGATTTGCTTTCACGACTTTGGAAAGAATAGGATCTCGTTTCCATGTGAAAGACATGATTCCTAGTGATCTCGCATCTAACATTATATACCAATTCAAATGTAGTACGTACGTCGGGAAGACTCGACGTCATTTTAATGTCAGATGTTGCGAACACTTAGGTGTCACTCCTCACTTAGGAAGACGATCAAGAACAATTCCAAATTCAGCGGTATTCCAACATATGACTGATCCTGACCACCCTATTAGTCGTAAGGACTTCTCAATCATTGGTCATGCAAGTTCTCCAACGGAACTCAGCATCAAGGAGACATTATCCATATTTCTTTTGAAGCCACCCTTAAACACGCAACAAGACATGGCGTGTTTGAAATTATTGACGTAACCCAATGATTGTCAATGTCATTTTTACGTTTTCATTAATTATTGTTTGTTCCTTTAAAATTATTTTAAAGCATCCGCTTAAGAAACTTATTATTCTGACGATGATTAAAGTAATAATTGAAACGTCACCATGAATTTTAATTTAGTTATGGGTTTTATCTTTAAGTTTATTATTTTTATCATTTATTGTTTAAAAACAATACAGTTGATAAGACACCCTCAGTTGCGGAGAAAATATTATTAATAATGATTTTTTATTCACTCAATGGTTTGAGCACTGTCAGTTAAAAATAGTAACGTGTGGCCTAACTTTTACAAACATATTATATACCTTCTGTGGCAAATGTATTTTAGTGTAGGAGAGGTTGAACCTCTGTTCAACCTCTGTGCAAAATGGACACAAGTCCGGTTTTATTTTTTTTTCTTAAAAGACTAACTTTTTCTTAAAAAACTTCGTCCCGGAACCCCCCCTTTTCATCCCTTTAAAGGGGGTAATTTGTGGTTTTTGCAAAACGTAGTCCTTCCTGTACGTTTTTCAAAAAATGTACTTAATAGTAAAATGAAGAGGACTATATTTCCTACTATTTATTTTCCGACAGCATATGTCTATCACCCACCGTTTAGCGGGGATGGTGCCCAAAATTTGACAAATTTTTAAAAAAGGTGTTTAAAAAAAATTATTTTTTTCTAACTGTAATGAAAATTAAGAAGAAACCCTGTGGCAATTAATCACAAATAAGTGGCTGATTTTTTGGTTTCATTTAAGGGAATTGCAAATTTTTAAATTACAGGGTGTTACATTTAAAAAAAAAACCCCTTTTTATACCATCAGAACCGCCTATGCCAGAGTAAAAAAGCTTTCGAAAAAATGCGATTATCCAGGTATACGTGTTATTTACAAATTTCTATAATGCACCCCCAGTTTTTTTCGGAACCACCCCCAAAAAAGGAGAATTAATAAAGAAAGTGATTTTCTTGGAATCCTTCACACACCATGCCCTTTATAGTCCTGTCGCCAGGGGGGTACAACGGCCTCCTTTATTCAGATGGACTTACCCAAGTTTTTTTATGTATTTTGGCCCGTAGAACACGAATTTTTTGGGTAACAGTTGATCCGGATGTCGATAAGGTTGTTATAAACAAAGAAGTTGAGGAACTACATAACAGCGATTTCTCGCAAAACAAAATATTTTTTTGTATTTTTTGGGCCATTCTAACCAAAAAATGCTCCTACAAGTTTTTTTGTAGGATACATAGTTTTCGAGATAAACGCGGTTGAACTTTCAAAAAATCGAAAAATTGCAATTTTTGAACCCGAATAACTTTTGATTAAAAAATAAAATAGCAATTCTGCTTACCGCATTTGAAAGTTCAAGTCAAATTCTATCGGTTTTGAATATT
This sequence comes from Diabrotica virgifera virgifera, assembly GCF_917563875.1. Classification (NCBI taxonomy): domain Eukaryota; kingdom Metazoa; phylum Arthropoda; class Insecta; order Coleoptera; family Chrysomelidae; genus Diabrotica; species Diabrotica virgifera. The sequence continues at coordinate 19,168,276 of NC_065451.1, forward strand.
TGCATTGCTAAAAAATTTTTTTTATTGTTAAAAAAAGCTATAAACACATAGTGTTTCCCGTGCCTAATACATGCGTTTTAATGCATGCTACGTAGAAATAGCCTCGCTTGCACTTGTACCTACTCTACCTACTCGTTCGATTTTAAATGAGAAATCATTGAAAACATCACTCAAGCACTAGGTGTTTATAGATTTTTTTAACAATAAAATAATAAATTTTTAGCAATGCAAATAATTAAACCGATAAAATTTGACTTGAACTTTCAAATGCGGTAAGCAGAATTGCTATTTTATTTTTTAATCAAAAGTTATTCGGGTTCAAAAATTGCAATTTTTCGATTTTTTAAAAGTTCAATCGCGTTTATCTCGAAAACTATGCATCCTACGAAAAAAATTGTAGGAACATTTTTTGGTTATAATGGCCCAAAAAATACAAAAAAATGTTTTGTTTTGCGAGAAATCACTGTAATGTAATTCCTCAACTTCTTTGTTTATAACAATCTTATCGACATCCGGATCAACTGTTACCCAAAAAATTCGTGTTCCACGGGTCAAAATACATAAAAAAAAACTCGAGTAAGTCCATCGGAATACAGGAGGCCGTTGTACCCTCCCTGGCGACAGGATTATTATTAAAATGCTTCATATATCATTTTGTGCACGTTCTTATTACCCATGCATGGACACCAAAAGCGATTTCTTGATGTAACCCTTGTAGCCAAAAAAAAAAATAAATAAAGGGGGGTTGAAAAAAAAATATTTTTTTTTCTTCTTGACCCATATGGACATATGCTCCATCAATAGGGTTTTTCATAAATATATATGATTATTGCAACATCCCTGCGGAAACTACCCCTATACTTGAAAATATACTGCAGAAACTACCCCTATCCTTTGGAGAGCACGTTTTTACGATTTTCTCATTACCTATGCATTTTTTTAAAACAAAACTTATACAGAATTAAAGACCAGTATTTTCTCTACAAATAAGGTCCTATGCATTTTTTCGTATAAGCAACCGTTACGGCACAGTGGCGCCGTAAACCTCAGAAATGCTTTGGCGGGCTCCAGTTTTTGTTTTTTTTTCGTCACCTATTCATTTTATTGATAACGTACTTATGGAAAATAAAAGAACACACTGTCTGCTACACATTATGACCTATGCATATTTTATTTTCTTTGTACCCTAAAGCGACAGTGGTGGCCCAAAATCAATTTTTGATTATTTTCTTTATTAATTCTCCTTTTTTTAGGGTGGTTCCGGGGAAAATATGGGGGTGCATTATACAAATTAAAAAAAAAGAACATAAAAAAAAGAACAAGAGGAAGACCGAAGCTGAGATATTTAGAACAAATAGAAAATGATATAATAACCTTAAAAATAAAAAAACTGGAGAAAAAAAGCACGAAACAGATTAGAATGGAGAAGAATCCTGGAACAGGCCAAGACCCAGAAAGGGTTGTCGAGCCAGTGATGATGATGATGATTATACAAATTTGTAAATAACACCAGTACATGAATGATCGCTGAAAGTTTTTTTACTCTAGCATAGGCGGTTCAGATGGTATAAAAAGGGGTTTTTTAAAATGTAACACCCTGTAATTTAGAAATTTGCAATTGCCCTTAAATGAAACCTATACCAAAAACTCAGCCACTTACTTGTGATTAATTGCCGCAAGATTTCTTCTTAATTTTCATTACAGTTAGTTAAAAAACACCTTTTTTAAAAATTTGTCAACTTTGGGGCGCTATCCCCGCTAAACAGTGGGTGATAGACATATGCTGTTGAAAAATAAATAGTAGGAAATATAGTCCTCTTCATTTTACTATTAAGTAAATTTTCTGCAAAACGTACAGGAACGGCTACGTTTCGTAAAAACCACAAATTACCCCCTTTAAAGGGATGAAAAGGGGGGTTCCGGGACGAAATTTTTTAAGAAAAAGTTAGTCTCATAATAAGCACCCCTTGATATACCAGAAAAAAAAAATAAAACCGGACTTGTGTCCATTTTGCGAGGTTCAACCGCTGTTTCCTACACTAATATATTTTTCAAAGGTTAGAATGCGTTTAAATCGTAGAACAATTTTAACTTTTGATACAGATTTCAATTCTCTACAAATATCTCTCTTGACTTTTGATGTAAAGTAATTAGGGAAGCAGGAATTCAACAGTTTAGAATGTTACATTGAGTTTCCTATGGCCCGTTTTACGATTCACCACCTGGTAGATTATAAGATGGCAGATTGTAGAAATATCAAATGCTTTTTAATAGATTTTATTATTAGTTTATCAGTAAGATGAAAACCCCATACACTTATACAAAACTACCAGTGGCGGATCTAGAAATGTGCCTTGGGGGAGGGGAGGAAACTTCCAATCAAACAACACCAAAAGGCATAAAAAAGATTAACCCAAACTACTTACATAATGGACATAAATAATAACTTATTAGCATTAAGTTCTATCAATTTTCCTATTCCTAACTAGCGGGTTTATTGGGTTGAATTGTCTGTCTACGGTGTAAGTTTCATGAATTTTGAACCTTCTTGGGGAAGGGGGAATTTCCCCTATTTCTCCCTCTCTCCGCAGATCCGCCACTGATAGCTACTATAAATAATGACCATGCCATGGTTCCTTTCATAGCCTTTTTTTAGTCATGACGTATTCTTGTGAATAATAATTATTGCATGCACCTGACAAATGCCAGGATTGTATTAGCCAAATGTACACCTATTTATAAAATTTAAGTAGTATTTTATTGCATTTTGAAATAAAAAAAAAATAAAACTTGTGTTGTTATTTATTTTTATATAAACTATTGCAAATTGGTTTATTTGAAAATATTCTAATTTTAATTACGCAGAGAATATCAACAATTCCGTTACAGCTTTAATAAAAGCTCAGGAAGGAGGGAGGAGGAATTTCCTCACTAGAGAGCGCATCCAACTCGGCAGGTTCCAATTCATTCCATTGCATATTAGTCCAGGACGCATCTGTTTTGAGATGGACGTTGAGAGGTGACTCAATTTTTTTACAGAAATTGCTTGAAAATAACTCAAATAATAATGTTTGAGTTATCCTCCCACTCAAAAAGGTCTGGAACATTGTTTAAATAATCAAAATGTGAAAATATGAAGGAAAAATTCGATTTTTTTATTGGTTTTTTGATTATAACTTTAAAACTATTCATTTCTGAGAAAAGTTGTACAGACATAAAAGTTGCGAAATTAAATTTTCTATAATATAGAATTGGTTAAAAATTTAAAAAATAGTCACCCTTGTTGCAAAATAGCAATAATTGCGAAAAAAAAACCATACAAAAACAAGTATTCGCATTTTACGTTTTTCAACCATTTATGCTACACTTAGGACCTTCATATTTTACCCAGAAAAACTTTATGATATAGTAAAACAACACTGTAAATTTTATTAAGATTGGTTAAATAGATTTTGCAAAATAAATTTTGCAATCCAGCTTTCGCAAAAAAATTCATTTTTTCAAAATGTTACAGGACTGAAAATAAAGCAGATAGCAAGTTGAATTTTTTTGCGTATAGAAGTGTACTGTACCTTTCATTTGCAATTTGCAAAATTAAAAATAAATAAACATTAATTTTTGGTGCTACACGCAGGACAGCGGTGTTCGATTCACACAAGTTGTTTTCCACCAAAATTTCTTCCAGTCTTTATCTAATATATTATTTTCTTACTCTATATTTTGTTGTATTTTAATATTTTAATTCCACAAAAATCAAACTAATTTTATTATTGTTTGTGAAATATTGTTTAAACAACCCACATAACAATTTCATGTTCTTAGTAGATTCATAGAACATACTTTTCAGAAAAAGTATATACTGAGAATGTGCGTAATTACCATTGCGAATGTGCAGAGCAGATACTGAGTATATACTACATTACAGTACTTAAACGTTCTATGTATATACTTAGAATGTACTACCGCACTTCTTTTCAGTATATACCAAGAATGTTCTTTTTAGAACATTCCAAGGACGTGCTATAAACCTTCTATGTGTATACTTGGAACATACTACCGCACATATTTTTAGTTTATACCAAGAAGGTACTTTTTAGAATATTCCAAGGAAGTGCTATAAACCTTCTATTTATATACTAAGAACGTACTACCGCACATCTTTGTATGGGAAGAATATTATATTTTTAAGAATATTTTAAGAAAGTGCTATCAAGTGCTATATTGCTTAGAAGTATGTTTTCAGCATCACCTAATCTCATCTTAGGTTCTACTGGTTCTACCAAATATCTATTTACATATTTTAATTGCAAATGAGAATGTAGTTAGTACCTACATTCTACAGTATTACTTAAAAAGTAAGTACTGTTATATTTCTATTTGATATGAAAATTAAATTTTAATAATTATAAACAAAATTCAATTTAATATAAAATATTTTCAATTTTCTCAACCACGGGCATATAAATTTAGAACAACCTGTATACAACAAATTGTTATATTTAATTTTAAGAAGTGATTAAACGAAACTCGGGAAAATGCGCTTAGAATAAACAAAGTGAATGGCGTACCATTATCGTTGTTCGCGGAAGGTTCGATCATTAGCCTATGCTAAATAAAACTCAAGTGAAATCGATAATAGGTCATTATCGTAGTTCGCGGAAGGTTCGATCATTAGCTTATGCTAAATAAGACTCAGTTGAAGTAGATAATAGATCATTAAATTTTGTAATTAGTAGAAGGTAATTTTAGAATGGGAATTAACTATTTTTCTTTTGAAATCCATTAAGCATATTTAGAAAGATTAAAAATTGGTTTTGAGGAATACTGCGAATGAGAGTTGGTGGTGGAAGTTTGATTTGTGAATCTAGAAGGGATATTTAGAAAGTAGGGGAATGAATGACAAATAGAGAGCAGAATGTTTTGAGCTGTCGAGAAGTGAAGTCCAGTAGTAGACGGTAGTGTACGGAGAGTGAGAAAGCCGGTGTAGTTCCGTGAGTGTGGAGTATCTATCGTGGAACGAGAGGTAGGAGAGGTTGAGAGTAAAAGAACCTCCTTGAGCCAAGAGTTCCCGGTAGCTGATTGCAGTTTCGAAAAAGGTAGAACACAGCATCACGACAGAAGCAGGAAACGAGAGCTATACGAGCTAGTTTCAGAGGAGAACATTACTGGAAGCCAGGACGAGGTTTTGATTGCAGCCAAGGATAGCAGGAAACGGGTTTTGTGTGAAGACATTCTCAGTTCACCAGAAAAAGGTCAGTCTCATTTGCTTGGACATGAATGTATGGGTTTTTCGTATTAAATACCACATTTAAAATTGAAGAAACATAATCAATAATATCAGAAAAGCTTCATCAAACTTAAATAGAATTGTTGCTAATAAATCATAATAGTTAAATGTTAATAAAAACTTTCAATTGGAAACCAAAAGGAAATAAGATTCCCATGTGTAAATGTTATGTTTAAGAATAATAAGATATAGCAAATATTAAGCAGTGATTGCCATTTAAATAAAATAAACAATATTTTGATTACAATTGTAACCCATATGTGTTATTATTTTACTCTTTTCTTTCCTATCCCGATTAGGAACCATTGAGAAATACTTAGAAGCCACGTATGTAAGTAATTAATTTTATAAAAAGCCCTGAGATTGAAAACATATTGATATGTGATCTGGTAAATTAATTAGATTATTATTAATGCATTGATTAAATTAAATGACATCAAAAATATTATCTCATATCAATAATCAAGATCACATCAGTACATATTTATAAATTTTAGTTATTTATATAAATCATTATATAATATTTAGCTAAACTAAACTATGCATAATAAGTAACTAAAATTTATATAATACTTATATGTACTTACCTATTTAAGTAATATTGAGTTATCAAAATAGATTATATGTACTTTGAAGCACCGCAAACAAAATAAACAGATTATGTATGTTCTTTAGTCCTAGTACTACATCATTCGCCTTCATCCTTAACACTGCATAGATCCATAGATGATACAAATAATGAAATAATGCCTGTTTTCTTTTTCATATTTTACGGTTTTTTCCTATCCCTGATCCATTCAGGTAAGAATAGAAATGGTCAGAATATGATGGGGGGAGGGGGGGGGGGGTTATGAATGTATTGTGGAATAACAAAATCGGTGGTCAGTGTTGCCAAACGGAGAGAAATTTCCCTTTTTGCGGGAATTTTCAACATAAAAGGTGATAAAGGGAAAAAGTTAACTCAAAAGGGAATTATTGTTCCAGTCCAAATTATAAAATATTAAGAAAAAATCAAAATATTTGAAAATAATTCAACATATCTTCTCAGATTTTGTAAACAGGAGGGAAGTTTTTTTTATAAAAGTGGGAATTTTTAAGGTAAGTTGACGGAAAAAGCTTACTCGACGGTTGGCAACGCCAAAGCCTTTGGTTGCTTTGGTTGTGCAGTTTGGCACGTTTTGGTTCTGCGAAATGGCCTATTGAATTGAATGTACCTAAATTCAAATTCCAAGGATGTAAAGATACTAGTGATTCATGATAAACTCGAAATGGTAAAGTGATTTCAATTATGAAAACGAATTTTTAATAGTATCTATGTAAACGTTAATACAATTAATGTTTAAACTTTTTTACCCTACAACAATTTTGAAATGAAATTCGTCCAATACTACCTACATACATAAATTTTATTAATTATGTATTCTAAAAAATAACGAAGTTGATAATCTATAAGGCTAATATTATACTTCCTATACATACAAATTATTTTTAAGATATTTTAAAAGTATCTACTTATAAGTATGTGTTAAGAATGTACTTATAAGTATGTGTTAAGAATATTCGATAAAGGTATATTCTAAGAATAAACTTTTACGAATATTCCGAGATCCTACGTACACGAATATACTTAGTATATTCGGAACGAGAATATACTTTGAAGTATATGCAAAGAACATGAAATTTAGAATGTTTTTTAAGGTAGATGCTATGCTTGTACTACACATATACTAAAAAGAATATACTCCGACGAATGTTGGTAGTATATGCTTAGAACATGATGCGAACATCATTGTTATGTGCGAATTGCATATGTTTAAAAATAATAAACTTTTATTCTCGTTAAAATATATGAACAAAGAAAGTTTTTGTTAGAAAGTGTTATTTCAAAGGATAGAGTACCTATGTGTTTTTATTTTGCAATAAACAAATTTATTTATTTATATCGAAATGTAATAAAAATTAAAATGTATCAATCATTATCAAAGGTCATTGGAATGCCCAATTAGAGCAAACTATCCGTTGTCCTGCGCGCAGCACCAATAATTAATGTTTATTTAAAAAAATTCCTGACGGCGTGGTCAGGCCCACCGAGAAGGGGGTACAGCCGGTACATTTTCCGGGGCCCGGCGATGTAAGGGGCCCGGCGTCGACCAGACCAAAGACGTAATTTTTTTCCGTTTTTTTGCTCCCCACTTTATGTGCATAATGTGCATGAGGCGACTAATAATTTTGAACCCGATGCAATATTTCGCTGTGAAATATTTAATATTGTCATAAATTGTATAATAAGCAACTTAACTAGAAGATTTAATGCGGCAATTGAAATTCATTCGCTATTTAACATTTTATGGACATTCTAAGATGAAGATAACGCCAATATTAAGAAAAAAATTGATATATTGCGCGATTTGTATAAAGAAGACCATAGAACGATATACAAGGAGAATATTTGTGAATCTCAACTTTCTCCAATAGATATACTTAATTAAATTAAACATCCCAAATTGGAATCATTATTTCCTAACGTCGTTATAGCGTAAAAATGTGAGCGGCCGTAGCGCAACGGCATAATCGCTGGCCTCATACGCCAGTGCACGTGGGTTCGAGCCCTGCCAACGACAAACAATTTTTCATTTCTAAATATGATACGAGCCGTCTCACCGTGCCTCCGAGAGCACGTTAAGCCGTCGGTCCCCCTGGGCTAGTGTGTACATTGACACTAGTTACTTGAAACAGGGTTAAAGATGTAAATGGCGCCGGAACCTATCCGAAAGGATCTCCCCGGCAAAAATGCCATACAGTATTATTATTAAAATAAAAATGTATACCATTTTTATTCAGTTGTAATGCGAAGGTAAAACAATCTTACTTTTCAATTAGAATACGGAGCGCAGTCCAGTCCTCTGAATCGCGATTTTCGGCTCTTATTGGAGCCTCATCGGAAAGAACGTAGGCACTGTTCTCCATACCCTAACTGACCAGCGTCGAGAGTTTTTCCCACCCATTGCAACCGAAGTGAAGGTATTAGGTGACTAGCGTCATCTGGCAATTGAAAGATGAAGTAGTTTTCAATCCTAATAGCAAAATTAATAATATTGAAAATATTAAAAATATTACTAAAAGATTTTTAAATTGAAAACTTATTGGTATATTTCCCTGGTGACACCTCCAAGGCTTCTACAATTTGTAAGCCAAATGGATGCTGCAGTGAAGACACAGGGAAGGAATTCTACACTATGCAATTCACATCCCCCGTCTGCAGCTTGGTAAAGTTCCAACGGAAAATGCACCTGGTTACTCTACGGAGTAATACGACTATGAAATAAAAATGTATACCGTTTTTATTCAGTTGCAATGTGAAGGCAAAACAATCTTACTTTTCAATTAGAATACGGAGCGCAGTCCAGTCCTCTGATGTACCAATGTACTAATAAGTTTTCAATTTAAAAATCTTTTAGTAATATTTTTAATATTTTCAATATTATTAATTTTGCTATTAGGATTGAAAACTACTTCATCTTTAAATTGCCAGATGACACTAGTCACCTAATACCTTCACTTCGGTTGCAATGGGTGGGAAAAACTCTCGGCGCTGGTCAGTTAGGGTATGGAGAACAGTACCTACGTTCTTTCCGATGAGTCTCCAATAAGAGCCGAAAATCGCGATTCAGAGGACTGGACTGCGCTCCGTGTTCTAATTGAAAAGTAAGATTGTTTTGCCTTCGCATTGCAACTGAATAAAAATGGTATACATTTTTATTTTATAATCGTATTACTCCGTAGAGTAACCAGGTGTATTTTCCGTTGGAACTTTACCAAGCTGCAGACGGGGGATGTGAATTGCATAGTGTAGAATTCCTTCCCTTTATCTTCACTGCAGCATCCATTTGGATTGCAAATTTTAGAAGCCTTGGAGATGTCACCAGGGAAATGTACCAATAAGTTTTCAATTTAAAAATCTTTTAGTAATATTTTTAATATTTTCAATATTATTAATTTTGCTATTAGGATTGAAAACTACTTCATCTTTCAATTGCCAGATGACGCTAGTCACCTAATACCTTCACTTCGGTTGCAATGGGTGGGAAAAACTCTCGGCGCTGGTCAGTTAGGGTATGGAGAACAGTGCCTACGTTCTTTCCGATGAGGCTCCAATAAGAGCCGAAAATCGCGATTCAGAGGACTGGACTGCGCTCCGTGTTCTAATTGAAAAGTAAGATTGTTTTGCCTTCGCATTGCAACTGAATAAAAATGGTATACATTTTTATTTTATAGTCGTATTACTCCGTAGAGTAACCAGGTGCATTTTCCGTTGAAACTTTACCAAGCTGCAGACGGGGGATGTGAATTGCATAGTGTAGAATTCCTTCCCTTTGTCTTCACTGCAGCATCCATTTGGCTTGCATATTGTAGAAGCCTTGGAGGTGTCACCAGGGAAATGTACCAATAAGTTTTCAATTTAAAAATCTTTTAATATTTTTAATATTTTCAATATTATTAATTTTGCTATTAGGATTGAAAACTACTTCATCTTTCAATATTATTATTATTATTAGCGTAAAAATTTTTTTCCTATTACCTGTGGTAGTGGCAAAAGGGAAGATATCCTTTAGTTTTTTTTCTCGCATAAAAAATGCCATGAGATCTATAAGGAAACAGGAGCGGTTAACTGGCCTAACAACTTTATGCACTGAGAATGATTTGGTAAAATCATGTGATTTTTCCAAAATTACCTACTAGTGACGTCATCCATCTGGGCGTGATGACGCAATCGATGATTTTTTTAAATAAGAATTAGGCTCGTGTGATAGCTCATTTGAAAGGTTATTCAATAATCTATTCACTAGGTAATATAAACATTAACATAATTATTTATACAGGGTGCCCAAAAATTTTTTTGAATTATATTAATTGAGACAAAAAGAAGATTGTATATAATTTATTTAATTCGAAATACATTTTACTGCTGTCAGAAAACAGAAAAAAATGTTAATTTGAAAAATATACATTGTTTTTCGCTTAAATTAAATGTTCGAACTGCTAAGAGGTAGGTGAGTGGTGGGTTGCAGTTAATATTGAATTTAAGCGAAAAACAATATTTATTTTTATCAAATAAAAATTTTTCTACGAGTGTGCACAAATGTCTACTTTCGCGCACGCATTTTAGTTTAGAAAGTTTCACTTTTCCGCACGCGTTTTACTTTTCCGCATGCGTGTTACTTTTCCGCACGCGGTTTTTACTTTTCCGCACGCGTGTTAATTTAGATATGTTAATATGGCCTTAAAGTAATTATAATACATGCAATAAACTAATATTTAGATGTTATTTACTAATTTATTTCAAACATATCTTATTGTGTTCCTGTTTTAATGAAATTAACGCGACAATTCGATGAAATAAAATTATTTTGACATAATATTAGAAAGTCAAATCGATAGACAATAACAGTCGTTTTGAATCATCGTCATGGAAACCAAGATCGTCGTCATGCTAACTAATTATATTGAAGGTTTGGTTTTGACAACCTTGTCAAAAAATTAATTTGTGTATGTATTTTCATATTAATTAAATTAATTTTGGTAATTTTTTAAAGACTCTTAGAAAAACTATTGTTCCTAACTCTTGCAGAAAGTCTCTTTTCCTCACTCGATTGCTTGCCAAACTCCCGCTTCGCGTCGTTCGTCAAACTGCAGTCGCGTGCGGAAAAGAATGACTTTCTGCACTTGTTAGGAAATAGTATATTGTGCAACAAGTGCAGAAAGGTACTAATTTCTCACGAGTTTGAAAAGTTGCGGTACGAGCGCAAGCGAGTGCCGCAATTCAAACGAGTGAGAAATTACCTTTCTGCACGTGTTTCACACTATACTTTTTCTACAAGCACAGTTTTTCCTAAAAATAAAAATCACAATTTCCAAACGACGATTAATTATAATAGGTACCTATGTGATAAATTTTAAACTGTAGGTATTTAATTAATACCTACTAATCAATTTAAATTCCTTAAACCTAAATAAATTGCACAGAAATCAGTTAAAAAATTAATGCACTGCCTTAATTTGTTTAAATTTAAACAATTATTACACATTATCGACATTCTATTTATGCAGTCACGGATTTACACAAAACCTACTTCATTCGACGTCTCTTGCACAGGTTGCTAAATCCTTATTGGTTATTTGATAATTATAAAATGTTTAATAAGAATAAAATTGTAAAATAAAACAGTTGTAACATCCATAATTTAGTTTCTATGCTATAGTTAAATATAATAATTGTCTTATAGGTTATATATTTGTCTAAAGTTTAACCACGGATGTAAACAGAATATAACGTTACTCAGAATGCGGTAGTCCACGGATGTAAACAGAATATAACGTTACTCAGAATGAGGTAGTCAACTGTGCCGAAAAGAACTTTGCGGCACAGAAACGTCACTTTTCTGCACACTAATGTCAAATATCTTATACTGTGAGAAAATATCAAGTTTGCTAACATAAAACCGTGCAGAAAAGTGCACTTTGAATAGTGGTTGTAGAAAAATAACTATTTCATCGCCAACCGTCACTAAAGTCATTCATTATTGTACTCATTTGCCCTCATTTGCGGCAGTAAAGTAGCACTTTATTTGTACTGAAAGAAGAATTTTACTTTACCTGCCGCAATTAATCAAATTAACCGAGATTGAATGTACCTACCTAAGTGGTCGATGGCAGTAATCGAATGGCGAGTATTTGAGTGAATTTAAAATTTATTTAGGTACCAAGAACAATCTGAAGAACACAGTGGTTCTAGACAAGGCCTATAATATGTTATACGCAACAAAAGAAAGTAATGAAAATGATAGACGAAAGAGCACACGAAATCAGTGGCGGCTCGTCAGGGTCGGCAGGGTCGGCATTGCCGACCCACATATTTATGGACACATTATAGATTTTTTAAATATTTAATTTAATCGGAGTTGATGATATTCGTTTCTGTGAAATAAAAAATATATCTGTGAGATAATACAAACTAAATTTTATTCATTGTTTTTAAAAGACTTCGATCCCGATACGTTAGTTAAGTGATTCCTGTGTGCTGTGCGTAAGAGACTTTTCAAATTAATGATCCTATAGCCATGCACCCGCACCCTATTGCGATTGTGTGAATTCTTATTACCCGGCACGGCATGCCGTCCCCAGATCGAGGATTTGCTATATAATAAGAAGCTATGGAATATTAGCCGATAGGCAACCAATTATACATTCTCCGTGCTTATTTGAATGGCAAGTACGGCAGCGGATACCTCTGCCGAGGCCGAGCGGTGATCTGCAAACGGCAGAAAAGCACGTACGTAGGCACGTATTGCCTTGCTGGCGCGCCCGGGATAATTATGAAATGGGTAAGTAGTTTTACGTTGTTTAATTATTAATATTATTATTGATATTGTAATTCTTTTAAGTTGTTAGGAATTGAATTACCATTTAGGGGACAGGATGTATCGAAGCATTCGTTAAATCAAGTTAATTATAGAGAACAAATAAAATTGTTTAACAAATACGAACTGGAATTTTCTAATTTATTTTCTGACTCGAAGAATATACCGGCGTACCTAAAACAGCACAGAATGAAAGAATCAATTAGTAGTTACATTTTGATCCTTTTCGGTAGAAGTAGACGAAACTACTGATAGAGGTAACATGTCATTCACAAGTATCAATAATTGTTCTTCGATACGCGTTACGTCTAAATTTATGAGAGGTTGTTAGGTTTTCAGACGTGAGTAGAAGCCATAAGACAGAATATATTTTTGGTGTTTTAATTTAAACGATAGATTAAATTTTTTGATATCAAAAATAAATTGGTAAGGTAAATTTATGACGGGGCTGTCTTGATGTCCAGTGAATTGTATGGTCTCCGGACAAAAGTTAAAACAATTGCACCAGGCAAAACTATTATTTACTCACTGTTTTCAAAATATCTATTAGACAAGTTCATTAAAAATTATCCATCATTTTTTAATCAAATAAAATAAGAAAATGAATTAACAGTTTTATATTCTGATCCAAATATTTTCGGAAGGTGGGATAAGTTACAGACTATGTATAATTTTATATACTGCAATTCATTAGTACAACAAACTGTTCCCGAAATTAATAAATTATTGTGCTCAAATGTGGGCAAATTCTGTCTCAAATGAACGGGATTTCTCTTGTTTCAAAAGAGTCAAAACGTATTGTCGAAACACCATGAAACAGGAGAGAATGTCAAACTTGTCTCAAATGTCGATAGAAAAAAACTTTTAAAATTCCTCCAAAACAATAATAAATTTTACAATTACATACATTATAACCAAGGACCGGAAAAAATGTACCAAAAAAATGTAAAAAAATGCGCATTTTAATGCAATTGAAATGTGAAAAATATGCAAGAGCCTTTATGAAAAATGAAATATTAAAATGTTTAATACTTGTCACTTTCAGCATTTTGGCGAAAATATTATTCGTTACTCAATTTAAACTATATGTCAAAAATAATACGCAACAACGCACTGCCAATCAAAACACGAAATGAACTTCAGCTTTTATAAACAAATTTTAAAATCTAAATTTCTGTACCTGCTTATCCCCCTACAAAGAGCAAACAGGTTTTTACAACCTATGTCAACTAATTATTGTTGTTCTACCGACCAAGTAATATTAGGGATTAGTCGGCTAAAGGTCGAATCATATTATGCGTTCGGGCACGTAGCGTTTCGTTTCCGAAAAATATAAAAACCTGATTTAACAAAGAGTTGTCTGATACTATATGCTCCGTATAGTATAAATTGTTCATATTTCAAACCATAAAAACAATATTTTTCGGAAACGAAACGCTACGTGCCCGAACGGATAAATATGAATCGTCCTTTAGTCCCAAAAATAGATAATAGAATAAGAATATTAAATACCTGATTTAAACATTTCTAAGAAATGGATTATACACAGTTATTGAATTTACGACTGATAGTTTTTAATTGGAAGTGAAAGTGAACCTTTGAGATTTAAAATATCGAATTAATGCAACTTTTCTGAATTTATCAAGAAAAACTGCAAAATGTTTAAAATGTTTGAAAAAATGCAACAATTTCTAATTTAATCCGGTCCTTGATTATAACCCATTTTGCTACTTCGAAACAACATAGACTAGAGTTAATTTATAAACAGGTATAGTTTCTAAATTTATAGGAAAAAAACAAAAAAAAAACAAAAAAAAAATAAAAAAAAAAACAAAAATCAAAGATCTCCTATGAAATTGAAGCCTTTGGAGACAAAACCTTGCCGACCCTGTCCCTAAAGCCAAGAGCCGCCACTGCACGAAATATTAAACAATATGGAACCATCCTAGCAGATTATTAAGAGAGACTTACTTTGACGAAAACCAAAGAACGGTAGGTAAATACCTACATAGACGGCCCAGATAGCAGTTAACTGGATATAGAGCCCTTAAGAATGAAGAATTGAGATAGCCACGGGATAGTCGAAACACAAAAGTAGCTTCAGGCATAGCATAAGTACCATTCAGGTAGGCCAAATGGACCCAACCCATAGTCGTGGAAGTGGCAAGAAGAAACCGATTCAGATCGGTGTCTTGATCTAAAAGATCAAGTAAGTAATCTTGATCTAAAAGATCTAAAAGATCAGGTGATCAAAGTAAAGTAATAAATTAACTAAGTCATTAATAGGGAGAAAAGCTCTTCTAGCTACCCCTCAAATCAGGTGGCTTAACCCGCTTAACCACATGAAGTAATACAGAGGATGTTCCATTACCCAGGTCATCCAAAGTAACGTTAAGTACAACGCCTCTCCATTCGGTATGTCCTTCGATGGGGAGGGGTGGTGGTATATCTTGGGGGTGATGCCTCCTCTACACATCGGCAGACGCGTCCACGGATGTATCATAACACGCTGACCACACATCTGAAGGGTCGTTCAGTCTTGGCATTGAAATCCTTTGATCTGTGCTGGAGAAACCGACAAGTATCGGATGTGTTGCAGATGCGTCTGCCGACGTGATATACATGCAAACCGACATCCGCAGACGCATCTGCAGAGAGTGGAGGCATGAGATAGATACCACTCCATTACGGAGTGTAACCGGTTTGATCTTCGAACAGTGGGTCCCACTTTTCCATTGGAAAATTGGAAGACACATTTCCCCCGGGGCTGGGGTTACGTTAACGTTACGAGTTATGTGTGTGTAGACATTTTCTATAAAGATCATAAACATACACCAGTTTCACATTTTTTAACAGGATAATAGGAGTACGAGGAGATTGGAGAATTTTATATCGGTTGAGTGAATCTAGTAGTAGTCTTACAGTTTCACTCGTGAAACTTTGTCTATTTACAAACAGGTGGCGCTAATATTATATATGAGAATTTATTTGATTCTTTTAATACAATGTAAATGAATGTAAATAAAATGTTAAAAATATATTTAGCACATTACAACAATGAAAAACTATTTATTAAAGCCTAATTTTTTATGAAACACACTTGTGGTTTTACATTTTCTTCAAAACCAGTTTCAAAACTGTAATACATGCCATGTTGTTCAGCCACCATTTTGTCGGCGTCACCAAAGTATATGGACAACCCACTCAAGCATCAAACTGATTGGTCATCTGACAATCTCCTGCCATTTCTGTTATCCGGATACTACATTTAGCAGAAGGTTAAGCACCCATTTTCAGGCAATGGTGCGTTAAAACGTGTTTTTTAAACAGAGCATTTTAACAGAAAACCTGATTGTGGTAGTTCACCATACAATCTTTAAAGATTTGATTAGTAGGTATGATATTATTTTTCTATTTTTATTGTTTTCTTGCTTTCCCTAAAATTTTTAAATTTTATCTAGGTAAGTACCTAGCTAGATACCTATAGATAGATAGGGTACCTCCTAAGTAAATAAGTAGATTTAAGATACTTAATCTACAACAGGCCGAGAGTTTGTTGCTACTTAGTTCTTGTCGTTACAAAATCTACGATTAAAAATATTAAAAATTCTGGATAAATAATGGCAATTCTTCTTTTTCTTATATAAATGTAGCCTCCACGCTATTAGGGGTCGACAAGACAAGAATTCTTGTCTTGACAACAACTTCTTGTCTTGTCTTGAGAAAATAAATATCAAGAAATTTAAAAAAATCTTGTCTTGACGTTTTCTTGTTGGCACCTTATATCTTGTCTTGGCTCAAGAAATTTCAAGATCTTGAAATTTTTTGATTACCAGGTCGGGTGATTCCCGGTGACCTTTTTATTGCGTTGCGTGTTAACAAGGCCTCAAGGCGTCAAGGCGTGTTAACATTGCCACTGGGGGAGTCCCTGATCTGCATTTGTTTTCTGGCGAACCCAAAATTGATGTGTAGTTGCATGCTTACCTACAATAAGCATTTTGTATGTTTCGCACATACCTATTCTAAGCTTAGCTGTCCAGGATTTCATAAAAATTGCTGAGCCAAATCGAAACATAACAGGTTAGTAATCAAAAAGGATTTTGATTATTTGGAGGATGAGATCGAAGTAGAAAATGCTATTAATGCTACTACTTTAAATTTTAACTCCCCTGTAAGAAAAATTAAATACTTTGTAAAATAAATCAACACCTCAGGGCAAATACAACTTAAACTTAACAGTGCTTGCGAGGCCATAAATTATAAGATGACTATGCTAGAACTAGATGTGCCTCCAAGATCGCATTCAACTTTCGAGATGCTAACATGGGGCTTAAAACTGTAAAAAAAATGCTTAAAACTATATTTTGTGACAACAACCAAATTTTAAATATTTGGAAAATGTTAGATAAAGAATGGTTCTAATCAGTAAATTTTGTCAGTATCTGAGAAGGTTTAAAACACTTTCTTTCAATTCTCGAAGGGAAAAAATATTGCCACACTCCCATTGTTGGAGTAAATTGGACAAACTGGAAATATGGGCTTATGAACTTAATAATAAAATTGATAGAGACGCTACCGATGAGCAAGTAATTTACTGCATTCAAGCTGTGAGAGAAAGAATACTGAAACACTATAACAAAACTGATTGGATATACTGTATTGTTTTTATTTTGAATCCTCGGCATAAAGTAGAGGCATTTTTTAATAAATCCCAGAATGATCTATAGAATCCAATGGCAGAGTCATTACTTAGTCTGAAAAAAGATATAACAAATTTGATTTAGATATTAAGTACTTACTCATTTAAGAAAGCTGATAAAGATAACTTACAATCTTGGAAGTAGGAAATTGAAAAATACTTAAATGAGCCTAGGCCAGAAGATTCTCAGAATATACATACTTGATTGGTGGAGAGGACACGACAATATCTACCCGTCATTATCGAAAATGGCCAAGGATTTTCTCGGAAAGCCAGCAACATCTGTGCCTGCGGAAAGGCTATTTTCAAGAGCAACTTTAACAATAACAAAGCCAAGAAATCAGCTAGGCGTTGACTCCATAAGAAGTGTTATCTGTAGGGTGGCCATAAATGGTTTGGCTCAGACCGGCAGTGGCGTAACAAACTCCGTCGGGGCCCTCCCGCAGAATTGGAAATGGGGCCCCCTTTAAAAGATTACTACATGCGACTAGTGTAACAAAAACTTATATAGCCCAGAAAATGTACGTGAAATACGGCAATACCGTGTAATTTTCAGTGTCACCGCCGAAGTGGCCCAACCAATACTTTTCGAGTTATTTAGGAGTGAAAATGTTTATTGTAAAAAAACACGTTTTCAGGCGGTTTTCGCAAATAACTCAAAAAGTAAGTATGTATTTGATCGCACAAATTATTTTCAGCAAAAATGTAGATTATAAAAAAATTAAAAAGTGAAGTTTTTCGACCCAGTAAAAGCAAAGTTGTAGCTCATGAAAAATAATTATTCTTATTAGTCAAATTCCAAATCGAATATTTAACATGAAATAACCAAAAAAATGAAGTATTTCTCGGAGAAAGCTCATTAAAACTTTTTTAAAGTGTTTAAAAAAACTTTTTGAAAAAAATTGTGAAAATCTCTCTCTATTTAGCACCCTAAATGAAACTAATCATTACCGCTTTACAAATTACCTAACTTTTTTTATATGATTAGTAAGTTTCACCGGTTCAAAGTGCTTATTTTTGAAAGGGCTTGGACGAGTCAGTAATCACGAGTGTATGCAAATTTTAAACAGCCACATCTTAACCAATTTTTGTCTTACAGAAAAACAAAATAAAACACAACATATTTACAAAAGCAAAACCTACATTTCTTTACTGTTTGAGTTTTTTCGTATCGCTAATACCACAGTATATAGAGGTTCCCTCTTTATACTGTGCTAATACTTTATAAGTTATTTTAAAAAAATGGCATTTTTCCAAAATAAAGAAATTTAAAAAAAAACCAAATTTTTTCAAAAATAAGAACTTTGAACCAAGCAAAGGGTAAAGCGCTAACGATTAATTTTATTTGGGGTGCTAAATAGGAGGAGATTTTATAGGAGGAAAAAAGGGGGCCAACTTTATTTTGAACGTAAATCGCCTAGTTTTGATGCTAGAAACTTTTATAAAAGAAAAGATAAAGCTCTTTAATAAACATTAAAAAAAATTTTAATGAGTTTTACCCAGAAAGTGCTTCAGTTTTTGGTTATTTCACGTTGAAATATTCGATTTGGAATTGGACGAATAAGAACAATTTTTCATGAGCTACAACTTTGCTTTTATTGTGTCGATATACTTCATGAATACACCTTTTTTTTGTTTTTTTATAAGCTACATTTTTGCTAAAAACTGCTTGAAAACGTGTTTTATTTGTTGAAAAATAAACATTTTCACTCTCAAATAACTTGAAAAGTATTGACTTAATAATATAATAAACTCTATAGAACTCTATAAACTCTACAGAACAAAAATTGATTAGAATTAGTAAATTTATCCATTTCCGGACTTATTTTAAACGTATGTTTTTCACCACCGAGAGTCATCCCTTTCGCCTCTTAAGTAAAAACAACCAACGACACAAGTCCAACTTTGAAGTTGAAGTTTAAGTAGAACCTTAATCCAAATTGTCAAGCAAATCCGTCGTGACGCTGATAATTACACTCCAAAACGGCCATTTAGTATGCTACTAGTGTATTCAGGCACTGTTCATGGCAACTTACATTTTTCATATATGCGTAAAATAATATAATAATACACATTTTACATATATTAGACAAGATGGGGCCCCTGACATATTGGGGCCCCCCGCAAGCTTCATGCTGCGGGGGCCTCTGTTACGCCCCTGCAGACCGGAACATCGTAGTTACCGGGGGGGGGGGGGAGGTTCCCCCGGTGAAGTTAATCCATGGAAATGGGTTGGTTTGTGAAACAAAACTAACATTATGTTTCTTCTTATTTATTACCTACAAGGTTAAAAACTTATAAATCATAGCAAATTCGTGTTACACTTAACACTAGAATTTTGCACTTCTGTCGAATGTGCATGTCGGTAGGCGCACCTGACGGTACAGTGTACAGTCAACAAGAAAAGCTTCTCGTTCATCGCGAAGTACAGCCGATGCAACAAAACACGCATTAAGTAGCACATACACGATACATTTTCATGCACTTTTTAAAACTGTACTAGTTTTTTTTAAGCTTTTATGAATTGCGATGAAACTATTAATAAATTATTATCTTTGTTAGTAAAAATATACATTTTTTTATCTTTGCGTGAAACCGGGACATTTTAGGGAATTTTCTGAAACCGACGGGACGCCCTCAAAAGCGGTCAAAACCGGGACTGTCCCGGCCAAACCGGGACGTATGGCCACCCTAGTTATCTGCCTTAATTCATGGCTTATCAATTCCGATTTAAAAATGTGCTAAAGTTATTTAAAATAAAATCTAGTTTTTATTATTAGGTAGTCAAGATATTTCAAGATTTCTTGATTTCTTGACATAGAAATCTTGGTATTGACATAAAATTTCTTGTCTTGTCTTGAAATCTAAAATTACTTCTTGTCTTGATCTTGTCTTGAAATCAAGACAAGATCAAGACAAGATCTTGAAATTTTCAAGAAGTTTTTCAAATAAACTCTAAAAACGTAGATTTTCTACAGAAAAAATTATAAGTAGGTAGGTAGGTACCTACCTACTTACCTAAGTATTATAATCGTATATAATATCACAAGAGAGAAAATTTTGCCGGCAATATTTTCTACTGGTATGAAAGTTTGTTGCCTGGCAATTTTCGCGAATTAAATTTTGACTTAACTTTAGTCAAAATTTCATAAGCGAAAATTTCTAAAAGGCAACGAACTTGAATGAAACCAGGAGAAAATTTTGCCGGTAAATAATTTTCTCTCGAATGATATTCGACAAGACTATTTCAGGAGACAATTAATGCACCATATCAACGAAATATAATCTTTATTTATTTGTTATTACCAGACACTTTCGTGACGGATCTGTCATAATTTTGTCGCTGAGAAATCACGTCGCTAAGGAGTTTTGTCAGTAGGAAAGGATGCGTTGCTATGCCGTTTTATCAGTTAAAAACAGTCTAGTGAAATAGTCATCATAATTTTTTCATCGAAGGTCGGTCTGGTATAGACTGACTTTCTGTGGTATTTTCGCCAAATAAGTATTAAAAACATTAAAATGGTACATTCTAACATTCTGGATAAATAATGTTAATCCTTCATTTTTTTTTATGAACTGTAGCCTCCCCGTTTTTCCCTTGATGAATCGTAGGTATAGACTCTAAAAAACATAGATTTTCTACAAAAAAATTTATATTATAATTTTTTCATCGACTGTAGCCTCCCGGCAATAAAAAATATACCTAATGTTTACCTATTATATGGCAAAATAATATATTAATTATTATTAAAATAATAGTACCTACATAATATAATTTTTATCTAATTTTTTATCTAATTCTGGACAGACTTATAATCTGAGGATCTTCTGTCATCTGTTATCCTGCTATTGGATTTAGTAGGTAAATCATATAGAAAATTTGTCCAGCACCATGTAGAATATAAATGAAAGTGAGTGTCAAAGTGTATGAAGTATGAAATTGATTCACTGTTTTTTAATAACTTAGATAAAAGAAGTCTGAATTTTAATAAAGCAACAAATACCTACACCGAGAGAAAAAAAATCTTGACATAAAGAAACTTTATTAATATTTAAGAAAGATCGGACTTGGCATATTGCCTAAGAAATATATCTTTGTATGTAAGATATAATTTTCTAAAATATTTCAAATAAATTCTACTATACCCAAAGAAATATATCTTAAACATGATTGAACTATCACTTTCTGGCAAACTTCAAACCCATTTACCAGAAAGAAATTACACTTGATGTTAATTAATTTTATTAGTCATAAAAATATATTTTCTACACATTACAAAACTATTCTTTCTGAGCAATAATATTTCTTAGTAAGGAATATTATTATTTTACTATTAATAATTAATGTATTTAATGTTAAGAAATATATTTCGCAGAGATAAACGTATATTTAGAGTTAAGTTAATATTTCTTGAAAATAAAGTGATATTACATACGGTGAAATAAATCATTGTGTTAAGGTAAAATCATTATTTATTAATAAAACAAGATATAAAACGTTATTATTACATACAAATATTTTCTCCACTCTTAAACCACTGGCTTCTACACAACAATAAAAGGACGGAGAGGCAAATCCAACTTCCTCAAAATTTCCTTCTTTTGTTAATAGAACTTTGTATATCAGCAATTCACTAAAACAAAATCGTTATGTAGAAAGAGTAAACTTACTTTAATAAAATTATTTTTATAAAGATATAGATATTTATTTTGACAAATTTAGGAAATACAAAAAAAACAAATACATTTTTCTCAAAAAATATGAGACTATGAGACAATGAGACCACATTAAATTTTATTTGGCAGAATTACCTACCTTATGGGGATAGGCGCAAAATTTCGGCTTCAATGTTATTTAAATATAAATGGCTTCAATGTTATTTCGAATCCTGAGAAAAATCTGAGAGAAAAATCCTGAGAATCCTATTTTTGAAAAATTTAAATGCAGAATGCAGAATGAAAGATTAGCCAAAAGAGGGCCGAAAGTCCTTTAGAATAAACAAAACGTTTCGTTTGAATGAAATATTTGAAATTTAGAATCACACTAAATGTTCCCTTTTTTTTTCACCCCTGTAAATTATTAAAAACATTATAGAAATTTTCAGAGACTTTCGGCCCTCGGTAATAATGTTGTAATCTTTCATTCTGCGTTTAAATTTTTCAAAAATACTTATTAGTTTTCTCATTGTTCGAATAAAAATGAATGCATTTAAATAGCATTGGACCAAGATTTTGCGCCTACTCCCTTAATATTTTAGATCCTCCAAAATATTCTGTTTTAGCAGGAATTTTAAGGGTTCAGTTTTAGTATGGTATAGTTAGACCCAAACCCAGACATCCAAAGTGAAAGTTATCCTCCAACACCAAATTGTTCTATATGGTCCACATAATGTTCACAAAAAAGTCACACCATTTTGAGCGTCGGATTTGGGGAAGGGGGGAGAGGGGGGAGAAATCTGCAAATTCGTAGTTTTTTACGTTTTTCGTCAATATTTCTAAAACTAAGCGGTTTAGCATGAACAACCCCCTACACAAAATTGTTCTACATTAAATTTGAAATAAAAAAGGCCCTATGCATAACCCTTCTAAAATGAACGGTTCCAAAGTTACGGAGGTAGTATAGTATAATTGGTACAAAAAAAGGCCTAACCCAGACATCCAAAGTAAAAGTTTTCCTTCAACACCAAATTGTTCTATATGGTCCACATATTGTTCAGTAAAAAGTTACACCATTTTGAGCATCCGGCTTGGAGGGGGGGGGGAGATGGGGGAGAAGTCGGTAAATTAGTAGTTTTTTTATGTTTTTCGTCAATATTTCTAAAACTATGCTTTAGCATAAGGAATGTTCTATAGAAAAATGTTCTACATAAAAGGACATCGCACACATCTTATGGAAAATATAATGTCACTCAAATTCAATAAAATTTATACCAATAGATTCGTTTTAAATTAACGATCAAATCTTATCATTGCGCCAACTCTCTATTTTCAAAAATAAGAGCAGAAATTGATATAAATAAATCTGAAATCAAATGGGTAGGTACATAAGTTAGAGAGAGAAAAAATATTTTAAAATACCCAGATTTTCGGTACTCCATAAATCAGCGGATTAGTTTCACTAATCCGCTTAGGCCCAGCGGGATTTAAGCTGTTATGAATAGCACTCAGAGCAATAATGATTGTAAACTAACATTTTATGGACTCCAAAAATGTGATTTCGATAAACTTTAATTGCAATTTGCGCCGTAATTAATCATAATTAAGAGTTGGCGCAATGATAAGAATTGATCGTTATATTAAAACGAATCTAATCGTATAAATTTTATTGAATTTGAGTGACATTATATTTTCCATAAGATGTGTGCGATGTCCTTTAAAACAAAAAAGGTTCTATACATAATTGTTATAAAATCAACGGTTCCAGAGTTACGGAGGGTGAAAAGTGGAGGTTTTCGATACTTTTTATATTTACCGATTTCTCCCCCCTCTCCCCCCAAACCCGACGCTCAAAATGGTGTGACTTTTTTCTGAACATTATGTGGACCATATAGAACACTTTGGTGTTGGAGGATAACTTTCACTTTGGATGTCTGGGTTTTTGGTATAGTTATATCATAAATATTGCCCAAAAAATATAAAAAGTATCGAAAACATCGACTTTTCACCCTCCGTAACTCTGGAGCCGTTGATTTTATAACAATTATGTATAGAACATTTTTGAAGTTATACTTCTTTACCGGCGATATGAGGGTGAATTTTTATATGTTAAAACCTATGATCCCGGCGCATGCGCATTATAACTTTGTTCTGATTGGATGTTCAAATGACATGTCAAAAATTATTCAATATGGCGGCTGTGTTACAGCTGTAGTTTGATTATTTATGGTTGTTGCGTTTTAAAATATGTATGAAAAGAAACAACCAACAAAAGTTAGTTAATAGTTATACTGCCTTTTTAAATAGTTTTCATATACCTATATTTTTGGACTTTTGGACTATTTTGGACAAGGAAAACTCATTCTAATTTGGTAAGTAGTTTTTATTATAATCATATTGTAATTATACATTTGGATTAGGTTGAAATATGTACATTTATTTTCTCAAGAATGGGGATTTTAGAGAGAAATCCCAAATTAGGTCCGATTTTTATTTTTAAATTATGTTTTTTTGGCGTAGATTTATTTATCTAGTAGGTGTGTAATGCTTTGATTTACATACTTAATTTGATTACCAACAAAAATTCTACCAATCTTCATCTAATATATTGTTTTCTTACTGTTTTGTTATATTTTAATATTTTCTTCCACAAAATTTAAACTACATAATTTAATTATATTCAAAACAACTGTCAAACAGTAAAACGTTCAGTTACCCTATTTTCCCACATGACAAATAATGTGGAATTGGACGAGTGAGTCTAGGCTTCGATTACGAATCAAAGCGCCCCGAAAGTCACGGGTTCGATTCCCGATGCCAGTTTTTATTTTTTTTATTTTTTTATGCATTTTATGATTGTAAGTATATTTGTTATAGGTATATTTTTTTTTTCAGAAAATGCGTATTTAAAATTTTGCCAACAATTATTATCGTTCAGAAATCATTTTTTCTTTGTGGCATTTTTCAATGTGTTTGTGTGCGTTTTATTCTTTTATTTTTTTTAATTTTTGGTATTGCCTTAAAAATCACATAATATGTAGTAGAAGTATAACTTCTTACGTGCGTACAAAGTACACACACATTCTTTTTTGTTTTAAATTTCATGTAGAACATTTTTGTATATAACATTGTTTACGTTAAAGCATAGTTTTAGAAATATTGACGAAAAACGTAAAAAAATTACTAATTTACCGGCTTCTCTCCTAGCTCCCTCCCAAACCGGGCGCTCAAAATGGTGTAACTTTTTACTGAACAATATGTGGACCATATACATAGAACATTTTGGTGTTAAAGGAAAACTTTTACTTTGGATGTTTGGGTTAGGCCTTTTTTTGGACCAGTTATACTATACTACCTCCGTAACTTTGGAACCATTCATTTTAGAAAGATTATGCATAGGGCCTTTTTTATTTCAAATTTAATGTAGAACAATTTTGTATAGAAGGTTGTTCATGTTAAACCGCATAGTTTTAGAAATATTAGCGAAAAACTTAAAAAACTACTAATTTACCGATTTCTCCCCCCTCTCCCCCCCAAACCCGACGCTCAAAATGGTGTGACTTTTTTCTGGACATTGTGTGGACCATATAGAACAATTTGGTGTTGAAGGATAACTTTCACTTTGGATGTCTGGGTTATGCCATCTTTTGGATCAACTATACTATACTATTTTGAACTATTACGGATGCATAATACAGAATTTATAGACGCTATATACAGAGTGGGCCAAATAAAAGGAGCCACCCCGATATTTGGCAGTATTTATTAGATTTAAAGAAAATAAAAAAAACAGGTCAATTTTTGATTTAAGCGGGACACATTTTTACGGTACAAACATTTGTCATTTGTCAACTCCCTTCCTTCCACTTCCCCCACCCCTTATTTTTAAATAGGGAATAGGGGTCGTGTGCTAGCTCATTTGAAAGGTTATTCAATTCTCTATTCAGTAATATCAATATTGACATAAAAATTTATACAGGGTGTCCAAGAAAAATTATTTTAAATTAAATTAATTGACACAAAAAGAAGAATGTATGTAATTTATTAAACTCAGAATACATTCTACTGCTGATAAAAACAGAAAAAAATGTTTATTTGATAAATAAACACTGTTTTTTGCTTAAATTCAATATTCAACCTACCAAGAGGCAGATGGGTGGAAGCTTGAACATTAAAATTAAGCAAAAAGCAGTGTCTATTTATCAAAACATTTTTTTCTGTTTTCTGTCAGCAGTAGAATGTTCTGAGTTAAATAAATTACATACTTTCTTCTTTTTGTGTCAATTAATTTAATTCAAAATAATTTTCTTGGACACCCTGTATACATTTTTAAGTCGATGTTGATATTACTGAATAGATAATTGAATAACCTTTCAAATGAGCTAGCACACGACCCCTTTTCCCCATTTAAAAATAAGGGGTGGGGGAAGTGGAAGGGAGGGAGTTGACAAATGACAGACGTTTGTATCGTAAAAATGTGTCCCCCTTAGATCAAAAATTGACCTGTTTTTTTATTTTCTTAAAATCTAATAAATACTGCCAAATATCGGGGTGGCTCCTTTTATTTGTACTCTGTATTTTTATCCGACGCTACAATTTAGACGCCTCTAAAAATTTAACGGTGTTAAGAATACACATGCACCCTTTTACTTCTCAGTTTACTCGAGTTACTATTAGGATAACAGAAATACTAGGCGAAGCCACCATTTTGTTGGTGTCTACAAAGTATAAAGAAGCCAGCCACTCACGGTACTACGGTGTCCTTCGACAAAATCGTCGATGATAACAATAATTCTAATTATGCAGTACCTACCGCAGCAGACAGGCCAGTCTCTCTGTGGTAAAATCGTAACGATTTTGTTGGATGCAAGATCACACACGATCAAAATTTTTGTCAATACAATTGAAGACCTTGGGACCAGAAGGGGACAAGCCACAATTTCGTCAAAAATGAGTTAAAGTAGAAATCGCATACTTTAAGACCATATTAATGTCCAAAACAGAAAATTTCAGCAGTTTTCTCATAGATGGCGTCGCTGTAGTTAAGTCCCGTTGTGTCACCATTACTTTATATTGCAACAGAAGGAGACAAGCCACAGTAGTAATCAACATGGCGGCTGAACATTCCCGTGCATGTAAACGGAAAATAGACTTTTCTGAGTTTGATTCTGAACACAGTGACCAAAATCCTTTTTTAAATAAAAGCGAAGATGACAAAGACTATACAGTATCCGGAAGTAGCAGCGATTGGGAAAATATAAACTCAGGAAAAAAATTATGTGCACCTTGCGGTTGCAAAAAACAGTGTAGGCAGAAATTGGTGGTTTCCAACAGATTCTACCAGATATTGAGAATAATGAACCACTGGAAGACATTGAACATTTGGACGACTTTTCAGATATTGAAAATTTTGACAACTGAATTATTTTATTGTTGCAAATTTTTTATACAAAAGGGGATAAGCCTCATATTTTTTCAAAAAATGTTCAAAAACTCAAAAACCGTTAAATAAACATTTGTGTTACTTTTATTGTGTATTTAATATCATATTTTCAAATGATTATGGGCCTTACTACCAAGAAAAATTTAAAAATTGGATTTCAAGATTTGAAAATAAGTTTAAAATGATGTTTTCTCCAAAATATTGTTTGGTGGCATGCCCCCTTCTGGTCCCAAGGTCTTCAATTAGTCATTAGTCCATCGAATTCGACAAAATTGAACGGCGCCGCAGTATCGTGAGTGGCTGGCTTTAGGTAGGGAAACGGATTCCACGACCTCCACACATTTCTGTTATCCTGATATGAATGCATCTAGATAGAAGTGGTATTGTAGTGGGTATTTTGTTCGCTTTTTCGGAAGAAAACTGGCACAACTCAAAAAACAAAAAAAAACTTTTTCAGGAGAGACAAAAATGGATTTTTTAGATCTTAATTTAACTGTACTTACGTAAGTTTTAAGTGGAAACTGCTAAAATTTATAAATTAAAAACGAAGAATAATATGTATGGATAAGTGAATCAGTGATAGTGTATAGAGACGGCTGCTCTGAAAAGTTCATTTGATGTATATCCGTAGCCGGCGTACCATTCTCTCAGGTTGCACAGCCACGATTTATCTATCTACGTCTCTCTCTTTTTCCTTGAATCTTTCCCTGCAAAATCAATTGGAGATCTCTCTCCACGTGTAGGTACTCTCCACGTGTAGGTACCTACGTAATATGTCCAAGACGTTCCAATTTCCTTGTTTTGATTTCCATTTCTTTATTCATCTTTTTCAGTACCTATCCAGAGGCGGATTTGAAGATTTGCCGCCCCTGGGCTATCCACAATTTGCCAGCCTCACGCCTCACCTCACCCCTGCCATTTTATAGATATGTACTTTTTTACCAAAATTTGCCGCCCCTGAATTCTGCCGCCCTGGGCTAGAGCCCATTCAGCCCATATGTACATCCAGCCCTGTCAGCATCTCTTTGTTTGTGACTGTGACGTGTTCTGTCCACGATATTTTCAGAATTTTCTATACACTCTATAAAAGCTCTTCTAGCTACCCCTAAAGTCAGGTGGTTTGAACACATAACGTAATACAGAGGATATCCCATTATCCAGGGCATCCAAGGTACTGTTCAGTACAAGACCTCCTCATTCGTTATGTACTGCGATGGGGAGGGTGGTGGTATAGCTTGGGGGTCAGATAGATACCAACCACTCCAGGTTATGGGCGTTCAGATAGGTACCATTCCAGGTTAAGCAGATGTGGGTCTCACTGTTCCACCACCAGAACACACATAATGTCCCCGAGACTGGGATCGTATGAGTATCTGTGTGTATGTGTGTGTGGGGGGCGCCTGTGCTAGTTTTGCAGGCGGGCACCTTATACGCTAGCGCTGGCACTGTGATCCAGAGGTCATTGTATGTAATCTATCTTCTTTGATTTCATGACGTTCATTAATTTATTGTTCATGTGAAAGGTACTTTATGAAATGCTTTATTGTCAATAAAACACGCATATATGTAGATATATCATGATTGCCAATATAAGTAGAAAGAACGCAGTAACAGGAATTTTTAGGGCAAAAAAACTATTTTTGCTAATTGTATAAAAATATGAATTCTATAATATTTATTATGTAAATAAAGTATAAAGTTGAAGCGCATCCAGCACAATTGGATTCAGGGTGCTCAAGATAGGACGCAATGGAATTATTTACGGGAGGTCGATATCCAGCAGTGGACTCAAAACGGCTGCTGATGATATTGATGATGATTATAAAGTAGGAAACAAAAAAAATCTAAATAGACGGCTAGGCTTAAACGAAAATTGAATTTTAACTCAAATGTGCTGATGATCTCTGCAGATACGGCGTTTTAGCTAAGGAACGCGGACAATCTCCTCGCTGTAGTATTAGGATGACAGAAATACGAGGAGATTGTTCAGTTTGATTTTGGTTTGAAGGGTCAGTCAGAATATTTTGTACAGGCCCACAAAGTGGTGGCCCCGCATTATTGGTGTAACTATTCAAATTTGTTAAGAAAATATAAAACTAAAATTATTTTATATAAAAATATTCATATAATAAAGCTATTGTATTACGTCATCATCATTATTGGCTATAAGGTGGGTGGTGCGTCTTGGCCTGTTCCAGAATCAGCTTCCATTCCTTCCTATCCTTATCCTTCGCCTTGGTTTTCTAATTTCGAACTCCTAATTTTTACTCACTCGAAAGTCGTCTTTGTCTTCCACCTGGTCCTTAAAATCGTGCTCAAGATAGGATGCAATGGAATTCACAAGGAAAAAAGTTTTCCTGCAGTTGGCTGTATACCATGTAATACAAAATGGTAATGCAATGGAATTATTTACGGGAAGTCTATATGTCCAGCCAGCAGTGCAGTGGACTCAAAACGGCTGCTGATGATATTGATGATAATGATAAAGTAGAAAACAAAAAAAAAAACATTCTAAATAGGGGAGTGCAATTACTTAGAACGAAACATGCATTGTTTCGGAATAATTCAAACAAGCTTATATTTTTCTAAAACTTTTTTTGTTAGTTTATATACATATTAAAGTAAAAAGTTCTACTCGCAGATTTGGCCGCTAATTGTTTATTCATTGTTTAAACAATAACAATTGTTTTGTATAAATAATTTTAAAAATATCGTTGAATTCATCATTTAACTTTGATCAAATATGTTTCTATTTTGTTTTTGGTCATGCTGAATCCGAAAATGGCATTACAATTTGAAAGTTCTTATACAAAAGCTCTTATACAGTATATTTGCTAGGAACCACATGGAAAACTTTTTTATTATCAATTTTACGGAAAAAAGTTATTCTTCATAAAATACTCTGGATAGTCAAAAATCTGAAACTCAATCATGAGATAATAAATTTTATCAATTTTATACGAGTTATGTCAAAAATATTAATTTCTTTAAAGAGTAAAGTACCTTTATTATATTCCAGAATATCAAAAAATGCTATCATGAAAAGTTGTTTGAAATTAAAAACTATATTTTAATATACAATTACATCATTCTAATCGAAAAAAATTTCAATTTTTTCTCAAATTACGAATACTCGTCATCATTTTATTTCAATAATTATTGTAACTATTTTATTATCAATTTACGAAAAAAAAGTTATTCTTCATAAAATGCTCTACCTGGTCTAAAATCTAAGATACAACCATCAGATATCAAACTTTTTCAGGTTTATACGAGGTATGTAAAAAATATGAATTTTTCTTAAGAGTCAAGTGCCTTTATTATTTACAATATTTTAATTAGAAGGATGTAATTGAACACTAAAACATATTTTTAATTCCAAACAACTTTTCTTAATAACAATTTTCGATATTGTGAATTATAGAGGTACTTTACTCTTGAGTGAAATTCATATTTTTTGACATACCACGTATAAAATTAATAAAATATTATATTTGATGGATCATCTTAGATCATATATGATGCAGAGTATTTTATAAAGAATAACTTTTTTTCGTAAGACTGATAATAAAAAAGTTATCAATAAGTTCCAAGTTACGCAGACATACTGTATAAGAGCTAAAAAATTGTTTTGTTGAACATTTATTATTGTTGAAGCTTATTAGGTATTAAACGTATTTTAGGTAAGTTTTACAGAAAAAAATTTTGATCACTTTGTATAAACATTTTTTTAGCTGGTAATTTTCGGTTTTTTTATTAGATTTTTGTTATCTTTCTTAATTTTCTCAAAAAGAAATGGTATATTTCATTTCTAAAGTAAAATAATTTAGTGCCTTTTAAAGAATACATCCTAAGCTTTAAAAAACACCTACAAAACTGTAATTGACCTGTTCAAACTTGAATAATACCGTTTTAAGTTCGTCGTATCATTTGAATTAAATTTTTGAGATTTTTTTGAATGAATCATCGTTTAGTAAGATGTTTGAAAGGTAAGTTGTGCAAAATTGAGAGTTTTATAAGAAAAATTGTATTAGTTACCTACACATTTTTAAATAATTTTTAAACAAAATTCATGTAAGTCTCACTTTCAGCCCACACCGTACTAATGCTCATACATTTTATTTCTTTTTATTATAACCATAAGATAGCTTAATTATTCTTCTTTCATGTCCAATTTCTAAAATTTCATTCGATCGATCAGTTAAAGAATTACATTAAAATAACTCAACCGTGCACTTCGTCGTACGCTAGTTTACAGTGCGCCAATGTTTGTGAGAAGGGTGGCTTTAGCGTTATAAATAAAAAATTATAGAAGCTACAAATTTAATTTTAGAAAAATCTATAAGGTTTTTGTTGTAAAATTTTCTGAATTTTTCGATGGTCAAGTCAGTTTTTTTCTAAAAGTTATATTTTCGGAGTTATTTAAAAACATCTAATTTCGTAGTTCATTTGTTTAATAAAAAATGAAGCACCCACTTCTCGAGTAGAACTTTTTGATATGTTGTTTATTAAACATTTCTTAATGAAATTACAAAAAGTTCTATCTTGTTTGATTTTTTCCGAAGTGAAAATATATGCACTCCCCTAAAATAGTTTTAAAGGAGAATGATTTCTCTCAAATCTCTGCAGATACGGTGTTTTGGCTAAGGAACAGTTCAAATCTACTCGCCCTAGTATTAGGAAAACAGAAATGCGATGAGATTGTTCAGTGTGCTTTTGGTTTAAAGCGTCAGTCGACAGTAACAAGATTTTGTAGATGCCCACACAAATTGTTGGCCCCTCTATATTAATAACTTCAAATTTTTAAGAAAATATAAAATTAAAACTGTTTATATAAAAATATTAGTATAATAATAAAGCTATTGTATTACGTACTAACTACATTTTAAACAATTATTTTATACAGGGTGTCCAGAAACTCTACCGGCAAGCGAAGACAGGAGATTCCTCAGATAATTTTAAGACAATTTAACCCAATTCACTTAGTCCGAAAATGCTTCTTAAGGGAGCTAGAGCTCTTTGAAGATGGCGTCATGAAATTAATTTTTCTTAAATACCTCCAGAACGCTTTTATTTAGAAAAACGAAAATTGGTATGCATATTTACTTTTCAGAGATGAATCGATTCCATCCATTGCAAATTTCTAATACCGGTCATAGGCGTCCGTTTTGGGTAGACCAACGGGTATTTTATCGCATAACTTTTTGTCCTTAACTTTTATGCATTTTTGACACCGGGTTAATAAATTGTGAGGTATTCTAGTACTAAAAGGTACTCTTGCTTTAAGTCGGTAGGACACACCGTTTTCTAGAAAAATCGATTTGAAAGTTTTTCGTTTTTGGAATTTGAAAAAAAATTGAAAGAACTTTTCAACAAAAACCGAAGTATTTTACCAACATAAAGTAAGAGTAACTTTTAGTACTCGAATACCTCATAATTTAATAATCTAGGGTCAAAAATGCTCAAAAATTCAAGACAAAAAAGTTATGCTATAAAATAACTGTTGACCTACCCAAAACGGACGCCTATGACCAGTTCTAAAAATTTGCAATTAATTAAATCGATTTATCTCTGGAATATAAATAAATCTACCAGTTTTCGTCTTTCGAAACAGTTTTTTTTTTTGAATTTTCTTTTTAATTCAAAAAGCGAAAAATTTTCAAATCGATTTTTTAGTAAACGGTGTGTCCTACCGATTTAAGAAAAGAGTACCTTTTAGTACTAGAATACTTCACAATTTAATAATCCAGTGTCAGAAATATATAAAAGTTACAGATAAAAAGTTATGTGATAAAATAACCGTTGCCCTACCCAAAACGGACGCCTATGATCGGTACTATAAATTTATAATGCATGGATTAGATTTATATCTTGAAGATAAATACGCGTTCCAATTTTTGTTTTTTTTTAAATAGAAGCGTTCTGGAGGTATTTAAGACAAACAAATTGCAAGACGCCATCTTCAAAGAGCTCTAACTCCCTTAGGAAGCATTTTTGGACTAAATGAATTGGGTTAAATTATCTTAAAATTATCTGAAGAATCTCCTGTCTTCGTTTGTCGGTACAGTTTCTGGACACCCTGTAAAATGCTATATAAAATAATTCAGTATATTATTATTTACTATTAACGCCACCTGTTACCATATCAACAAAGCTTTGGTGTCTTATTGCCAAGCAAACGAGTTTTACTTCTGATAGTCCGGCATGCATTCAACTTTGTCAACAAATTATTTTTAGGCATAAGTTATTTATTAAAAAATTATCTATATAAATCAGAAAAAAATACATTAGTAATATATATTATAATAGATATTATTTATGACCTTCAATTAATTATGAATAAATTTATAATACCTACACAATTTTGGTTACAGAAACTACAAATATTTTGTGAGCTTGGCAACACTGTGACAAAAATTGCCAGTCTTCCTTGCTTTTCCGATCCGTTACAGCTTCCTTCTTTACTACTTGAGCCCTTTACGTGAACTTTGAGCCTATGACAAGAGGTGGCGATGGTAGTTAATACAAAAACTAGTTTAATATTTAAAAAAAGATACAAGAAATAAACTACCTATTTAAAATTATATATTATAAATAAATAACATTAATATTTTTATTTAAAAGGCTTCTGTAAAATAGATGAAATATTCTTGAAAATGTTAATGTTTATACTACATTCGCTTTCGCGAGATTTTTTTTGACACTGACGTTAGTAATTTCTTTTTTGAAAAATTCAGTTGTCAGAAGTGACTGGAAATTACTACAAAACCAACGCACCTGCTCATATCCAATATTATTAATAGTAAACAGACATAAAAATAACATAAACCTTACGCCAATCAATATATATTTATTTAAACCATTATAATGTATTGATAGCAAATGAGAAAATTATTTATTGTACAAAATAAAAATATTTTGTAGAAATAAACTTCACAAAATTTTATGAGATTAGTAGACACTCCCACTATTTCTAATAATTCTTCTTTTTTTAATGAAAGATTAAGTTGATTTGAGTTGATTTTAGCAGTTAATAGTGTGAGGTAGGAATTTTTGTGTTGTACGTTTCCTATTCCGAATGTCTCAAAAAAAATCTCGCGAGAGCGAATGTAGTATACAATAATTTTGTCAAGACCTCGATGTCAAGACCTGCATGCACATCTTTCTGCTATCCTGATACAAATTCTTGTAAATGAATGTAAGGAATAAAATGTTAGATGTTTCACCGGTATGCTCGATAGCTAGGGTTACCTACCATAATTTAAGGCCAAATCCGGACAGGGGTAGTCCAAGGGGTTGTAGAAAATGTAAAATGTGAATTTGACTGTGTTATATACATACAGAGTGGGCCAAAGAAAAGAGTCCACCTCGATATTTGCCAGTATTTATCAGATTTTAAGGAAATAAAAAACAGGTAAATTTTTTATCTAAGGGGGACACATTTTTATGGCACATATATCTGTCATTTGTCAAACCCCTCCCTTCCACGTCCCCCACCCCTTGTTTTTAAATAGGGAATAGGGGTCATGTGCTAGCTCATTTAAAAGGTTATTCAATTCTCTATTCAGTAATATTAACATTGACATAATCATTTACACAGGGTGTCCAAGAAAAATTATTTTGAATTAAATTAATTGACAAAAAAAGAAGAATGTATGTAATTTACATTCTACTGCGGACAGAAAACAGAAAAAAATGTTTATTTGATAAATAAACATTGTTTGTTGCTTAAATTAAATATTCAACCTACCAAGAGGCAGATGGGTGGCAGCTTGAACATTGAAATTAAGAGAAAAGCAATGTCTATTTATCAAAAAACATATTTTTCTGTTTTGTGACAGCAATAGAATGTATTTTGAATTAAATAAATCACATACATTCTTCTTTTTCTTCTTCTTCTTGTAGTGCCTATCCGTTTCGGATGTTGGCGACCATCATGGCAATCTGCACTTTGCACACTGCTGCTCTGAAAAGATTTGTAGTGGTTGTGTTGAACCACGTTCGTAGATTTTTCAGCCAGGAAATCCTTCGCCTTCCTGGTCCTCGCTTTCCCTCTACTTTTCCCTGCAAGACCAGTTGCAGCAGTCCATATCTCTCACTGTTCCTCATGATGTGACCGAGTTATTCGATTTTGCCTGTTTTTATTTTGATTAACAGCTCTTTTTCTTTTTTCATTCTCAGCAAAACACCCTCATTAGTAATGTGGTCGGTATAAGATATCTTCAGGATTCGACGATAAAGCCACATCTCAAAAGCCTCAATTTTCTTGCAGGTGGTGTCTGTGAGAGTCCACGACTCAACTCCGTACAACAGTATAGATAACATCGTAGTAATCTGACTTTTATGGGTATCGACAAATCATGACATTTGAACAACTTTGCCATTTTTTGAAATGCAGATCTTGCTTTCTCTATCCTACATTTGATTTCTATAGAATGGTCCCAATTTTCATTGACGTTCGTACCAAGGTAGGTGTATGTTTTTACTCTTTCTATTTGTTGACCATTCACACTGATTCGTCCAAATTGCTGTTCATTCTTAGAGATCATCATACATTTGGTTTTCTTAGTGTTTAGTGAAAGTCCGTATCTCTGACTGACTTCTGCGATTCTGCTCATTAACTCCTGTAGGGCTTCAGAACTGTCAGCGAATACCACAGTGTCGTCTGCGTATCTTATGTTATTGATACATTCTCCGTTAATTCTAATTCCGGATTCAACATCATCCAATGCTTCTTGAAAGATTTCCTCAGAGTAGATGTTAAACAGCAGTGGGGATAGTATACATCCCTGACGGACCCCACGTTTGATTTTGATATCGTCGGATTCTCCTGCCTCTGTCCGGATAGATGATGTTTGATTCCAGTACAGATTGCTGATAATCCTTAAATCACAGGTGTTTATTCCAATATTGGTTAATATCTCCATCAGCTTGTCGTGCTTTACTGTATCGAACGCTTTATGGTAATCAATGAAACATGCATAAATATCGCAATTCACGTCTCTACATCGTTGAAATAGCACTTGTATACTAAATAGAGCCTCTCTTGTACCCACTGCATTTCGAAAACCAAACTGTGTTCGGCTGATTTTTTCTTCGCACAGTCTATATATCCTTTGATGTATAATTTTTAGAAATAGCTTTAAAATATGGCTCATTAAGCTGATGGTTCGGAAATCACTGCAGGATACGGACTTTGTTTTCTTTGGTAAAGCAACAAACGTCGACTTCAACCATGCTTTTGGTATTACTCCGCTTAAATATATGTCGTTAAATATTTTGGTTAGGCGTTGAGTACCGTTGGTGTCAAATAGTTTTATGAGTTCAGCATATGCATTGTCAGGTCCAGGAGCTTTGCCATCTTTTAGTTGTGATATTGCTCTTTCCACTTCACCTGATGTGATTGGTAAGTGGTCATCACATATGTAGGATGGAGGTTGTTCGGATCTAGTATCATCAAAAAGTTCCTGTATGTATTTTGTCCATATGCAGATTTCTTGATTTCTGTCTGTGATGATATTCCCCTGTTGGTCTCGCAATTTGCTAGCTGTGTTGGATTTCTGAAGACCAGCTGCTTGTTTCACCTTTTTATGCATGTTAAACGTATCATGTTTTTGCTCTAACGACTCTATCTCTTCACACTGTGATTTTAACCAATTTTCTTTGGCCTTTCTTATTTCAGTTCTTATTTGTCTCTGAATCGTGTTGTACATTATTTTGTTGTTTTTTGATTTTCTTCTTTCTTCCATAAGTTGTAGTATATTGTCGTTCATCCAACTTTTTCTCATCTCTTTCTTTTCTATTAGATGTTCTTCTCTGATGTTGTTAAAGGTTTCACATATATTTTGGAGTGATTCTTCGGCATTATATGTTTGCTCCATATTAATTAGCTTCTCTGAAAGAATCTGTGCGACTGTTTCTTTTGTTTTCTTATCTTTTAGTATTCTCATATCGCACTTTTTGTTGCTGTTCTTTTTTGCAACCTTCTTGAATCTGAACCTAAATTTACCAACAACAGGAACATGATCTGATGATACGTCAGCACCGGGGTAACCCTTAACCGATAGGCATCCATTACGGAATCTCTTGTTCACCATTATGTAGTCAATTTGATTCCGTATTACGTTTCGTGGTTGATCTTGCGGGGAGACCCAGGTGTACAAGCGTCTTGGTGGTAGTTTGAAGAATGTGTTTAGTATTGTAAATTCTTCTTCTTCTACAAACAGTTTTAATCTGTCTCCCCTTTCATTTCTCTGTCCTAGACCAAAATCACCTATGAATTCACCGCTTCTCCCTTTACCAATTTTCGCATTGAAGTCACCCATAATGATAATTATATCTTCTTTTTTAAGTCGTTTAAGTGACTTTATCAACAACTCATAGAATTGCTCTAGATCTTCTTCTGGTTTATCGCTTGTGGGGGCATACACTTGTAATATATTTAATTTGACGGGGCTAGTATTCAGTTGGATTATTATTAATCTTTCAGAAATAGGTATAACATTTGTAACATATTGACGTAATTGGGGAGACACGATTATTCCAACCCCATATATATGTTGACCATCGTCATTTCCTGAGTGGTATACCATATGGTTGTCAACAATACAAGCACCACTATTTGGCCACCTCATTTCGCTTATGCCCATTATACCGATTCCGAGTCTGGTCATTTCTTGAATGGTATTATGAATTTTTCCAGCCTGATACATTGTCTTCACATTCCAGGTACATATTTTAATAATCAACTCTGCTGTTCTTAGAGACACTTTTCCAATTCTGTCACAGAATTCTTCTTTTTGTGTCAATTAATTTAATTAAAATATTTTTTTCTTGGACACGCTATATAAATAATTATGTTAATGTTGATATTACTGAATAGAGAATTGAATAACCTTTCAAATGAGCTAGCACACGACTCCTATTCCTTATTTAAAAATAAGGGGTGGGGAAGTGGAAGGGAAGGGGTTGACAAATGACAGATATACGTACCGTAAAAATGTGTAAAAATTTAAATCAGTTATTTCAATAAAAAATGTAAATTTGACCTGTTTATCAAAAATACAAAAAAAAATTTAAACTTTAAGTGCCAGATGATGACATCCCAATTCGACTTTGGACCTATAAGTTCAGAATGACACTAAATAATCACTTCAAACAATAACACATCTATGCTATATAATATTATAGAAAGCTACTATGACGCACAGCTCGGTTGCCAAACTTGAAATACCAAATATTTGATAAAAATGTGTTATGGGGTGCTGGTAGCACCCCACGTGGCAGGTGCCGGGTTAAGAAAAGTATTAACCATATCTGAGATTTTTAGCAAAAAAGAGCTTTTTAGGTATGTCTTTCTGGATTCAACCCCCAGATTGAGTGAATCCAAGAAGCAGAAAGATTTTTTTTTGGAAAAAAAGATTGGAAATCTTTTTGTTTTCAATTGTTAAGGACATCTCTGTAAGTATCCTTTGATTTTACTAATTAGTGCTCCTCTCTCCCTTAAACAGAATCGGATTCCACGACCTTGCTCTCCAACCAACACAAGAGTGCCGTTCGCAAGCTAACAATTCATTACTTACTCCTCCTAAAATCGACAAAAAGGGTGTATAAGGGTGTGTTCCATTCAACCGATTGTTTCATAATTCCCTTGGGTTTTCGTGAACATTTTTTTTCTACGGATATACTGAAGGATAGTGGCAATGATTAAGGATAAGTGGGAAATATAGAGGGGAAGGTATAAAAAGTTGGTAAATAAAATAAAACACAAATTTCATGTAGTCCACAGTATAATAAATACTGGTATACTTTAGAATTACATTATAAATATACAATGTGTATGGTTTTTTTGTATTTTTGTGGTTTTAAAATATTTTCTGAAAATAACAATTTCCCACAAAGCAATCTTAGTTCAAACATCTAACTTTTATAATAAAACATGATTTACAAGTCACAGATATTTTTACGAACAAGAATATGTTGCACTTGAAGAAAATTTTTGGACTGGCTTTTTTCGAATACGTGTATACATCTGGGTGGTCCAAAATTTTTCCCTTACATATAAAATACAACAAGTTTGATATAATATATTCACGCTAAAAGGCAATTATAGTCACAATTTAATAATGTGAGAGTGTCTCCACGAAAATATCTGACGTTTTTTATCCAAACAACGAGAAAATCTTTTACAATCATTCAAAACATTTTTAAAACAGTTGAGTTGGTCTAGAATACATCAAGTATTTGTTTTGGAATCTTAAAAAACATGTCAAATGTGTCCAAATGTATAAAATTCGTATTTTAAAATTTTTGGGGGTTATGTTAGGCTATGTTTTCGTAAAACCCACTTCCTCAGGAATGTGTCAAACGCCAGATGTCATTTTAAGTAGATTTCACGTAGTAAATAAACCGATATTTAAAGAAGGCTAAATCTTTTTCTATGGGAACCACCGACACAATTTAAAACCAATATTTTTAAAATGGTTTTATTAAACTGTTTAGAGTAGAGTTAAATTGATCCTAAATGGCATGAAAAATGCAATTAACAATTAAATAATGGAGCAATAAAGTGGATATCGAGCTAAATCGAAATGAGGTAGATAGAAATCCCAGGAAAACTGGGTAGATCATATTCAAAATACAGCACTCAACGATGCATATGCCAAAAACATAACAGAAGTTGATGAAGGAACTTGGGTGAGAGCTATGGAGGAGTGGATATGGATATCCAGATCCAGATTCATCCAGTAACTTTATCAAGTGACTAAAGAAGCTAAAGAAGCACCTACACCAGAGTTCGCTAATCTCCTTAGTCCCATGGACAAGCCATGTAGTATATAATTAGAAGGACAGATTGTAAAGAAGAACACTGTGCACTAAAATACAACCAAGAAGATTAAATGAGAGAACAATGCGATAATTGATACACAGTCAGAATTTAAAGATCAGCGACACGTGATCGACAATGTGGGCGAAAATTGCAGGAGGCCATGACCCAATTTGGTTTATAGTCTATCTTACATTTTTAATCGATATAATTATCGATTTAAAATAATCTAAAAAAATATCGAATAAAAAATCGATAAAATTTTAACTTAGTCATATTTTTTATACAAAAGACATATTGGGTACCTTTCAATAAAATTCCAGTGGTCAATACTTTCGTATCACCAACTCTTGAGTTTTAATCATAATATTCTACATCTTTGTTCCTCGTTATATGGATTATCTTTAGGAATTTTCTTACTTATCAGATTCCTTACGAATATTTTGAGGAGACATAACACAGAACTCATTTCTTACTTGTGTAAACGTAATTAAGAATATTGTCAAATAATGGAATAAGTGGTCACTGGATTTTTCAAAATTTTTTGAAAATTTTGAAAAATTTTTCAAAATTTTTAGTATCTACAAAAACTTTATCTAAATCAAAATCGTACCAACGAAAAATCGTATAAACCTTGAAAATGTTTAATAATATAATTAGTAAGTAGTCAACTTCTTTTTTGATATTATGTTTTGATATTACGGATATGGAATTGGTACTTTTGGTCCCAATGTTGAAAAGGATGGGCGTAACCAGGGGGGTTTCGGGGGTTATGATCCCCCCCATTTGGATGTACTTTGCGGTCTATACGCTTAACACCATCATGTGTTACTGACAAATCAAGCCAGTTTGAAGTTGTAACCCCCTCCTTAAGTTCATCCTGGTTACGCCGTTGTTGAAAAGGAAAGAGTTTTTGTTAATGGCATATTTTAAAATTCAGGAGATTTTAAAGTTTTTCCTAAATTGTTAACCGACAAATTTTGCGTACATACTTCTAAAGTCTTTTTCAGTCTTCATGATATACTACCAATCACAATAATTTATAAATTTTGCTATCATGTCAAAGAACTTGATTTGGAATAGACTAGAAATTTTTTTTTAATTCCTAGATATGAAAATCCGAAAAATACCTTAACTACAACTCAAAAAATTCAATTCAAAATAATCGTACAGAAGAAGAACAG
This sequence comes from Diabrotica virgifera virgifera, assembly GCF_917563875.1. Taxonomy (NCBI): domain Eukaryota; kingdom Metazoa; phylum Arthropoda; class Insecta; order Coleoptera; family Chrysomelidae; genus Diabrotica; species Diabrotica virgifera. The sequence continues at coordinate 19,209,789 of NC_065451.1, forward strand.
CTAAATGTATCTACTTTCAATAAAATACTCGTAAGCTCTACATGTAAACGTAGAGAAACATGACAGTTACCAACTTACAAAAAAAAAATAAATGACAGCTAACAGTCGATGACGTGGAAAGTTAGGTTAAGTAAAAAATAAATAATTTAAATTCAGCAAATTCAACAAGCAACAAAGAATTTTGAGAATATGATTAACAGACACAACATACTGTAATTTTTTTTAGAAATTTCATTAATGTCACAATGACCTTCAAACACGCTCTCTAACTGTCTATCTACCTAATTTCAATATTGCTTGTTTAATAGTGCTTGTATAAGAGACAAGGAAAAGCATATAGAGACAAATTACACCAAAGAACTCTTCGATAAAGTGAAATTAATCATACGTAAATTCAAGCAGAAATATTGGTCTATCATAGATGATGAAGGCAATGTACATATGGATTTGGGCAACAAGGTTTTAGATGTGTGTATCTAGTATGTACCTGGTTGTCAGACCTCCACTTCCCACTCTCCTTAAACAGGGACACATCACACTCTTCTCGTAGACACCGTCAACACTGTGTTAGAATTTGAACCTGACATACTTTTCCGAGATTAATATGCTCTTAAAAGACTTTAGTTAAACAAACCAGGAGGTTGGTGGTCCAAGGAAGACCCCAAATATGGGCAGACATTACGAAAAATCTTCTCAACAAACAGTATACTAAAGTAGTACATGCAACAGATGACAACGACCAATGGAGAAACATCATTAATCAAACTGCCCGAGCTGCTGAAGCTCAATGATGAACCAATGTGATAACACATCTGCTAAGATATTATTCATTACGATGATGAAGAATTTCATCGTTAATTGTATATGTAACGTAGATAATCAAGAGAAACGACAAGGTTAATGAATTGAGTGAAGTGTATGATATTGTACGATTTGTGAAAAGTCAAAGTCTTTCATGGCTGGGACATGCCAAGAGACAAAGATACAAAAAAACAAAGAAAATATTACAATAGAAGCCGTCAAGAAGGCACAAAGGAAGGCCCATGAATATATGACAATGGACAAGAAGGGCACACGAGAGATCTGAATGGAAGGACATAGCCAGAGAGACAAAGACCCATCCAGGGTTATGATTCCAAAAGAAGAATAAGATATGCAACGTGAAAACATTGAAGCAGATGGACGGATATCAACATGGACAAAACAAATGACAGATTACAGACGATGAGGTGGAAAGTTAGGTTAAGTGCTACCAAAATAAAAAAAAGTATCAGATTTGGAAGATTCTGATCGTCAGTGCAAGGAATACACTCTTTTTTGCTTCGTTCTTATCTTCTCTGGTCATATCAGCCATGCTGACGATAAAGAGAGAGTAGTGGTATAGAAAAAACTTAAGGGTAAAAGATATAGATGTCTTTGATCGTCACGATGGACTGGCATAGTGGAAAAACTACTAGATACGAACTTGGTCAGTGCAATATAAAGAACAGAATTGAAAAATGTGGAAAACCAGTAAAAAATGTGAAGAATTAGCAAACAAGCAATGAGAACCCAGGAAGGACAGAATCATTCATATCAGCACATACCTAAATAAAAAAATACTATAAATGTTTTGGATCTGCATATCTAGGATTGCTAGGGAAGCTATCGTCCCTGGTTTTCAAAATCTAGCAACTTAATAATTTTGGTTATCCTAAATTTGGTAAAACAATCTTTATCTTCATAATATTCACTAATATCGAAATAGCTTAAAGTTGCCAGTTCAATTTGATTTTCTAGGCTTGCCTCGTATGTTCTGTAAACAACTAATGAAATAACAGGTACTGAATATTGTTGAAAATGAATTTTTCTGCTAAAGTGAGAAGACACTTTTTGGTGTTTTGAAAGCTTTTCTTAGCGATAGTTTTATCTTAAACTAGACTACTTTAAATAAATAAACTTTGGAATATGTCAACAGTAAAACTTTCAACTCAGTAGTATAGCTATGGATCGAGGAGTTTTTTTGAATCTTAAAACAACAATTTAGCTTCTACGATTTGTTTTGTTAACGTTAACATCTTCAATTAACTGTCAATAAATTTTTTTATGTTACTGTTCATCTAAAATAATCGTAACCTTAAACTCCGAAAACAGCTACGCCACTGATCAAATTAGGCTTTTTAGATGTCACAATAAAATAAATCTATCTTACTCTTCTGGATATCATTACACTGATAGAGATGTTTTTCTATCTTGTATATCGATTTTTGCCATGTGCATACGTTCTGTATCTGTATATAGCGCGCAGTTTGTCCAATATATTAGTTGGTTTACTACGACGTTTTGTGGATAAAAAAGTATAAAAACTTGCAGAGGGTATTTTAAAATTGAACATCTGTGAAATTTGTACTATTGGTATCTTTATTGGACAAACAGCAACATACTGTAGCAGATACATTCATATAGTCCGTCCGCTATAACTTTTCCCATGCGGTACGATTCATTTTCAATCAAATTAAGTCAAAACAGAAAGTGAAAGTACGCCGATGTGTGTAGTATGTAGTATACATACAGTAAGTATACAAAATGTATATAGACATCGACGTTCGTTTCAATTTATGTTTTGACTTAATTTGATTGAAAAAGAATCGTACCGCATGGGAAAAGTTATAGCGGACGGATAGCGAAGTTATAGATGTCATAGTGATATATTTACACTGATTCCAACAAGTAACACATGATCAACGAGTTCATCAAACTATTGGAATGACAATTTGAATTTGGTGAATACAATTTGGTCACAGTATCAAAAAAAGTTTTCCATCAAATGCAATATTACTTATGTAGTACAAAATAACAATAGTCGGAAGATCTTTAAGGGCTACATCACAACAAAACGTTTTCGATTTTACAAAAAAATCATCTACAGTGTTGACAGATTGGATGCCAGCTGAGCCACCAAAGAAATATTCGGATAAAAACCATTTAAATATAATATGGATGCATTAAAGGTGCATACTTAAATAAAATGCCTTAGGATGGATACATGGTAACAAGGATAATGCTCTTAGGTAAGCTATTGAATTTCCCAACACGTGGGATGCAAATTGAGTTGTTTACATTCCAATCTAAGAGTTGTCCAACATTGAGTTGTTTACATTGGTGTGCACTTTTGTTACCTCTATTGGTGTGCACTTTTTCACGTCATCCAGCAATGTCATTCTAGATCTTTTTCTGTTTATTTTCTTGTCGATTATAGTTCGAATATTTTCTTTATTTTTGGCATCTTCTAGTCTTTTGGATCTTTATCAGTTTTGTTTTTCAGTCAAATGTTACCTTGAGACACTTGGTATGACGGCGTCTAAGTAATACTAAAGTCTACATAGGTAGACTACACCAGCAAGCTCTATTCGCGATGGCATGGGTCAAGGGGAGTCTCCAGCACCTTAATATGAACCAGCAGGTCCAAAGTACGGTAATCTTGACAAAACAGTTCTGGTTCTCCAAGTAAATAGCAGGACATCTAGCAGGATCAACATTGAAAAATTGTGACGACAACCTGGCAATGGATAGGATTGAAGAACAAAGAATACTTGCTGAGGCTCCACTTTAGGTTAGGTTAGGACTTTACTTCAAGAGTGCAGATCAAGGATAGAAAAATTAAAAGCAAAAAAGTAAATAACAAGTGATTCAACCGAAATTGGATAGATTACTGTGAAACTAGTTTTAATTTGGGAACTCGTATACTTAACAATAAGTAATAAGCATTTGGTATGATGAAAAATTTTTAGTAGATTGTATAATTTGTAAGGAAATCGTTTGATTAGTACTGAAGATCACTGTACAGCTTATTGGAATATACTTTTGGCCTTGCAAATGCTGGTATACAAAGCTGAAATCAGTATGCTCGTATAGCAAAAGTCGTATCGAATGATAATCTTGATTTTCTAAAATAACACCCTGTATGCTGTTACCTTACTGATAACTAAATGTGACAATATTGGTTGATGTTTTTTTTGATCATATGTCTGTTTTTGTTATACATTTTAATGTCTTGTGTATTAGCCGAGTATATAACATATTCTAAAAAACTCTGATTTTACCAATAATAAATTAGCTATAGCTAATGTTTTTTAATAAACACTGTAAAGCAAGTTGGAACCGCTTTAGACATTAACTAAAAGTATCTACACTTTCAGCGAGTTCTTTTAGAATAGTTTCTGAACGTACCAAAAATCAAAATATACATTTGTTTTAGTAATGGGACATGATATTACTAACGGTGATTCAGTCACCGTGATTTAGAAATCACCGATAACTCCGCTCTTTGCTAACCGTGACCAGTGACCAGATATATCAGATAGTAATTTCACGGTCACCGTCCTACAAAACGTTTATTATATTATAAATATTATAATATTCTCGGTGTGATTTGGGGACCGAAGACTAATATATGTGAATTTTAGGAACAGCGAAATACGAGGTACTTTATGTTATTATCTACTGATATTATTTCTCTTTTTAAAATAATGTCATTAAATGTATTAAATATTTTTTTTCCCATAAAAACGTTTCTATACAGAGTAATCGCGATGGTGTTGTTCAGTTTCTGATTACTGTGACTACCTGTTAGTGTACATAAAAGAACGGTGATCATGGTCACCGTTTAAAATCACTGTTATTCAAAAATCACGGTCACTGATCACGGCGTGATTTAAAAACCACCACATTTACCATCACTATTTTGTTTACATTATAATATGCGAATAAGGGAATGCATATCTTCTCTTTTAATATATTCACAGGATTTAACACATCTAGCTTGTTTATTTCAAATTGGACAGGGCATTATTTACACCTACAATCACTTCATTCTTTCTCCGAACCATTCAAAATTATTTCATAATGGGAGTCCTATATAATAACTGTTTCATCTATCGATAAATAAATAATATTAATTCTGTTTATGGTGGTTTGATTAATTTCGTAAACCGTTTTGAAATATGCCATGAGAATGCCTGTTTGAACCTGTTTTCTGCTATCACTATGAAGACGGTCTGTTGAGAAAACTTGTAAATTTAAGCTACGCTTTTAGAATGGAGCGAAAATTTTGTGAAATACTAGATTTAAAATATTGTGAAACAAAAATGGACTTGGTAGAAACCATCTTAGTCATATTTTCTGCCTGTATGATGTAAAAATCATATATGCTACTAAAATAGTTCCATATATAGAAATACTGGAACACTACTGCCAAAAGTAAGCAGTTCCTTGAAAAATTTGATAGACTTCAGCTTTTAAGTAAAATGTTCAGACATGTCAATTTATTTTTCCAATTTTCCGTATTCTGACATAATTAATTTGTTTTTTATTGACACCTGTCAAAAATATGACGTCATCAACATTTTTCAGTTGGCAATATAGGACAGATGATACATTCTTTGAAAGCTTTTGTTTCACTCAGTATATTACTAGATTTTTATGAAAATCGACATAGAAATAGATCGAATGATAACATTCCAAATAAACAAGGGACATTTTAGAAGAAAGACATGCAATTTGCCTAAACAAAAGAAGAAGAACGATTAAAAAGATAAAAAAACTTATTTTAAGGAAAAGCATAAAGTGGTAAATTCTTAGAACCGTCTCTCTGTGATTGGTAGTTTGCATTTTTTCTAAAAACAGTTACTCTTTTAATTGGAGTCAATTTAAAATAACTTTGACAATTGAATTGTTGCCATTTAAGTCTCATAGCATCATAGTACGTGAAACTAGAGCTTCCAAATGATCTGTCATCTGTCAAACACTGACGTTAAATATATCGATGACGTCATATTTTGATAGGTGTCAATACAACAACAAATTAATTCTATCAGTATGTGGAAAATAAGAAAACTGAATTGAGATCTGTGAGCGATTTCCTTTATATTGACAGACTAGCAAATTATTAAGAATGGACTATAATTTTCCACATTATACATATGTTTTCTGTTGCAAAAATAGTTAAAAAGACTTAATATAAGTCAATACTTGTTTGCTAGTATATTCTTGTAGCTAAATTAACTATAATCATCCGACTTACAAGTTTCTACCATCGTGTATTCAATTTCACAAATTTTAAAACCAAAATTTATGATTTTACCCTTTTCGGTCCACTCTACTACACATACTATTATGGGTTCCATGACATCTCGTAACGCGACAGTTCGTAACGCCACAAATTGTAACGGACAATTCGTAACGGTTACACTTCGTAACGGCGAGAGTTCGTAACTATACCTATTCGTAACGGTATAACTCGTAACGCCATTTAATTTTTTTAGCATATTTAAGTGGTCTTAAAAAAGTACCATTACTTTTAGTATAGGACAGTATGCAAAATGCGTTTTTGTATAAATTCAGTAATTCTAAATTTGCTAAAAAAATTAAATATAAGCGTTAGGAATTATGTCGTTACGAATAGGTATAGTTACGAACAAACGCCGTTACGAAGTGTCGCCGTTACGAATCGACGGCGTTACTATTTGTGGCGTTAAGAAATGTCGCGTCACGAGATGTCTTGTCACGACTATTATGTACTAAGTAAAAAGTTCCTTAAACTACATTAGTTAAGTGCCGTCACCTCTTTATTAGTGTTCCATTTACAAAAACTATATAGTGAATATTTAAACCTAACCTTGTACTGTAAGTGTCAAAGTTTTGACGTTATTATAGTAACTACCAGCTATTTAAGTATACACTTTGTATGTTGAGAAATTTACAAATAAGTGGGTGGTGATCTAAGCTTGCGAGGGGTGAAGTCTGTCGAATTTATAAAAACTTTTTGAGTTTGTTAATTCACAAAGGTACCGATATAGGAAAGTATAAAAATATCAGTAATACTTAAATTATAGAAAGAAAGAGTCTCTACTTATACCTTGCTTTAAGAGACGAATTATCTAATAGTGACTTAAATGAAACAATTTGAAAGAAACTTATTAAGACTATTGAATTTCTTGTCGTTTTTACACTTTGCTGATTTTATCAAATGCAAGGAAAAAATATTTCATATTTTATTGGAGATGTGACAACATTGTATACTTAGATCCGTTTTAAAATTGCTTGCGCTGAATCCAGAATAAGAACTGTTGAATTACAATCAACAATTTAAGAATACAAAGGGACGTCGAAAACAAAAATATTCGGAAATTTTATGGAAAATATACGAAAGAAATTGGTTATTACGAAGGAAATCAAATCGTTGGCAATAATTTTTTTCGTCAAGCCAATGACAACATAAACAGAGAAAAAATATACTTAATTAGGCATAATTGGAAATCTGTATTGGAATCAAACACAGTTTTAGTAGACAGTTTGGAATCACAGGCTCTTAATACTAAAAGAGGAATACGGCAGGGATGCGTCTTATCGCCCTTGCTTTTCAACATTTACACCGAAAGAATTTTCAGAAATGCACTTTCTGAAAAACAAGAAGGAATAATTGTGATCGGTGAAGTTCAATAATTTGTGATATACGGATGACGTAGTACTCCTAACTCTACTGAAGAAGATCTGCAAACATTACTTGACAATGTCGTTGAGAGCTGTAAGCAAGCAGGTCTCGATCTGAACATACGGAAGTAACGATATGATACCACGGCAAGCGATGAGCTGGTCTACCAGAGATGGCCGTAGGAGTGTCCGTGTTGGCACATTCCTTCTTCATAACACCGCTGGGAGAAACTGAAGGAGAAGTGGTATCCAGAGCATATTTAAGACGAGCCTGGAGAATGAGAAAATCAGTTGTTGCTAATGTGTTGAATTAGCAATAGCTCGATTGGCAGAGATGCACCGTATTTGAGGTGGAACTGTGCCTATAACCGTTACCGCAGTAGGCGGTAGTAGCGAGGAACGAGTGACTGCGTGTTGTGCCGCATTGAAGTGAAATGCGGTGTCTCCGTGTCAAAATATATGCCTATGTTGATTTAACGTAGCTAGATTGTTATTGTACTAATACAGCATGCTACTTAGGGTGTCAGTGAATAAAATTAGGATAGCTCTGATGGTAACTGGAAGGATACTTTCTTTTGGAACGTTCTGAAAGTATACTTTCTTTTGGTCTGTTAGTTTGAGTTTCTGGTCATTTCTTCTTAAAGAAACAGAATGATGATTTTGGATAGTTTACAGTCGGACGGAAATTGGAGCCATAGCCGAGAGCGGATGGAGCCAATTGTCAACAGAGTCCTGGTGGTCTGTCGGAGGTCTGTGGATTTTCTCTTGCAATTTGATTAATTTCAGAATTGCTTGTTTTTCTTTAGTAATACTAGGAAACTTCACCATGTCTGCAGAAGGTTGAGCAAAATTAATTTCCATAAAACTAAAAAGAGATTTCATTGAAATAAAGTGATAAAAACGACAAAAAGTGCGTCTTTCTTAACGTTGTAACATCTACAAAAATAGCAGAATTTGATTCCGTATGGACTATTTTAAAAAAGATAAGATACTTAATTTTTTTAAATAAATAATTAAATAATTTTATTTTTAAGATAAAAATTTTGTTTTAATATAAATAAATAGATATATAATAAGGTTATGAATATGAAAATTTTTGAAAAACGACTTAGAGCACCCAGGAAAAGAAACAAAGCCTAAAAATATTGCAACATAAAAACATAACACAACTCTACATAGAAAAATGTCTACTCTCATCTGTCAACCGTCTTCAAAGTGATCAAATGTGGGAAATAGTGTGTACTATTGTTTGTTTGTGGTTTGTTTGAACGAAAAACTGTACTGATAAAACCGAAAAATAGAGGTTTCGAAAATCAGCTGGCACGCCTCAGAAATTTGAGTGTGCTGAGACAAAATATATGTACACGATCGTTTAAGCTTAATATCTTATTACTCTGCAACTAAAAATATTTAACAAATACGTTCTTGATATAAAAACCATTAAAATTATGTGTATGTAAAAAAATATGTAGAAATAAACGCTATTCAAAGTCTTATAATTGTGAAAAAGCTAAAAATTGTGGAATGATAATCTAAAATCTATAGTAAGACCTTGGTCCGTTCTTTTTAACTGAAATACTGACACTGGGTGCACAAAAGATAGGGACGGACCTTCACTCTAACATTTATCATTACTAAAATTGGTAAAAAAAGGGTCACTACGCCGCTGAAAAAGAATGCGGCGTGCTGGGAGAAATCTGGCAACACTGCCTTACACATATACTCTCCTTCTATCTCACCCACCAGATTCGACTTGCTGCGTTGCTTAGTGTCGGTTTAGCAGCCTTCGAAGGTAGAGTTCCCGGTCGCTGTTACAGCCATTGTCAAATTCACGCTGTGATAAGTTTTTAAAATTCAAAATCGATTTCAGCTATTGTTGTTGACATTCATGGACAGCTAATCGAAGTTTATGGGTAAAAGTGCACATTTGTTCAGCATGTTCGTATATGGTGTACAGAATTTAGTGAAGGCTGAACGGAAATTCACGATGAAATTGAAGATATTCCGATCTTCATAGTGAATTTCCGATCGGCCTTCACTGAATTTTCTACACTCTACACCATTTGCGAACATGTTGAACATATACGCACTTTAGATTAATTGACGATGAATGTCAATAGGTGAAATCCATTTTGAATTTAAAAAAACGTATCACAGCAGGAATTTCACATTTGGCGATAACAGGGTCGGGGACCTCCATCTTCGAAGTCCGCTAGGCCGACATTGAGCAATGCAGCGAGTCAAAAGTTGTATGTGAGAGATTGAGAGTTGATGTGTAAGACAGCGTTGCCAGATTTCTCCCAGACGTCGCACTTTATCTCAGCGGCATAAGGAACCTTTTTTTACGAATGTTCCTCGTATTAAATAGAAGATAAAGTACGCTACTTTGGGCTTAAATATTTAAATTTTTCGCATATTCTATTAGATTTGTTTCCGCAGTAAGGTGAGCCATTCGTCACAAAATTTTAAGCCTAAAAGTTCTAGATAACGTGCGTTATTTAGACGAAAATTATTGAAATTTTTGTAAAAAAACTTGCTCTGAGTATAAGTGTTTATTGGTAACACCATTGGTTTCTACAAAGATTAAAAATGGACATATTTTGTAGTAATTATCACTTAAAATAAATTTCACAAACTGTTAAAATTAGTAAATCAGCAAAAAATTAGTAAATCAATTAAAAATTTAGTAAATTTAAATAAACCGAGGAGTAAGACAAGGAGATACCATCTCTCCCAAGCTATTCAATCAAGCGTTAGAAGATGTGTTCAAACAACTACACTGAGATGGCTTGGGTATTAACATATCCGGGCAATATCTGAATCACTTACGATAAGCTGATAAGCTATTGCATTAATTACAGAAAGTGAAGAATTACAAATAATGATGGAAGAACTACATAAATAATCGACAAAGATAGGACTGACGATGAATTACAGTAGAACAAAAACCATGACAAATCAACAAGAAGACTAATAGTTACAGTGGCATAAACAACAACAGAACAAGTAAAACAGTATGTATATCTAGGACATATTAACAAATTAAATAAAGAAAATCAGACCGAAGAAATAAAGAGAAGAATAAAATTGGCCAATGCATCATTCGGAAAACTGTCTTATATTCTAAAGAACAGAAAATACCCGCAGTACCTAAAAACAAGACTCTGCAATGATTGTATACTCCCTGTCCTCATATATATGGCTCTCAGACATGGACGTTAACAAAGGAAAATATGGAAAAAATAGTAAAGACAGAAAGATCCATGGAAAGACAAATGCTTAACATTAAACTATCAGACAGGAAATTCAAAATTTACTCATTTACTAATTTATTTGACTAATGTACTATTTTTTTGCTTCTTTAATAATTTTTTAATAATCTACTATTTTTTTAGTACTTTACTAATTGCCTAAGTTTAATAATTTCTGAAATTAAATTAATGAGATAATTATAATACAAACGTTTTTATTTTTATTAATTATGGAAGCTAATAGCATCATCAAACAATTTCAATTATAGTCAGAACTTGTTTAACCAGTCTTAAATCGTGTTTAGTGTTAAAATTATATCACGGATTGCTCTCAATAAGGCTAATTTGAATATTTACGAAAATGAATAAATAAAGAATTTACTAAGCAATCAGAATATTCATATACAAATATCAATACTCTGTAGGTACTTAAAATAAAAATAAAAAAATTGTATATTAAATACCTATTAATGTCAAAAAATGTCAAAAATGTGTTTAATCTTGATATTGTTGGAATTCAATTTGAAAAATGAATTTTTTGAGGTAAATTATATTTTTAAGCCACTATAAGTTTGAGTAATAGCAAGAACAAAGTCCATGTTAGAGTCAAAGTCCATCGTAGGTACTTAAAAAGTAAGAACAGGATTTTTTCACTTATAGGTACAGAATAGCTAACTTTAACATAGCCCAACTAAAGAAAAAAATCACCTTAATCAATATAAAAAGTAATACATATACAACAAAATACAACAAAATATAAGAGCATTGTATCGTTAAACCACTTTAAAATAAACTATTCTGCGAAATAACTTACGAAGAACTACATTTAAATCCAACAATGTACAAATTAATATTATTAAGGCTTAAAACAAAAAAAAAAACGAACGTTTGTATTTGCTACAAACACTAAATAACAATCTTGAGAACACAATAATAGTTGTTTTCTTTCTTAAAATATGCTCTTGAGAATTCATGCCCCGATTTTGGGAGACACATAATTGGAAATGTTTAATAATAAACAATCTTTGGCGTCGATTTCTTATCTTCTAATAGAATCTAATCGTATAATCGTACACTAGAATGGTTCAAAATACACGATATGTATTTTTTTTCTTATTTGCCCAATAATTTTTTCAGTTGTTTTGTGACGAAAAAAAAATCCTGAAAGTTTCAGCCCTTAAAAAAATTTTTAGAGGTCGCTCGACAATTTTATCTCAAAAAATTGCGTTATTTTTGTTTTCTTGACTAAAAAAAAAAAATATAAAAAATTCATATTCCGCGTATTTGAGTGCCTTTATTTTTCTCAAGTTGTTTTCTCGTTGAATATCATCAAACTAAGTGAAAAAAATCTTTAAAAGGGTCCAGGAACACCTACATTTATTTGGGAGCTCCTCTATATTGATTTTTTTGCTAATTTTAAATGTTTTTTTAATTTCTCCAGATAAGTACAAGGGGCTAAAAAAATTTTTCTCGTGGTAAGATTACTCTTCCACATGCATTAAATATGAATTTTTTTTATGTTGAATTACACTATTAATACACCGTATTAATGGTGTCCCTTAAATTTGATCAGATTTTATGTGTCATTTTTTAGTAATTTCAGGACTTTCTGCAATAAAAAAAAATATTTTTCATGCACTTTAATAATAATTGTTAATAGAAATAGGTACACTTTTATTGAAAATTTATCAAAAAAACTGTAATTTTTCCTAGACTAGAGAAACATTTTCAGTTACTTTCTATAAATATGTAATTCAAAAATAAGGTTTGTGTATTATTAGATATTATCTTGTATATAGACGCCAAATACTTCAATTTATGCCCGAATAAAGGCCTCTGAGAGTAACGGGAAACATTTTTATGAAAATATTTGAAAATTCAATTATAAATTCTGTAAAAGTAGAAATTTGCCCAAAGTATTAGGCGTCTATATTCAAGATAATAGTACAAAAAATCGTAATTTTTCAATTAAATTTTTATAGACAGTAACTGAAAATGTTGCATTATGAATAATTTTCATGAAAAATAACTTTCAATTTGCTGACGTTAAAATTAGAGTTCCTTTGATAAACTTTCAATAAAAATGTATTACCAATTATTATTAACGAGTATGACAAATATTTTTTTCGATTTAAAAAATCGATATAGAGGGGATTTTTTTTCATTTAATAATGATATTCCAAGAGAAAAAAACTTAGGGAAAAATAATGGCACTCAAATACGCAGAATATGAATTTTTTTTACATATTTTAGCCGAAGAAAACGAAAAATAACGCGATTTTTGAGAAAAAATTGTTGAGCGACCTCTAAAAAATTTTTATAAGGGCTGAAACTTTTAGAATCTTATTCATTCATTACAAGAAATTGAAAAATTATTGAGAAAAGAAAAAAATATATCTATTTTTTTTAACCACTCTACTGTACATTCTTCGTATGTTAGGGTAAAATACACGAGTAAAAAAATTTAAAACATGCTCTTCTTGAAAAATATGTGATAGATAGGTAAAGTTAGGTTATGTTAACCTAACTAATATAGAGAAATCAGCCGATGAAGTTGTACCAAAGATTATTTATTTGAACCATTTCGAACGCCACTTAATTTTTCTCCAAAATAGAAGCATGGACTTCAAGCGCTTAGAAAATGCTTTATAAGCAATATGAAACTCATTTTTATTTGTTAACATACTTTTAAAAAATATGATTTTTACGCGTATACTCTAAATGTTACTTTACACTGTTAACTGTAAACTTTCGCTTGGACCGCATTTATATATAAAACGAGTACCGCAGACGATCGGATCATAGAACACCCCGAGAATAATAGCGAAACTTATTTTCACAAAAACAATTTTTGCTAATATCAAAATATCATAAAAAACTAAAAATATTGCCACAAATCAATACGCTTTGCTCCATCACTGATAACAAATAATTTCTACTTTCATAAAACCTACCTACCGATTAAGTTTCCCAAGAAATCCGGAGTATAAAGCATTCAAAAGATGTTTTTACCATTGAAAACTTGTACTTAGGAAACCCGGAAAAGGCGCGCGTTTTTTAATAGTTTTATATAAATTATTACCGCCAGTTGTATATAAAATCGTTACAGTTGGTGTCAAGTGTAGGGTAATTTATAACGATAAGTATTAAGACTATTGAAAAGACTTTTTGAACTAATCAGCGTACTTCGGTAGTAATTTTTGTAAGAAAGAACATTTGGAAAACCGTTACAGTGTTAAAGAATTCAGGAATGCCTATTATATTAAGATAAAAGGCTACTACACCTTCCTAAACTTTGGACTTTAGAAATATACAACTCAAAAAGTTCTAAAATATTCAATAATATTACACTTTGTGATATCTTTTCTAGATCAATTTTTTTTTCATTTAACTCTATCGATCTCTTCCTAATGTCTTATAGTTTTTAACAAGGTTTCGTCTGTTGGACAGACCAGATACAGTTTTTTCAACATAGGAAAAAGTTGAAACGACAGCGCCATGTGTATTAGCGATCAGTGACAACCGTGTCATCAGTTAAATTTAATTATTACATAGTAAAAACCGTATAAGTCTGTAGAAGTAATTGAAATAATGGAACTGTTTCTCTAAATGGTATGTGGACTGTTTCTTAAGTGGACTGTATATTGGGGTGATTCTTTTTAACTTCACACCGGCTAAAATGGCGGTTTATTGTTACCTTGTTGCTTATATCCGGCTCGAAGGACCATGAATAACTGGAACCTTGCAATAAAATGAACTGTATGTTAGAGTGGTTCCTTTTTTCGTGTAGTTAAAATAACTTTAAGTACCCATTTATATGTATATATTAACTAAGCATGGATTGGAAAATACAAATAAAAAAACCAGTAAAATTCAGTTAACAAAACCATTGTTCCTTCGAGGACATTACTTGTAGACTTTTAGAAGCACTTTTGCGATCTAGCGACAATATTTTTAATCATTATTAAGTGTTACTTACCAAAAATAAAACTTGCTTGATGCTCTAAATGAATTATCATTAAAAAGCTTATTCAAATAATCATAATTAAACAATTCTTAATGTCAAACATAATCAATAAATCAACTGAACATTAAAAATCATCAAAATATTCTCTACTATTCTCAATAAACGTTGAAACATCCGTTCGCCTGCAGAACAAAATAAAAGGCATTAAAAAATGTCTATAACAAATTATCACATTAAACTAATGTAAATCTTTTACAAACACTAGGTATTCAAAATTGCACGTAACTGGTGGCACACTTGCAGTAAATTTTCCACATAAATTTTCACAATTTTCGTATATATTACATTTGAAGCCAAAACATTGTAATCGGTGGTGTACAGTTCAATTTTCGACTCTATCGTTGAAACTGGGTCGGCTTTTACCGAACACGTTAAGCCCCGCGTGACACAGATGCTGTGATCTCGACGGACCGTGTGACATATACGCTGTGTCATGGTGCTGTAATCTTGGCGGACCGCGTGACTTCACCAGCGTGTCACACAGCCGTATTAAAATAATTTCCGGTCCAAAGATCTCACAAAAAATCATGCCGGGGATTAAAGTGTGAAACTACGGAAAATATTAGTCCTAGATCGTTACCAAGTGGACACAAAATCATAATTTGTAAGTTGAAACAAATATTTTAACTTAATTAGCTGAAAATAAGGTTAAGTGAGCATTAACGGTTTTTGCAAGCGCTCGATTCAATAATCGAGTAAAATCGGCGTTGTTAAAAAATATCGATAAAATATATCGATATATTTTATATATCGATATACCAGCTAGGTCACTGTGCCTTTTTCAGGATGGGCCCACCCAAGTTTTTTTAATGTATTTTTGTCTTCTTATGATGAATTTAGAGAGTGCATTTCGATCTGAGTGGTCAAAAAACAAAGAAAATGGAGTTTACTGAACTTTAATACAATAATTTAGAACTCAAAATATTGCAAAATTAGTGCAAAATTGTTGCAAAATAAGTATTGTCCGAAGCTTTTTTGATCGTAACTCGGCTTTTACGCATGCAAATGAGCTTTGTAGATGCTCATTTTAAAGCTTCATTTATAGACTTTCAAATAAAAATTGTTAAAGTACATTACCTTTGTCTTTATAAAAGTTATACCCGTTTGAAGTTGTAATTTTCCTTAAAAAGTTGTAAATTAATTTGTTTATAAGAGTTTTAAGTAAATTCTGGCAATAAAAATTTACATTTGAATTACCAGAAATCTTTACATTTTCATGGTTGTATTAAGTCTGTGCAAAAATTATTAAATGCAAATTTGTACCAAATTAAAAGATTACGAAATTTAAAAACTTTTTATTATACAGTCTGTTCCAACGAAAATTTGACCCCCCCCCCCAGAAATTCAGAAACCAAAAGCTTCTTCAAAATTTGAAAAAACACGTCAATTTATAATGGAAGGGGGACGAATTCTCAAGCAAAATTCATGCCCTCAAATGTAACCCCCTACTGCCCCATATCCACCCCCATTTTTTTAATAGCAAGTGTGGTCGAGTGGTAGATCATTTTAAAGATAATTTTTTTCTCTAAACGACACTCTATTTTTTTAATTTACTTAATAAGTTTGAAGACAATTTTGGACTTAACAAATTTATTATAAATTAGTTAAATCCAAAATTATCTTTAAAGTTATTCCAAAAATTAAAAAAAATTAGAGGGTCATGTAGAGAAAAAAATACTTTTAAAATTATGTATTACTCGACTACACTTGCTAATTAAAAAAAACAGCGGGTTGATGCGGGGCAGTAGGGTACATTTGATGGTATAATTTTGCATAAAAATTCGTCCCCCTTCCAATACAAATTGATTTTTTTTTTAATTTTGAAGAAATCTGAATTTCTGGGGAGGAGGTCAAATTTTCGTTCGGACACTCTGTATATTATTATCTGTAGGTATACAATAAAAACTATTTTAAAATTTTCAAATACTTCATACATTTGTAAAATAAGGTGATACTTGCATTTTATGGATTAAATGAATCTTAGTTTTTCATTTTTTTCTCACTTATTACCAAAAATTGAAGTAAAAAGTTAATAAAACGAAAGGAATCCATTTTATAATGATTTAATTATAAGAATTATATGGGGAAATTGTATTTGGATCGTCAGAAATGAAGATAACGTATAATATTATCTATAATTTATATTGAGCGGTTCCCTTGCATACCTTTTCGCTGCGAGACGATCTTGCGCCTCAGAGCGCGCTACTAAAATATCGATGTCTTGGCCAAAATTAAACCTATGAACATTTTCCCAAGCTCAAGATGTTTCTTTTAAATTTATCTACCATTACTGTTAATTCAAGTTTTATAAATAATAAATGTTTATTGCACAAATTTGCTTAAAATCCTTATATTAATTTAAAAATTTACGAAATTACAACTTCAAACGAACATAACTTTAATATATACAAAGATAAAGTAATTTAACAGATTTTTTATAAGTCTATAAATTAAAGTTTAAAATGAGACTCTGTTAAGTTCCTTTGCATGCGTAGAAACCCAGTTGCGATAAAAAAATCCGAAAAATACTTATTTTGCAACCATTTTCAACTAATTTTACAATATCTCGAGTTCAAATTATTGGATGAAAGTTTGAAATTAGTGAACGTCATTTTCTTTGTTTTTTTTTTCAAGTAACAAATTTTATTTGAAAACAATTTTTTTATCTCTTTTATTTTAAGAGCTAGAGCCTTATAAACAATTAAATTGTTTATAACAATTTTGTGACCACTCGAATTGAAATCCACCCTCGAAATTCGTAATCAGCATCCAAAAATACGTAAACAAACTTTGGTGGACTCATCAGAATTCAAAAGGTCACGTTGCCAAGCCTGGGTCCTGGACTAATAGTAAGATCGATAAAATCAATAGTTTGGTCATACAGGGTTGCGAAAAAGTCTGACAACACAGTAATTTCTCGAAAACCGCTAGAATGATTTTTATGGATTTTGGTGGGTGAGGGTCTTCTAATGCGGCCGATATTATAGTGGTAATTACATTGTTGTCAAATCTTCCGTTTTACTGGAAATCAAATGAACTTTCTTATTTCAAATAGAACACCCTATATATTTTTTGCGTTTTGGAATTCTTAAGAGATACTGATTATTTTTCATATGATATTCCCTATACCTAAATGCCATATTTTCGAAGTTATTGCTACATTTATTAAAAAAAAAATTTAAACAATTTATAAAAATAATTATTTTGGCCTCGGTAGACATTATTTTAGGTTCCTTGGATCATTATGAGCAAAAAAGGTTTTTTGTAATTTTCCTCTAAAGTTAATAGTTTCCGAGTTATAAACAATTTAAAACTGAAAAAAATCGAAAAATGACATTCTCTAGGTTCAAAAACACAAGTAACAAATATTACTTTTATAACTACGAAGTGCCTAAATTTAAGTTCAAGCCTTATTTTATCAGCTAACGATAAGCAATTTGGTCTTGTTTCATTTTAAAATATTATTTTTTAGTTGTTAATGCAGCCAGATCGCCCGTGCTCTCATATGCGCTTCATTAACAATTAAAAAAACAATATTTTAGAATAAAACGTGCCAAAAATTCTTTAAGGTATCTGATAGAAGTAGGTTTGATCTTGAATTCGGGTACGTTGAAATTTAAAAAATTATTTTTTTTACTTGTGTTTTTGAACCTTGAAAATCGTCATTTTTCGTTTATTTCAGTTTTAAATTATTTATAATTCGAAAAAGATTAAATTTAGAGAAAAATTACAAAAGACCTTTTTTGTTCTCAATGACCCAAAGAACCTAAAATAATGTCTACCAGGGCCGAGAAAATAGTTTTTTTTTAATTATTTAATTTTTTTTAATAAATGTAGCAATAACTCCGAAATTATGGCATTTAGGTATAGGGAATATCATATGAAAATAATAAGTATCCCTCAATGATTCCAAAACTTAAAAAATATATAGGATGTTCCATTTGAAATAAGAAAGTTCGTTAGATTTTAAGAAAAACGGAAGATTTGACAACACTGTAATTACCACTATAATATCGGCTGCATTAAAAGACCTTTACCCACAAAAATTTGTAAAAATCGTTCAAGCGGTTTCCGGGAAAATAACGTGTTGCCAGACTTTCTCCAGACCCTGTTTAATCGGCACATGCGCAATGCACCGTCAATGCGCTCGTAATCTTAATATAAAGCCAACAAAAAGGAAAGAGTTTTTGTATAATCCACGACCAATTTCAACAATACCTTACAGATACATGCAAAACATCTTCGTCTAGAATCACACACAGTGCTTTCTGATACTCTATATGTTTTGACATTTTTTTGACATTTCACTGTTACACCACCGTCATTTGCTCAACTCAAAACCATCCTAACGTTATTTCTTAAAATTTAACGAAAAAATTTGGCGAGTAGAGTTATCATCAGAGGTATATTGAATGTGAGGTTATGAATAACTTGTTAGGGGTGTTTTTGAATATTGAGCATAAGAACTGCCATTGCATTGCAAGCGCAAAAGTGAGACACACAAACATTTAAAACAGTGTTTCAAAACCTTGGAACTATAAGATTCGGAAAGCTTATAGACTCTCTCTTAACTATGCACGTTTTTGGTTAAATATAATTGGTGTATAAATATTTTTCAAATTTTATTTTGTGGTATACATAGTATCAATTTCACCAGGATTGTCTAATTATAGTCGTATTGAAACACAGTGGTGTCTACAAATCTAAATCTACATGTGGTGGCTGTCTAAAAACTTACATCGGTCAAACGTGTAGAACCTTTAGTGAACCTTTAGTGAATATAAAAGGGCTTTCAATAATAGAAACACAAATTCTACATACGCAATTCACCCTTCATGCAAATCTATGGAATCAATTCATTATTTTAGAAACAGATTTTTAACAAAAATCCTAAAACACTTCAATTTTAGTTTTTGAATTGCCATCAATTGTTATATTCTATAGGGTGTTAGTAAATAAGTATGAAAAACTTTAAGAGGTAATTCTACATGAAAAAATAATGACATTTGGTTCTATAAATGTATGTCCGCAAATGCTTAGTTTCCGAGATATGGGGTGTTGAATTTTTTATTTCAAAATGCCAATTTATTCATTGCTCTAAGACTGGTTGAGCTATGAAAATGAAATTTGGTGTGTTTTAAGAGGTAGTTATTGTGCATTTTTTGACATCCAACTAAGAATTTTGCATTCATCATTGGCGCGCCTAGGGGTAGTGGTCTGATTTTTTTTAAAGAAACAAATAGTACGCCACTGAGATATTTCGAATTATAAATTATTTTTATATTCTACGTCTAATTTGTGATAAAAATCTCTTTTGTCTTTTTTTCATATGTTGCACCGTTTTTTTTTGCAGAAAAATAAAACGTCTTGACGCGTATTTTTCATTTTTTAATACATTATCAAGAACTATCCAATAACTAGAACAACAACAGAAAATATTACTAATAAGATTTTAACTAGGTGCAGAGCTACAACAAATGTTAAAAATGACCTCGTTTAGAGGTGACAGAATAATTTTATATTCATCATTGGCGCGCGTACGGGTAATGGTTTGAATTTCCTTTAAGAAAAAATAGTACGCCACTGAGATATGTCAAATTAAAAATCATTTTTCAATTGCTCGTTCAATTTATGACAAAAAATATTTCCTGCCTTTTTTCATATGCGGCGCCGTTTTTATGCAAAAAAATAAAACATCTTAACGTTTACAAAGTATTTGAACTAAGTTTCTATACATAAGGAAACTACCTCGAATACTTTGTAAGCGTTAAGATGTTTTATTTTTTTGTATAAAAACGGCGCCTCGTATGAAAAAAAAGCCAAAAACATTTTTTGTCGGAAATTTAACGAGGAATTCAAAAATAATTTTTAGTTTGACATATCCCAGTGGCGTACTATTTTTTTCTTAAAAAAATTTCAGACCATTACCCGTACGCGCGCCAATGATGAATATAAAATTCTTCTGTTACCTGTAAAGGAGATCATTTTGAACATTTCTTGTAGCTTTGCACCTAGTTAAAATGTTATTAGTAATATTTTGTGTTATTGTTCTAGTTTAGTATTATTATATTGGATAGTTCTTGAAAATGTATTAAAAATACGCGTCAATGAGAAAGGTTTTTTTATCACAAATTAGACGTAGAATACAAAAATAATTTTTAATCCGAAATATCTCAATGGCGTACTATTTTTTCTTTAAAAAACTCAGACTATTACCCGTAGGCGCGCCAATGATGAATACAAAATTCTTAATTGTATATAAAAAAATGCAAAATAACTACCTCTTAAAACGCACCAAATTTCATTTTCATAGCTCAACCGGTCTTGAGTAATAAATAAATTGGCAATTTGAAATAAAAATTTCAACACCCCGTATCTCGGAAACGGAGCATTTGCAGACATATGTTTATAGAGCAAACCGGCATTATTTTTTCATGTAGAATTAGCCCTTAAAATGCTTCATACTTATTTACCAACACCCTGTTGATATTAGAATGATATTAGAAAATTCACATTTGATAGAAGAATATAGGACAAAATATCCTGAAAAGGCGAATGTTTGGGCCGGAATTATAAACAAATGTATCTATTATAGGGTCATATATTTTTTTTGGGGAAACCTCAACAGCTTCTACTTTTTGGAATTTTTACAGAATTATCTAAGGACGCAGCGGAATCAGCTATTTCCAAATAGAACTGATTTGTGGTTCCACACCTTCTCAATTCTATTTTATTTTCCGTTGTGCATCAAGACATCAAGGTGTTTTACGTGTGTATTCCAGACCCCTGTTAAGGGAAATATCTTTTTTGTACCTTTTGTTTCTTTATATTTTTAACTTTTGTTTCTTCGCATATTTGATTTTAAATTTTCTCATCTAATTAAGGTCCCATTGAGAATCCAAATTCCTCCTAATTCGGAGGCCATTCGAAGGCCCCCACATCCAAGTTTATTCTAACTTGGAGGTCACTTGCATTATAGTATCATCATCATCTTTGGCTTGTTGAACGGCAAAGAAAGATTTATTCCCCGTCAGTATTCGCATTTCAACCTCCCGTTCTCCTGCGTTGTCACTGGTAATTGTTGTTTCTAGGTACTTGAATTCTTTGACCACCTAAAAATTCATTGATGCCGCCATGGCATTATAGTATGAAGCCCTCTTTTGTGTCTCAGTTTAGATCCCCCTTTTATTCATGATGCCGAATTATTTAAATTCTTATGAGCAGTACAGAGAAAAATTTTGTTATGCTTTTTACTATTTACGAACAGAAAATAAGCTGAAAAAATTGTCATGCTAAGAACATTTTTGTGAACATTTTTGTTGTATGTTTTAACGGGTAAACTTTTGGAAATATCTTTAAAATGACAATTGAAGATTGTGACCTTAAAAGCAAAATAAAAATTATGAAATTATTGACAAAAATTAACATAAAAAAAGAAAAAATCTCTTATAATGACAAGAAAAAAATCCTACCTCTTGGAAGATTTGAACACTTTTTGTCGTCATATGGCTATTAACACTTTTATATGAAGAATAATAAATTTAAAGGAGTTTTCATCCTTTGACGTAGAATAGTAAAATTTTGTCTTCTTATATATTTATACGACACTGGTGAAGTCTCATATATATTTGTAAGATCTATGATCTGGTTATCACACCAATTATAGACAAAAACGTGCAGTTCAGTTAATAATCTGTAAAGTAACCATTAGCTAGGGTCACAAATCTATTAGTTCGTCTAGTTCAACTTCTAATTTTTTTGTGAATAAAAAATCTGGCACATATATGGTTGGAATGTTTGATTTTGAACACAAGACCGAGTCTCAGCGAATTCATTTTGATTTTTAACGGTTTTTACCTATATCTAGACATTATTGAATGGCCGAGACGCGGTAGACCGTTCAAAGGATATGTATGAAAAGCATACCATATTATATACACCATAACATTGGATTTGTTGGTCCAACTTAAATATGTGTTTTACTGTAATAATCTGGTTTGGTTTGAGAGCATCGAGTCTAACGATACCATTTTACATCACCTCGTATGCACACTAAAAATTATTATAATGTAACGAAAGAGTTAATTTGGACCGACCTCAAGTAACGATTCCAGCTCGGAAGCCTAGAAGGTCCTCGATGGACCAGCTGACGCACGAGAAGCGACGTTAAGAATAGTGGGAATTAGAGATGGACTATTCTAGAAATCATGTATACATCACGTCGTATGCACACCAAAAATATATTATATCGAAAGAGCTAATTTCCACCGACCTCATATAACGGTTCCAACTTCTCGAAAAAATTCTCGAAGGAACAGCTGACGTACGAGAAGCTACGTTCAGAATAGCGGAAATTAGATATTGACTGTTCTAGAAATCATGTAGGTATACATCACCTCGTACGCACACCAAAAATAATTATAATAACGAAAATATTGTAAAGAAAGAGTTAATTTGGACCGACCTAAAGTAACGGTTCTAACTCGACATAGCCTAGAAGCTTCTTGATGGAACAGCTGACGAACGAGAAGCGACGTTCAGAATAGCGGAAATTAGAGATGGAATGTTCTAGAAATCATGTATTTATTAGGAACTTTGGTGTGGAACGTTGTGTAAAATTTACTCAAATCGGATCTTTAAACAAAACAAAAGATATTTTGAATTAGCAGTCATGTCCGAGATAATTTTTTCATGAAAAAGTATGTAAATGATTTGTGATAGTCTGTATCGTTAACAAGGTAGGTTGTCCTTCGCGTTCGATGTCACATTGCTATATCTTTCCAGTACTATAGTATGGAGTGGAAGCGTGGACTTAAAGTGAGGGTATGCTTAAACGCGGTATGCGAGATGTGGGTAAACAGACGACTACTAAAGACAAGCTGGTTCAACAGAGTTAGGGACGAGGAGGTCCTTAGACGACTGAACCAAACAACACAACTGGTCAATATAACAAAGAGATGCAAGCTGGAATACTTCGATCACATTATGAGATATCCTGATAAATATGGAATTTTGCATCTGATCATTCAGAGAAAGATCCAAGGTAAACGTGGTTCTGGTAGAAGAAGAACCTCATGGCTGAAAATTTTGAAGACAACGACATAACTTATCTACCATTAAGTGTTTATCCTTTACATTTT
Organism: Diabrotica virgifera virgifera; assembly: GCF_917563875.1. NCBI lineage: Eukaryota > Metazoa > Arthropoda > Insecta > Coleoptera > Chrysomelidae > Diabrotica > Diabrotica virgifera. Next base: position 19,233,677 of record NC_065451.1, read on the forward strand.
GAACTATTTCTGTAATCTGTTTGATCGTTTGTTCTTCGTTTGATTCGTCTAATTGCAGTCATTTGCTCGTTTAACGTGGCTGGGACCCTCATTTTCGCATTAAGGTCTGTTCTCATACGGAGATCGTATTGTAATTTTCTTTTCTGCACTCTTCTGAGTTTGACTAGGACTACTACCACCAGCGGAATGTAGTTCGTCTCTAAGTCTGCTCCAGGATGTCTTGACAGATGTAAAGCTGTTTTGTAATATTTTATTTACTAAAATGTAATCGATTTGATTTGTATAATAATTCTCCCAGGTCTGTTTTGAGGGTATTTAGACGTATACTGCTTTCGAGGTGGTAATTGGAAGAATTTCTTGGTGACAACTAGCTCTCAGTCTTCTGCGAATTTGTCTAGGGGGTTTCCTCTCTTGTTTCTGATTTCATGTCCAAGTGCTCCTATGTACTGTGTCTTATTTCCAGCTCTAAGTTTGGTATTCAAATCTCCCATTATGATGAGAACTTCCTGTTGTGGAGTTTTCTGTATAATTCTGTTGATTTTCTGATTAAACTCAATGGCTTCTTAGAGCATAGACTTTGATGATGTTTATATTAATGGGGTTGGCTTATACTTGTAGTACAAGCAGTGAAGATATAATTGACCTAAATTAGACAGTTGTCTAGTAGAAAAAGACAAGGACTAAGACAAGGACTTGGCACTAGTGAAGCTCTGTCTGCTCTAACTGTTCTCATATAGAGATACAACTGACTTACCATAAAAAAGTGAAAATTGAAATGCTTGGGATGTCTAATTCGCCGACAAAAATACATAAGTATAAGTATACATAAGTATACAAGAAAGATTGAGGGACGAAGGAATCCGGGCCGAAAATGAATGTCCTGGATGAGAAATATAAGAGTGTGGTTTGGTTGCAAAAACGCACTATTTAGAACAGCTGTACAAAGCTGAACAAAGTTAGAATAGCCTTGATGATATCCAATCTCCGATAGAAGAGGAATGAAAAGAAGAAGTATGAAATAAAGTTTTGAAATTTACTGTAATGAGAATGAAGCTTAAAACTTATAAAAACGAGAAATTTAGGTAATGTGATTTTTTCCAGCAGCAAGAAGTTACAGTTAATAAACTTCTAAAGAATTAAAAAAATAGAATAACACAAAGTGGGGCCTGTATGCAACTTAGTTTCTCCGAATATTTTCTTGCGTTTTATTCTAGACAGAGAGATAAACTCAAATTTAGTATTACATTTGACAAGGTGTATTTACGTTTTGTTATAAATCATCAGTGTTCGACACTTTAAAGATGTATTTGTAAGAAAACAGAAATAAAATTAATTAGAAAACATATTGTAACGAAAACGTTAATTTCGACCTACCCCAAATAACGCTCCCAACTCGGCAAACTGATGACGCATAGAATAGAGTATTCTCAAGCGGCCGTTCCAGATGATTCGACCGGGCCTACGCGACGATAGAGATGGGCGGACTGTTCTAGATGTTCTAGAAATCATGCATTTTTATATACGTATATAGTACCGCTGTTTTAGAGAATAAACCTCTAAGAATTCCAAAACAAATTAGGATAAAACAAAGTGGGGCCTGTAGTGTACCATGGTTTCTCAGAATATTCTCGTTTTTCTCGATTTCTCATCCTTTATTCTAGACCCAGAAACAAACTCAAAGTTGATATTACATTTAACAAGCTGTATTTACGTTCTGATATAAATCATCGGTGTTCGACAGAAATTTAACGATATATATCCTGTAATTTTAAGAAAACGGAAATGAATTAGAAAACATGTAACGAAAAAGTTAATTTCGACCTGCCCCAAATAACGGGCCCAACTCGGCAGACTGATGACGCATAGAATAGAGAGTATTTTCAAGCGTCCGTTCCAGATGATTCGATCGGGTCTACGCGACGATAGAGATGGACGGGACTGTTCTAGATGCTCTAGAAATCATGTATTTTTATGTGTAGGAGCGCTGTTTTTTATAAGTTTGGAATTGAGGTGATGCAAAATGGCACTTATAGAATCAACACTAATTTACTGTCGGAATCGGTTTGGTTAATTGGTTGGTTGTAGTTAATCTGACGGTTGTTGAAGTGGGGGGAAATGAAGCATTTTTAAACTCTACCTGGAGTCAATCTTTTTTCTCTCAAACAAAATAGCTTCCATTTTTTCAAATATATAATATATTCAATATATCTTATATACTAAGTAATATTGATGTAAATATATATGTATATACCATCTAATTGCACTTCATTGTTTATATGACAAAAAAATCAACAAAAATATCACTTGGAAAACCGATGGTATCACTTGAATTTTCTACAATCAATTTTCCATTATACGACGAAGGCCTGGTACGCGAAAGCTAGAAGTAAAGTTACCATTTGAGTGTATTATAAATATTTAACAATTAGAACAACCGCCAAAATTTTTATCGTAAACATAATCCAACAATTTCAGCTTGAAGCGTAGATATTTAAAAATCTCTTCATGAAATATTTAAGTACTTAATTTCTTAGGAACAAACAGTATCCCTTACTATTGTTACCAAACTTAACACATCAAGAGAGCCAAAAACAGTTAATCTAGGAAAAAAGTGTAAAATTTGTAAATTTGGAAACAGTTACCGAACCAGAATTTAATGCTTTTATCTTCTACTGTAGAAATCTACAGTGTAGTATGTATAATATATTAATATTATTAATATATTAATATATTAATATTATTAATATATTAATATATTAATATATTAATACATTAATATATTAATATATTAATATATTAATATATTAATATATTAATATATTAATATATTAATATATTAATATTAATATTTGATATACATATTAATATATTCATGTATTAATATAATAATATATTAATAGATTAATATATTTATATATGTGTGTGATCAGATCTTTTTTACAATTGTTTTTGAGTTGAGGATTTTAAGTTCATTTGCATATATTCCTCTGACTCTCTTCTCTATTCCTCTATTTTTTTGCAGTTGAATTAGGTTGTTTTTCTATAGATTTCTATTGTTGCTTCTTTCACTTTTTCTTGCATCCACTCCTACGCAAAAGCCTCTCCATAAGTTCTTTACTCTTCGCCATTTATTTGCTGCCAGTTTCTACGAACTTTTGCTTTGATCTCGTCTAGCCATCATTTTTGTGGGCTTCCTGTACTACGACTGTGTTCGCGTGGTCTCCAATGTACAATGTGTCTGGTCTATGTTTCGTTGTTTTATCGTGCCACGTGTCCTACCCAGCTACACTTCATTTGCAAATTTTCCTGCGCGATTCTTCCAATTACATCTTCCATCTTCGTCCTGCTTTGCACGTCCTTATTTCCAGTGGCGTACCGATAGATCAGCGGGCCCTGGTTCCAATTGGGATGCGGGCCCACCCGCCTAATAAAAACTCACATTGTATAAAACGAGTATCGAGCATCTAGCCTATTGTATTGGAATTATTTTTATGACCCACCGTATAAAACTTGCATTGAATATTTCAGTTTCCGAATTTCTGCAACTTTGTAGTTTACCTACAACTTATTCATGGATCGTGTTAATATAAAGAATACAAGTGTTTGAGTTAGCACGTGTAGGCAGGCACCAGCCGTTATCTCTTCGGCACTTTTGATCTCACTTCCTTCTAAGTATATTGTGATATTTTGATTTGTCATCACTTTCGTTTTATTTAAATTCATTTTTAAACCGATTTTACACGTTCTTGTTTAAGCTTCTTTAGCATGTAGAGTAGTAGTTCCTCTGTATTGGTGCTTATGAGTTGTTACTATGCCATCGGCCAGACTTAGATGACTTAAAATCAGCCATTGAGTTTAATTTCGCGTTGTTCCCAATCTAACTTCTTCTAAGGCAAGAGTAGCTACTTTTGGAAGGCTAGTGCCTATCTGTGTTATTTTGCTTGTTGTTAAAACTTCTACTAGGTTTATTGGTATAGTTGCATTGTCATATTATGTATTTTAGAAGTATTTTATATTTGTGGTCTTGCGTTATTAATTCCTTTCAATATGGCCCAGAGTTATATGTAATCGAATGCCTTATTGTAATCAACAAATACTAATTGAAGTGTCATTAATAGACGGAACAATGAAGAACCTCTTCATTGTTGTTTCTATCAGTGTGTAAATACATTAATATTAATATATTAACATAATAATATACTAATATTTTAACATATAAATATATTATTATATTAATATTGTTCATCCGGCGGGTATAATGATTTTAGAAATTTTTTTTATTTATAAAATATACTTAATTTGAATATACGTTTTTCTTATAATAAAAAATAACATTTGATCATCCAGAGATAAAATTGTCTGATTCATTTACTTTTAATTTTAGTAAATATTAAATTAAAATATATAAAATAGCCAAAAACCCCCGACAAATTCATGTTTGTCAAAAGTGGTAACAAAAATATGGTGACGAATGTAACAAGCAAAAGGAAGATAATATAATTTCAACAATAAACAAAATAATATATCATTCAATAAATTTTTCTTATATTTAAAATTTTTTATAGTTTAAGTTCTTCAAATGGCAACTTTTTTGTAAACTTTCACGTAGCAGCCCCCCGTCATCCTCAAAAATTCAAAGTATTTATATCAATTAACTACTCCCTAATTGTTTAAATTTATATAATAATATTTAAGATATTTTTAGAGAAAATATACATCAAAAATTTTGATTAAATCACAGATAGATATAATTTTTCAATTGTGGGAACATCCCAAGGGTTTTTCGATATATATGATAAATCTTATCATCAAAGCAGTTTTGAATGCGTAGAGGGTGATAATTTTGGGTTAAAGATTGATTGGTAGACAATACATAATTTAAAAATGAATGAAAATATTAATAATTATAAATTTTATTTTTACTTTCTTTATAATTAATATTTTTACATATTACGTTATAATTTGCGATTTAAAATGAAAAAAGTAGAATAAATAAACTTAAAAATAAAATAACAAGTATAAAAAAATGCATACGCACTGGGATTTTGATTTAGTCGACTACTTTCACTTTTAAAACTTTTTTTAAAATTTTTGGCACATTTACTATTTGCTTCTTCATGTTTGTATTTAATTTTTGGCCACTACATTAATAAATTTAATGCAAGGCCCCCTAATTTTTTTAATTATTTTTATGAACAAGACGACATATATTTCGAAATATATTTTTTTTTCAATGCGTGTCCATTACTACCCTTTTGTTTTTCCAAATACATAATATGTTCGTAATTTTTGAGTTTTTTACTAATCTAAATTCGCAATTAAACACTTCGGCCCCTTTATAACGAAGGGGGCTACGATTATATTTTTATAAAATTTTATTTAGCGACTTTGTTACTTTTTAAAATATTTCTAATAAAATAAATTAACAGATTCATTTATTTTGGAGCCCCACTCTCATAATAAAATACTTTCGGGATAAAAACCCTTTTATCAAAATTTATTCATTTTCTTTTATGAAGTTCCTGGTATTATTCGAAATATATGCCATTTTTAAAGTTAGTATTAGTTGCTCACATTGTCTAAAATGGTTTTACTAAACCCTCTTTACAAAAAATTAATTAAATTTTATTATTTTATGACAAAACAAGGCCATTTTTACACCCAATGATTGTTAAATATTGGTTTAATCGTTAAAACACCCTTCAAATCGTACTTATTATATTATGTGTCGTTAAAACGATTTTTTTAATAAATAAAGGGTGCAAATAAATTTTTCCTCTACCAAAATTACCACCCACTAGGTCATATAACATATAGGTAGTGATTCTCTATACAGGTTGAGGTATACTTGACGTCGAAGACACATAGAAAAGACATTTATAATTATATTTACTTGGGGCATGCCAAATACATCGAACAATGAACATTGAATAACGTGGAACAGTTAAATATGGAATTTATCGTAAAGTTTCATCTACGGAAGGAACATTTTATCATTTTTAAACACTTTGAGAATTGTGTCAAATGTCAAATGTCAATGTCAGCTGTCAATGTCGGTTGTCAACTGTCAATGTCAGTTGTTAACTGTCAATGTCAGTTGTCAACTGCCAATGCCAGTTGTCAACTGTCAATTTCAGCTGGCAACGTCAGTTGTCAATTGCCAAATTTGAAATTTCAATGAAGAATTAATAAAATATTTTATTGGTTCTTTTTAATTACACTAATTTTAACGCTTTGCTCTTTGTTAAGCAGTTCTTATAAGTTCTGGTTGTTTTGGTAATTTGACAACTAGAGAGAAAAATGTAATGAAATATGATACTTTTGGAAATATATGATATAAAGAGGGATATATATTATTGGAAATTAATAATGACTTACAAACTTGGCTGGAGAATCTACATGAAGTAAAACCATTGTTTAACAAAGTTTCGCAGTGTTGTGGTTTGAATCTAGTTACGTGTGGAGGACAAGAGATAACAAGGCATTTGGAATGTAGGTATACAGAAGAAAACATAGAGTATCAAAAGAAGAAGAAATTTATTACCACATTTTACATTTTTATGACAATTTTGTAAATGTCCTCTCACACATCTGCTCAATGATAATAATGTTCCCATTGATTTACGGTGTCAAAAGGTTATTTAATGTCGATGAGGGCCGTAAATAATAATTGTTCTTTAAATTTTGGAGCTAAACGTGATTTGGAATTGATATATTGGTCCATAATTATGTACTATAATTTGATATGTCACTCTTCTAAATGATGTACATTCATACGACTATATTTCTTTTAAAAATTTTGCTTTCCAAGGGCATCAAAAGCTTAAGACTTTCTAAGTTCTTCCGCCACTTCTTCTTGTTCAGATTTTCAGGGTGACTGTTGTTGGCACAGTCATCTTCATTTATGCAGTAGATCTAATTATATCTTCATTTATACTTGGTCAAAATTCTAAACTAAATTCACGGGATAATTATTATCGTGTACTGTGTGTTTGTCGAGTCAATGCCTAGTTACCATGTAAAGTTGGTGGTAGATAAGTACAGCAATTTTGCTGATATGTTGTAACAGTAAAATTTATTACAGCTTGCAGATGGCCTGCAGAATTATCATTATTGTGTAGTGCATTTGCTGAGTACATGCCTTGTTACCATGTAAAGTTGATGGTACATAAAGTAGAACAATTTTGCTTGTACATGTATTAAAATTTGTTATAGCTTGTAGGTAGCCTGCAGAATGATAAGGTTTAGTAAATAATTTGCCTATAAATTTTTCCGAGGACGGCAATGTAATCATTCTGTAATAACGCAACAAAATAAGAGACCTACTTAAATTTTTGCGTTACTTTTACATTAATTTTGATATATATATATATAAGGAAAGTTGTTTTCCTCATTCTCAAAATGCCCAAAAAAATAAAATATTCTTCTCCGTCTTAAAAACGACCAAAACAAAATAAAAAAATTTGACTGTTCCACGTTGGGTATAATTTTTTCAATACGAATACATTTTAGAGTAGTCAAAAACACCTAATATACAGCTTAACTGCTTTGATGCTTAGCAAAAAACCTACCCTATAGTGGAACGGAGAAGTCATTTCCTGAATATCTTAAGGAGTTTACTAAAAATCGAAAACCTTGAAAAATGTATGGAACACATAATATAATTCTCCTTTACTGGTTTTGGTTCGCACTAAAATAACTTAAGGTACTTTTTTGATATAAGTTAAAAGAGTAAAAATGACAATGTCGTATAACATTTAACAAAAATCTTGATTCATTTAAAAGAATAACTTAAAAGATTGTTGCCAAATTGATTTTATGAGGCAGTACCTAGGAAAAAAGAAACAAAAATAGTACCTACAGAAGTTTATCTTTCTTAATTCATTACGATTCTATTTTTAATTACAGTGCGCCACCTTCAAAAATTCGAAAAACTGATTTTTACGGGGGTTTTTGGGACTTTTTCCCTTTTAGAAACTTCAAAATGGATCAAATCACGGTTTTTTTATAGATTATATACAGTTTGAAGTAACTGAGACTTTTAGGAGGTTCAAAAATGGGAGAAAAACGTTCAAACCCCCAAAAATTCCCCCAAAAAACCTCCCTCGTTTTTGGGGGGTTTGAACGTGTTTATCATATTTTGGAATGTTCTAAATAATTCAGTTACTTCAAATTTTATACAGTCTATAAAAAAAGCCTTAATTTAATCAATCTTGAAGTTTATAAAATGGGGAAAATCCTCAAAACCCCCTAAATATCCAGTTTTTGGGATTTTTAAATTCACCTTACGCAAAAATCTGAAAAAAATTAGAAATATAGTTTTTGATAAAATACATAAAATAAAAAAAATTAGACCTGCAGGCCTCTCCAGAAAAAAGTTATACTCTTAAAAAAAATAAATAAATAAAATAAAATGCATTCCAATATGCGTGTGAATTTTTTAAAAATTTTAAATTGATTGCATTTCCCGGAAAAAAATGACGTTTTTGGCGATGGGAGATTGGGAGGGGCTTTGTCTTTATTTTTAATCACGTAGAATGTATAAAAATGAATTTGAACTATTTTGATGTCTATGGGGAAATGGGGAAAATCCCCAAAAACCAACTTACAAAAAATCGGATTTTTCCAGGTGGCGCACCTTACGGGGAAATCTGTAAAAATTAGAAATATAGTTTTTTATAGATAAAATATCCAAAATAAAAAAAAATTAGACCTGCAACCATCTCAAAAAAACTGTTTTATATAAAAAAGAAAATGCATTTTGTGGTTATGTGCAAAAAAGAAATTTTTTGTACAAGTCTCAACTATGCGTGTGAATTTTTTTAAAATTTTTAAATGGGTATCTCACCTAAAAAAATAAAAACTAAAAAATTACGTTTTTAGTGTTGGGGAAGTTTAAGGGGGCTGGAGGATTAAAATTGAGCTGAATCTTATTTTTTAATCACATGGAACGTAAAAAAATGAAAATATTTGAATTTTGGGAGTGAGGCCTTTTTGCATATTTTAACAGAGGAAACCCTTTACTTTTCTGTGTGATAGTATACTGTTTTGTATTATGTATTTTCATTAAAATGTCTTTCTTTTGCATCCCCTTTTAAGGTCCCTTAAGTGCTTTAAGAAAACTTTTTCAAGTGAATCATTCTCCTACAATTCGTTAATTGAATCAATTTTTTTATAAAATGTAATAAAGCAATGCTATTTATCTTTGTTCATATTATTAACGCTTTAAATTGTAAGGTATAACTATAACGATTGCATGTCTATAAAGATATTTGGAAATCACCTTTCTCTGCTCCACTACTAAGAACAAAATCATAGAAAAACAATAAATTATTATCAACAAACACCGTCATATCGAGCTCATATTTTTGTTACTTACAACCACGTGTGTGTTTTTTCAATTTCCAACATGGAAATTCTTCTAATAATATGTTTACTTCTTTAAGAAAGTACGACTTCAGTATAAAATTCTGTCACTTACTATAGGTACATACATTTCCGGCTGGTGTCAGTCTTGCGGCCCGTCCGTTTCTGAGGCACTACTGGGCGCACTTTCCGCCATACCTGAAGAAAAACACAACATTAGCAAAGAAAATAAGAAGTTAAATTAAAAGTAAATGGCAATGGAACAAATTAACCAGCTTTGTTCTAAGACTAAACATGGTCCTTCGAGCCAGATCATAAAGTAAAAATAAATAATATTAAATACAAAATAAGTTCTAACTTAAGTAATGTTAAGTAATTAATAACATATTATGTTAAATAGTGTAAAATATTTAAACAAATGCGACATACTTTTCCCAGTACTCCAGTTTTAAAATTTATAGAAAATTAAAATTTGAATATGCAGGTATCTGTATCTTTAAATTAAGAATATGTAATTTACTGTTGTGAAAAGGCGTCATCGAAAAAACAAACTTTTAAAAGTGTATAAGACTTGGACAAACCAAATGGACAATCAAAATCAAAGTTGGGTTTTTTTCTAATGAATGATAGTCCACAGGTGTTTACTTGAACTCACAATGGTTTGACGCAGCCATGTTATTTTTCTGAAATTGAAAGAATTTAGATGTGATTTTATTAATTTTAAGGGTTTGACGATGTTTTGACGTAGCCATGCTGTGGCTTTGCCCAGTATCTATGCATTTTAATGTGTTGTTTGGCAATTGCTCTTCTATGAAGGATTTATACCTATAGGACAAAGCTCTGATACTGGCACGTGATGTGCTGAAAGTACTTAGCTAATTAATAAAAAAATTGTGTTTATGAATTAAACAAACCGTTTCTAGAATATATAAAGATGGAAATGTTAAAATTCCGTTATCTCTGAAGTAACTTCTGCAATGTGTAGATCTTGCTATTTTTTGCAATTTAAAAATAACATCAATTTGAGCAGCTGTACTAGAACCCCAAAAAGGACAAGCGCGGATCCAGGGAGGGGGCCATGGGGGCCATGGCCCCCTCCGAGAATTTAAAAAAATAGAAGTTTCAATATTTGCAGTTCAAATATTTTTAGATTTAAACACATACTTGTATATGCACAAAACAGAGGATACATATTATGTATTCTGAACTATAATTTAACAAAAGCAGTAACGGAATCTTCAAGAATGACATAGGATTTTTTGTAAATAAAAATGTTGATAATGTTACAAAGTGCCATTTGTTAGAACGACTTTGACAGCCATCAATCGTTTTAATTTCAATATTCTGTACACACAAAGAATAAAAAAGAATGTGTGTGTACTTTGTACGCACGTAAGAAGTTATACTTCTAAATATGATTTCAATGAAATAAATATACTTTCGGACAGTTTATTTGTATTTTGTTTAAAGATTAAATTAATTTTTACTTAATACTTTCTAAAAAATTTTATTAAGACAATACCAAAAATTAAAAAAAGATTAGAAAACACCAGGATTCGAACCGGGGAGCTCTTGATCTCCAGTCCAACGCTCTACCACTGAGCTATACCCTTTTCTTTATCCGGGCTACAAGATTTCTCAGACATAGTGACAAACAGACGAAGTTGATTATAAAATAATTTAAATATTACTTATTATCTTATTCCCGAGGTAGACAAGTTCAAATACACAAAAATATGTAATAGTTATTTATGATATAAATGTTAAAAGTACAATTTTAAGCCACGTATGTGAAAATTTTTTTTCTATAAACGTGTTAAAAATGCAACAATACAGTTTAAATTAAATTAAAAAAAAAACTTTTAAACCACCTTTTTCAAATTGCGCAAGTTTTATTATTGATATTAATGTTAATAAATGAAATATAAATATTTTGACGTTTCACAATTTGACAATTCACTTTTAACTGCAGTGCCTTAAAATTTTTAAGACGCTCCTATGGAGTGCTATAAATTGCATTTTTAACACGTTTGTAGAAAAATATATTTAAAAACACTAATATATTATTTCTACACCTTTTCTGGACTGATACATACATAAATTAAAACATTTAGTAACGAACTCCATACTTTCTGTGTGCGCATGCGCGCAGATTAATAAAATTTCACCCTCAATCGCGCCTAAAGAAGTATAACTTCAAGAAGAAATTAAGCGTTACTTGGGTCACCAGCACTTAGAACAAGGGAGTTGGTTGATACTTTCGCACATTAAAAAAGGGATTGTTTTGCAAGTAACATCTTTCGCCAAACAGATGTTTAACATCTTTCGCCAAACTCATGGGCAAAGACGGAGCCATACAAAACCATGAAATTATTTCATTCTTATTTATAATTTCATTAAAACATGAACACAATAAGATATATATGAAATAAATTAGTAAATAATATCTAAAGATTAGTTTATGGCATGTATTATAATTACTTTAAGGCCATATTAACATATCTAAATTAACACGCGTGCGGAAAAGTAAAACGCGTGCGGAAAAGTAAAGCGCGTGCGGAAAAGTAACACGCGTGCGGAAAAGTGAAACTTTCTAAACTAAAACGCGTGCGCGGAAGTAGACATTTTTGCACGCTCGTAGAAAAAATAGTATTAAACTTGTTGAAATAACTGCACTTGGATCCGAAAAAATATGTAGGAGTCGGTACTGACTTTAATAATACTTTAAAAACGATAAGTTTTGAATGTCTTTATGGCACTCAATAGTCTGTGAAAAGTGCCTTAGAACTCACCATTGTAACCCAAATTTTTAAAAATTACTTCAGACCCCCAGTCTCCCTCACTCCCTCCCAAAAAAAGTTCATGGCCCCTCCCGAAAATCGGTGCTGGATCCGCCCTTGAAAAAGGAAGACCATTTCGAAGATGAGACTCGAACAACGAAAAATATGTTATTTTAGAAGATGCTAAATTGAGTTCCTTTGAGACAGATCTTATAGCATAGCAAGCTGAAGATAGTTTCTTACTTAACGAATCGATATGAAGGGACCATTTGAGGTTGCTGTCTAAAAAAATACCAAGAAATTTTACAGAATCAACGGTACTGATCTGGCTGTTATTAAGTGGCAAAGGTTGAAGGGCTCCTTTATAGGATAGGGCTACTGTTTTATCTACGTTAAAAGAGAGTAAATTAGAGTCAGACCAGGGCCTCGATTTTTGATCCTTCGCTTCTTTATCGAACATATTCGTTTCGTATCTGTTTAGTATACGAAGCGAATACGTTCGATAACGGAGCGAAGGGTCAAAAATCGAGGCCCAGGTCTTTATCGTCAGTAGATCCGAAATTATAGTTTCATGAAGAGATGCAATAGTTGAGTTGCTCCAAGTGATACTGGTATAATCAGCAAAAAGAAAATAATGATGAGTTATATGCTTTCTTTCAGATATAATTGGTTGTAGAAGATATATTCTAGATAATAAAAAACTAGTAGTAGTAGTCAAATTATGTTGTTAATTCACTTAAAGTAAATAAACTGTTATTCTTACCATTATGGTCAATGTCTTGCAGGACCTCCCCCCGAAAACGTACCAACATTTCTGGCTTGAGATTTTCGGGTTTCACGAGGTCCTGCTTCAAGTATATCCTCGGTTTTCGTTCTTCCTCGATCGTTCTCTTTTCGCTCGAGGTGTTTGAATCGTTCGAAAGCTCAATGGTGTGAACCTCCGAACTGTCTTTGTCAAATCTGGATGATGAGTCGTCATCATTGTTGCCGTCTCGGGAAGTATCGCCTATAACAAAATGAATGATCAATTTACATTAGTATGCTATTGATTATGTATGATCGAAGCGAAGATCGGTGGAATATGCGCATTTTATCAATGAAATTCGATATTTTTAAGACATTCCAGAAGCCGCTACAGATAAAATGTTTTAACAACCCATTAATCATTCAGAATTAGTCGACGGATATTATAGTACAGTTAAAATAATTAAGACGATAACTAGACGATAATGATTTAATGAGTGAAATTTAAAATTTTTCTACTTTAATGACAAAAAAGCAAGCTCATTAACAGAACCCAATTAAAAATTATTTTGCACATCATATTTGAAACAGTATTTGGTTAAAAAATCTCATTTTTGTTGGCAAAAATATATTAATTTGTCTGGACTAAATTACAGTTCTGTTTATTTTAAAAGGGATATGTTACTATCAACATTCACACAGTGTTGCCAAACTGAATTTTGTTATTTTGAGTGTAAATTTTCCCAGCGATCTCCGAGGGAACAATACTTTAGAAAGGAACTACAACGTTAACGGGGTTTCATTGTTTCATGTGGTCAATGGACCTCTGAATATGAAAAAACCGCGGAGTGCTACCATTTAAATGGGTGCGTTTTTGAGGAAGGGGTGAATTAGTCTCTAGGCACAGGGCGCATTAAGGTGAGTTCTATGAACTTTTGGTACAAGTACGTTTACAGAAAAATTGTTCCATATTAAATTTACTATCAAAATATCACCTTCCAAAGGCAAAAATATTTTTTTTACAAAAATATATTAAAAAAAAGCAAAAACAAAACACGAAAGAAAGCAATTTTGTTTTTTGCCCCATAACTTTTTCCACGGCGATATAGGTATGTATTATTCGTCCGGTATAACTTTTCCCATGCGTTACGATTCATTTTCAAACAAATTAAGTCAAAACATAAAGTGAAACGTACGCCGATGTGTGTAGTATATAGTATACAGTATAAAAAATGTATATACACATCGACGTTCGTTTCACTTCATGTTTTGACTTAATTTTTTTGAAAATCTTATGTTTAGCCGTACTGCATTCTCGGTGTGAATTTTTCAATAGACATAAACGTCTTGCATGGCTTGCCTATCAAAATGTGTTCATAGCTATCCTTAAGGGGGGACGTTGGGTTTGAAATAAACATTTCAAGCACATTTTTGTAAATTTTTTTTTGATTTTTTGAAAGTATGGTAGAATTATTTTATTTTTTTTAATTAAATATAAACATAAATATGCAGTACAATTATTCAAAGAATATTAAAAAAAATTCAAGGAAAAATATTGAAAAATAAGCCAACAATGGCAAATTTTTACGGACACCTAAAAAAAATGAATTTTGTGGTAGACATCAGAACTTATCATTGGATTAGATGAAACAAAAAATGCAAAAACAATTTATTAGCTTATGAGTTTCTCGAGGTAACGCTGTCAAATTTTCTTAGTTTTAAGGATTTTGATCCACTTTTGGTATCACTCAGAGAAGTCAAAACAACGAAATATTTTGCAAAAAAGTGTAAAAATCAACATATTTATTACTATTAAACAAAAAAAAAGCATAGAACAAAAAATATCTCTCCAGCGTTACCTCACGAAATGTCTAAATAAAATATATGCAAAATTTTAGGTGGATTGGTCAAGTAGATTTTGAGTTACAAGGTCCACCGCCTTTGAAAAAAGAATTTTTGAGAAAAACACGATTAAAGTATGTATTGTCAACTTTTATTTTCAATTTCTTTTTTGTTTGTCGAATCGTAAAGTGATGCAAACTGGAATGTGTTTTTGAATCGCAGAGTAATTTACAAAAAAGGATGGGAACAGCTGTTGAACGTTCCTCACTACGCTCAAGCGCGCTAGCACGAACCTGCTGCAAAGCGAGTCGAAGGTAGGGACCCTTAACATGTTGTATTTCCGGTAATTTTGCTCTGATGAACAACTAGACATTTTTAAAAATGTCTATAGGACCCAGGTCGTCTCAGCCTGAATAAAATGAGTACCTTGGGTAAAACCAGGGGTAATAATAGGCGGCTGAAGCGTAGCACTGGCCTGTTACCTTCCTTGTATACCGTAGGCCCTAGCTTTAGCAGACTACCCTGATAGAATCCCAAAGCCAGCGGTATAAAACGGGAGACTATTATTAAAAAGGAAATTTCAATGATTTTAAACCATTTAATTAAAAAAAATTAATTAAATTAAATTAAAAAAACCCTCCATTAATTAAGAAAATGTTAATTAACTTTGTTTAGTTAACGTTGGTTGTTACTCCGCGATTCAAAACATATTCCGGTGTTCATCACTTTACGATTTCACAGACAAAAAAGAAATTGAAAATAAAAATTAACAAAACTTTAAACGCGTTTTTCTCAAGACTTCTTTTTTCAAAGGCTCATTGTACAATGAGCAACAAAAATGTAAAGACATTGTAACTCAAAAACTACTTTACTATCCACTTGAAATTTTTTACATATTTTCCTTATACATTTCGTGAGGTACCGCTGTCGAGATATTTTATGCTTATTTTTTGTTTAACAATAATAAATAAATATGTTGATTTTCACCCCTTTTGCAAAAAATTGTTTTTTTGCTTTGTTGATGTTAAAATCTCATTTTGTTTTATTTTTTCAACGAAAATTCCACACCTGAAATTTTGAACCAATCAAAATACGTTATTTTGACAGATCACCATGGCAACGGAGGTATTTTATCGGAAATTTTTTGCTCGTGGGGTACCCAACAGCGAATTATAGTGGAAATTTTTTGACGTTTACAATAACAGAACATTTTTGACAGACTGGTTTTTATTTGTTTACATAATTTAGTTTTGATTCATTTTCTATCACTTGTAGTTACTCAAAACTTATGTAAAATTGAAGAATATACTATTTTCTATCTTGAAATGGTATTCCCATGCAACTACAATGAGTAGAAATTACGAATTTGAAAGCCTAAATAATTGCTGACAAAGCTATGGCGCGCTATTAATCTGTTCATGCAGCTTTGGATTTTCAAATGCAAATTTGGTGTGGAATTTTCTTACCGAATACCACGCGAAGTCAAATTAATATCCGGAATTTCTTTTTTGATCATGAATATTTTTAGAAAATTTCCCTCGTCTGCGACTCGGGAAATTTTCAAAATATTCATGATCTCAAAAAAATTTCCGGAAATAATTTGACCTCTAGTGGTATTACTAGTGAAAACTTTTCGTTTATAAATTCGCAAAGTCGCTCCTGCAACATTTAGAGTAGATTTATCGATGGACTCTCATGTAGTTTTGTCTTCTGAATCCAAATCTGAAAACGGCATTTCGATATATCTAACCGTCTTCGAGATAATCGACCTCAAAGTCTAAAATGTGACGTCACAATCCTTTTATTTTCCGCCGACACACTAAACGTCAGCTGAAATCGTTTATAGTAAGTAGGCTAGTTTTTTTAATCTTAGACCGGGCAGTATCGTCGCCCCCGCTAGCGAAATTATTCCGATTCGATTTTTTTGCACAAACTTACTCAAAAAGAGGTCCTTATAACATATCCACAGGGTGCCGGGCGGTGCCGTGGTCGAAAAATTGTTTAAACAATTTGTTTAAATAAATTCACGAAAATATTTTTTTCATTTCGAACAATTTGTTTTTATATAATTTGGGTCATTCTGAGCAAAAAAGAACTCTTGTCATTTTTCTCTAAAATTGATTGTTGTGGAGTTATATGCGATTAAAAATTTGAAAAATGCGGAAATGGCCATTTTCATGGCTCAATAACTCGATTAAAAATTATTATTATGAAATTCAAAAAGTAACCAAATCAAGTTTTAAACCTTTTCTTTAAGATTCTGAAGAGATTTTTGTCATTATTTTATTACAAAGCTGTTATTTTTAATTATTAACTATTAGCGCTATAGTCCATTTTTATCGTCGCCCCCGTTAGCGAAACTATTTCGATTAGATTTTTTTGCACAAACTTACTCAAAAAGAGGTCCTTATAACACATCCACAGGCTGCCGGGCGGTGTCGTGGTCGAAAAATTGTTTAAATAATGTTTTTAAAACAAATTCACAAAAATAATTTTTTCATTGCGAACGATTTTTTTTAGATAATTTGGATTATTCTGAGCAAAAAAGGTCTCTTGTGATTTTTCTCTAATGCGTTTTCGCATTTTTCAAATTTAAATCGCGTATAACTCGACAACAATCAATTTTTAGAGAAAAATCACAAGAGACCTTTTTTGCTCAGAATGTCCCAAATTATCTTAAAAAAAATTTGTTCTAAGTGAAATAATTATTTTTGTGAATTTGTTTAAAAACATTGTTTAAACAATTTTTCGACCACAGCACCACCCGGCACCCTGTGGATATGCTATAAGAACCTCTTTTTGAGTAAGTTTGTGCAAAAAAATCGAATCGGAATAATTTCACTAACTGGGGCGACGATACATCTTGGACTATAGCGCTAAATGTTAATAATTAAAAATAACAGCTTTGTAATAAAATAATGTCAAAAATCTCTTCAGGACCTTAAAGAAAAGGTTTGAAACTTGATTTTGTTACTTTTTGAATTTCATAATAATAATTTTTAATCGAGTTATTAAGCCATGAAAATGGCTATTTTCGCATTTTTCAAATTTTTAATCGCATATAACTCGACAACAATCAATTTTAGAGAAAAATGACAAGAGCCCTTTTTTGCTCAGAATGACCCAAATTATCTAAAAACAAATTGTTCGAAAGAAAAAATTATTTTAGTGAATTTGTTTAAAAAAAATTGTTTAAACAATTTTTCGACCACGGCACTGACCGGCACCCTGTGGATATGTTATAAGGACCTCTTTTTGAGTAAGTTTGTGCAAAAAAATCGAATCGGAATAATTTTGCTAGCGGGGGCGACGATACTGCCCGGTCTATCTGAATTTGTTAAGCAGAGCATAGGTTATTTACATTTGAGATTTGAGTTTGACATTTCGTGAATGTCAAACTAAATTTTAAATTAAGTCTTAATAAAATATCAATGACAGTTGATAGTGAATTTAATTATTATATAAAATAAATAAGATGTTCAAAAATACAATTTGAGTATATTTTGAAAGCAATAATTTACTAATATCTTTACAAAGGTTTATACGAGTATACGGCCTCCCCTTTAATGGGACTACCTAATGATAAATGGACTATTATATTTGTTATGAAATGAAAATTGTTATTATACTCGGTTCGCTAAACTCAGACACAACTGGCTAGTGATTTTAGTAGGTAATTTTTTTGTTTTTTACCAATTTTGCCGAAATTGGCAAAATTACTAATTATTTAGTATCTAATTATTAATTATTTAGTAATTATTTTTTGTCGAATTGGCAAAATTACTGACTAAAATCACTAGCCAGTTGTGTCTGAGTTTAGCGAACCGAATATATGAAATGTTGTTTGGAATAAAAATTATGGTCTTATATGTGCAATTACATCCTTCTAATGGAAAAAAATATTTTGAAGATTTTTCTCAAATTATGGATACCAACAACATTTTCATTTATAACTCTTTTATTTTTAATTTGACAAAGAAAAGTTATTCTTCATAAAAAGCTCTTCATGGTCTAAGATTTATGATGCAACCATCATATATCAAATTTTATTAATTTTATACGAGGTATATAAAAAATAATATGAATTTCGATCAAGAGTAAAGTACCTTTATAATTCACAACATTTAAATTAGAATGATATAATTGCAAATTAAAACATAATTTTTAGTTCTCAACAACTTTTTATAATAGCAAATTTTCCATATTATGAATTAAAATACGTAAATAAACAAAGTTTTCGTTATGACAATGCTCGCATTTTCAGCTTGTTTTAATATAAAATAAATATGATTAGTTAATCTGAGTTTTATTTGTCCCTTCCAAAACTCATTGTTCACTTTTTCAATTAAGATAAGACGAACTTACACCTGAGTGACTGAACCTAAACATTTAGCTCCAATACGTTGGAGTTTAATTGTTATACATTAACCCCCAACTTTCTGTGGTAGTTCGAATGTTACACTTTGATAATCAAACAACATAAAAACTAAAGTATAATAAATCGAGTATAGTTACCTGTGGCGAAATTCAAGGGACTAAGACTTTTCCGACAAGATTCGTCTTCTGAACTGTGATTTCCATCCGAAGTGGTGGGTTTGGAAAGAGGCGTAAGCCTGCTATTCCTACACAACTGATCCAACAAGGCTTTATTGGACATGTTCTCAGGAGCGATGTTCTTATCTTCGTTCGAAGTCTTATTCTCGCTACTGGGAACACCCGACTCCAAACTCGATCTGATAATCCCGTCTAGAAAAGATCCATTCGCCGCTGAACTACTCTCCAACAGAGACTCAGCTCTTTGTCTGGCATTTTTGGATAGAGTTGGACCACCTCCTGAAGCCTGAGGGGTTGTTCTCGAAGAATCTTCTTGGAGCTTCTGCATCATTTGCGACGCGAAGTATTCCGATGGATTTGGTCCAGCAAAGGGAGAGGTTGGTGTTCTGGCATAGTCCAACGGTATAGGAGGGAAACCTGGAGCTGGCCAGAATGGAAAAGGAGGTGGGTTATACCCCGCCAAAGGCGCCATTCCTGGTTCGAACATCGTAAGCTTCATTCCGTTTGGTGACGTTGGCGAGAACTTCTGTGGCGGTTTCATGAGAGGCTTCATCTTGTCTTGGGCGTTGCGGATGTCGTTTTGCTTAAGGCTCGCGATTTTTTCATCGACTGGATTTGGTTTCGGATCACGTTTGCGCGGTCGCATTAAATGTCTTTCTTTCACTTTGTATTCTAACGTGGAATGAGGTACGCCGTAGTAACTGCCCGCTCGATGTACTGACATCTCGCCTCTTTGGACTGCTCGTACTGCTTCCACGAGGCTGTCTCGGTCGTAGTTCCGGTATTTGCCTCGTTTTGGTCTTGTTCCTGCAACATCAATTAAAATAAACACTATAGCTTCATTATATTTTTATAACTATTAATAAAAGTGAAAAAAACCCGTAAGTTAGTAGCTCTTTGCAAAAAACAAGGTACCTAAAGACGAAAAGAAGGCAACTTCTAGGGAAAATCCGAACACCCAAAGGCCAGGAAGTTCTAAAGAAATTTCCCAAGCTGAAAGGCAAGAAACCACAAAGTCTGTCAGAGTAACAGCGGTGGAAGACATCTATATCATTATAAACGAAAATATTAAGGCTGAAACGTTATCTGGCATATCTAGAGCCAAAATCAGTAACCTGGTGAAACAAGGCCAAGATTTCATCCATGCCAAAAGGGCTGTAATCAAGTCCAATTTCATCAAGTCTGCTGAAAGGTCAAAAGAAATACTAAACCCATTAGAAGCATGACAAAATGAAAACAAGCTCATAAGAAAAAAGGTCCAAAAAGACCAAGGTAAGACAGAAGCACACCACTCGAAAGTCAACGCAAAGAGAAAAGCCAAGAACCGAGGATGTGACTTTCAGCGATACTACCGGTTCTGTTAAGGTTACAGAAGTACTAACAGAATTCCCAGAATCCAAGATAGATGTGGATAAGGCAGTCCAGAATGCCATCTTGGTAACTTATGAAGAAATTCCGAACGCAGAACCTTAGGTTCGCTTCCTGAAGACCGGGGAAGAACTTAACTGTGCGGATGATACAAAGTGCTAGTTGGATAAAAGGAGGCGATTCCATCTCTAAGTCCTTGGGAGAGTGCATCTCTAAAGGATTTCGAATGGGAAGACCTACCCACGCCGCACTTATACACTGTTTTAGAATAGGATGAAGATGGAACACGTCTTGATTTCAAAAAAATTCTTAATATACTAAGGATAAGTAACCATGGTTTAGGACACATTCTAGGACACTCTAAGGTAGCCTAGAGACAGACAATAGGATGTTATCGACCTTCTCAATGGATTATGAATTTTAAGCAGAGCTCCAGAAACTTCAAATGTCATCCTCTTTCGAAATGGGAAAGTTAACTTTCTAATGCAAGAAAGGGAATGCAAAAGCACTGGATAAAAAGCTAGTAGCAACTTGCTCCAGTGAAACTTCTGTACATATGGAGGTTCAGGAAGCGGAACACCTTCTTCAGGTGGAACAAGTCCACTCGTAAGGACAATTAATTCTTGGAGAATAGGATAGTAATACCGACCCTGGGTAAAGTAACCATCAAAGCAAGAGCAGGTGGAGGCTGTCCACAAAGAGAAGTTCTGTAACCTCTACTTTGGGTATTCATGGTAGATGATTTTCTCAAAAATCTTTCCACAAAAGTCTTTTTCAGTATACGTTGAGGATATTGCAATCATTGTTAGGGGCTATTTTCGCAGGTGGTGTGTAGGAGAATGCAAGCAACCCTAAATATAGTTGATGACTGGTGTAAACAAGAGAATCTGGTAGTCAATGC
Organism: Diabrotica virgifera virgifera; assembly: GCF_917563875.1. NCBI lineage: Eukaryota > Metazoa > Arthropoda > Insecta > Coleoptera > Chrysomelidae > Diabrotica > Diabrotica virgifera. The sequence goes on from NC_065451.1 coordinate 19,255,232, forward strand.
TCAAAAAACCAAATCGTTAATTTCAAAAAAGAGACAGCATTACAAGGTCTAAAACCACCGGTGCTGGAAGGAGCAGAGATTCTATTTGATAAATAAATAAAAAACCTAGGGTATATAACCACTTAATGACAATTTTAAATATATATATTAGTATTGGTAACAAGTAACTCACCTTTTCCTCCCGTCGGAGCGTTATTAGAACTTTGCTGTTGGGGTTTGGGATGTTGTTGCTGGAACTGTCGGTTGAGATCGTGCTGCGTTTTGATGACAGATATTCCCGCTCCCAGCGGCGGCGTGAAGCCGCTCCTTTTGAACTCCATATCCATCATGGGCCTCCTCGGTTCCATGGACTGTTGGAACTTCTGACTAATGCTTTGAGCAATAACGTCTTTGACGTCTTTAATTATAAGTCCCTTGGTTGGTAAGATTGGAGGAGATCCCGATTCGCTGGTGACCGGGGGTGAAATTATGCTTCCTACTAAATTTAGAGAAATTATTAGCATTGATTACTAGATGATACTTGTGTACTACTTGGTAAATTTCACTTTGTCTTTGAGATACGCAAATAAAAAGCAATGACCATGGCCTAAATGAGCTGTCTACCAAAACAAGATTAAGGATAAAATATAGAAAAGCAGAAATGCAAACAAGATCTCGATGATACCCAATTTGGCTATAGAAATGCTATGACAACCAGGGAGTCACTTTTGTGCTAAATATCCTATTTCAAAAATGCTGTGATCAAAGAAAATATATATTTGCATGCTTCATGGACCTCGAAAAGGCATTCGATAAAGTACAGCATGTAAAATTATTGCAGTAAGATATTTGTGTCATTAAAAATTTGTACTGGAATCAAACTGATATAGTAAAAATTGGAGATAAGTACATCGACCAAATCTCCATACAACGAGGAATCAGACAAGCTTGCATTTTGTCCCCAACATTGTTCAATATTTGCTGGGACCAGTTATTTAAACAAGAACTTGAGACACCGTGATATTGAATAAAAATCAACAGGGAACTATTTGATGTAATTAGAAACGCGGGCGATAAGGTAATTCTATCAGAAAATATTAAAGATCTCCAAAATCTGCTTGATCGTATGCACGAAGTAGGAATTAGACGTAATCTATATCCAGATACAGAGCTTCAATTAAATAGGGTTCCAGTTGAAAAACTCACAAAATGGCATATTTGGAAACTGTCTTAACGGACCAACTAGCTCCAGACATAGAAATAAAACGCCGAACAGCAATGACTAAAACTGCCTTTATGAAAATCAAGACATTTCTTTGCAATAATCATCTCAGTTTAGAACTAAGATAAACAATGGTTAATAAGTGCTATGTTTGGTCTGTAGTTTCGTATGGTGCATAAGTGTGGATACCAAAAGTATCAAGCTTGAACAGAATTGAAGCATTGGAAATGTGGATTCATAGACGGATGTTCAAGATACTTTGAACAGCAAGAAAAGCTAATGAGGAAGCATTAAATTAAGGAGCGTCAACAAAGATTGGGAATTGATACAGACTGTTAAACACTAAAAAATGTCTTATCTGGGATAAACACTGAGGGGAAATTGATATAGAATACTACAACTGATCCTTAAAGACAGAATATAGGACCGTAGAAATGTAGGAAGAAAACAAGTTTCGTGGTTAAAAAACGGTCATGAATGGACTCAGATATCAAATGAAAGGCAATTATTTCATGTTGTAGAAGCCTTTGCAATGGTCATCACTTCATCACCAACGTCGGATTATTCTGATATAACATGTGAAGAAGAAAATGTACTAATATTAGTATACATGATTTTTAGTTTTTGAGGTTGTGTTTATGAATGGTAAATAATAATAGACTCCCTTTTATACCCCCACTGTGGCTTTGGGATTATAGCTGGGTAGTCTGCTATCTTTAGGGCTTACGGTAAACAAGGAAGGTAACAGGGACAGTGCTACGCTTCAACCGCCTATTATAACCCCTGGTTTTCCAAAGGTACTCATTTTATTCAGGCTCCCTCGACCTGAGGCTTTTTTTTAATGTCTAGATGTTCTCACCGGTGCGCGGCGCTTGTATTCAATCTTCGCCCATCTGCGTGGAAGTCAGACATCCTTCGGCCTGATTGTGGTGATTGCGTTGTCGCCAGCTACTGAGTGAACGCGGCTTTACCCATAGAAACGCTCTTTACAAACAAAATGGAATCTTGGCTGATGCTGCCAGATTTTTTATTCTTTGCTTGTCATTAAACAGCTTAATATTTAGCCAGCATTGTTAATAAACCCAAACGAGTAGATTCCTGTACAGAATAGTTATAATAGGTCTGCTCACCGTGGCTTTCTCAACCTTCTAAGAAGTTACAGTCCACTCTTCACCTAAAAATCTGAAGGAGCAGCCCAACTCATTGGTCCTTCGAGCCGAATACTCACTTAGTAGCACGTCAGGTAAATTCAGAAAGAAGAATTATGTAGGTAACTCCCTCACATTGTGTCATATAATTTTAATTTGCATTAGCGTGATACACATTTCTCAAAGTCAATGGATATGGTCGGGTTCCTGACATACATTAATTCAAAACTTCAATAAAACCCTTTTGTTACTAATTTACTAATTCTGAGCTTATGCTTAAGCGTTTCAAGCCTACCATTGGCGTGGAAAACCTCATTTTAAAATTAGTTACACATTTAAACATTCATTTGCCTCACCATAGGCGCAACCAAACGTTTTTAAAGCTAATTAAAATATACATATAACTATTGCAGGGAAACTAATCACTAACACAAGTGAAACCTCGCAAACCCACAATTTTATTACTGCATCCACCTCGCAAAGTGCCATTGTCCAATCAAACAATTCAATTTCTTCACAATCCTCTTGCAACTTGCACCTAACAAATCAAAAATGAATGGTACTTTCCCAAAAAGCCGACAGGTGTAACAATTACGCATTCAACTTGAAAAGACAAAGCGAAATTTACCCTCCTGTGGACTATATATTTACCTGTAGGTTCGACGGGATTCCGTATCGTATCGCATCCGTTTTTACTCGACGTCGTCGGCTTAAAGGACGGAATTTTTAGTATCACATTCGATGGAGAATCGTCGGCTTCCATATCGGATTCCGATTTGGTTCGTTCGCCTTTGGTGATCACCGAATTGCTGGGACTCGGCCTGGTGATGATCTTCTCGCTATCACCGTTGTTCTGCATCTTCAGCAATTGTTCTTCGGCGATCATGCGCTTCATCAGCTCGGGGATCATGTTGGTGACCATTGAGCCATCGGGAGGTTTTTGAGTCGGAAGCATCGTTTGCGACGCGAGGAGAATGTTTTGGAGGTAAGGGACTTCGCTCTGGTCTAGACCGCCTTTTTGAAGGAGAGTCTTCAGGGTATCTGGAATCTAAATTTCAACGAATATATTATAACAAATCTTGTGATTTTATTGTGTTGGACATACCTCTCGACCTGCACTAAACCTGAACAAGTCTTCCATAGAGAGCAAAGGACCTTCCAAGGCTTTTTCAACTTCCTTCTCTTCTTCCGTTCCGGACAAGTCTTTTTCATCTTCCATAGCTTCCTCCTCGTTAGGAGTAGAACTATTGAGATGAGATTCTCTTTCTTTTTCTAGGGCCAATTTGTACACTTTGTTGCGAAGCGTCGACCTGCAAATAAAAAATATTTATTCAATACGAGTATTACACCATTTTTATTTCACGTAATTTCTATATAAAAAAAGAAAAGTCATTATAGTCTAGAAAAATAAAATTACACTACATGTAAATCAAAATGTAAATTCGTACAGGTTGAAACAAATTTTATATCAAAGTTTAGGTGAGAAAAAAGATATTTTCAAGAAAGTATCCAAATCATATAAGGGGAACATTGTTTAAATAACTAAAAAGAGGTCATTTTTGTACAATATTTACTTTTTTAACTGCTGAGGTAATTTACATTTTAATTTAAGGGTTCTTTTCTACAAAGCTGAAGGACAAATCTTTCACCTAAGACTTACTAAATAAAATTTGACCCCCTTTTTATTTAAATAATTATATATAAAATTTAAAAATCAAATGGGCAAAGAAATAGCACTATAAATTATTTTATTTAATAGGAAAAGTTGCGCTATGTTGCCAGCATTGAGCAAAAAAATTGGTTAAAATACATTTAATTTGTTAAATAGAATATTTAATTTGTTTATTAAATGTTACTACATTTTTAATTGCAAAAACGCGGTTGTTACCAAAACAATATAGATCTGTGTAAAATCTCATTACTTTTATTTTTATGTATTTTTCGATAAATGTATTGATACATTCAAATTTCAATTTAACTCCCCTCTAAAATGACATTTGAAGATTGTCCTAATTTGTTTATAATTTCTTTTTTTAATAACGTCACGGGGATTAAACATTTTGAAATGCTGTTCCGATAATCGGGATTCTGGGAATTTTTCACTAATTAACAATTTTTTTGTCGTTTTTTCTTCTTCATTTTTTCTTTATAGTAAAAGATATAGTTTTGCTTAAAGAGGGGGTTTGATTAAGAATGTCCAATCTCTGAGTTGTCGATTCTAGGCCTCAAAACATTAAGATTTAACCAAAATCACTTAAATAAAATATGGATCCATATTGAGTTACACGGTGTTTTATTTACAAATTTTAAAAAATATTTTTGCTCAGTATTTTAATAGCATTCGACGTATCCTCTTCATACTTGGTAGGAAGTGTAAGTACTATACACCCTATGAAATTATGTTAAATACAAGTTTTCGGCTATAACAGAGGCGTACAACAGGGGACAGTAAATGGTTGACCCTTCCCAAATTCTAAGTCACTGGTGAAATTGCCATTTTAACACAATTTTTATATTCTCCAATACTCTGTATGTAAATAACATCCTCTTCACTCGTAACAATAAAGTCATAAGTTTTCGAGATATCTGAAGTTAAACATGTAACGGCATAGTTATTTAGGCTATTTTGATTAATGTATTGTGCCGCTTAATTTTTAGTTTCAAATTTCTCGAAAACTAATAATTTTATCACTAAGACCGAATAATATACTCTTTAGTCTTAACAATAAAATCATTAGCTTTCGAGATATTTGAAATTAAAAATTAAGCGGCACAAAACATTAATTAAAATAACTGTGCCGTTACATATTTAACTTCAAATATGTCGAAAACTAATGACTTTATCGGTACGAGTGAAGAGTATGTTATTTACATAGAGAGTATTGGAAAATTTAAAAATTGCGCTAAACTGAAAATTTCGCCAGTGACGTAGAATTTGGGAAGGGTCAACTATTTGCTTTCCCCTGTCGTACGCCTCTGGTAATAGCCAGAAACCTGTATTTAACATCATTTCATAGAGTACCTACACTTTGTACCAAATATGATAAGGATACGTCGAATAGTTTTAAAATACTGAGCAAAAATAATTTTTAAATATCACACCCTGTAACTCAATAAGGAGCCATATTTTATTTAAGTAATTTTGGTTAAATCTTATTATTTTGAGGTCTAGAATCTACAACTCAAAGATTGGGTATTCCCCTCTATAAGCAAAACTATATCTTTTACTATAAGAAAAAAAAAGAAGAAGAAAACGACAAAAAAAATTTGTTAATTAGTGAAAAATTCCCAGAATCCCGATTATCTGAACAGCATTTCAAAATGTTTAATCCCCGTGACGTTATTAAAAAAACAAATTATAAACAAATTAGGACAATTTTCAAATGCCATTTTAGAGGAGAGTTAAATTGAAATTTGAATTTATCAATACATTTATCGAAAACATACATAAAAATAAAAGTAATGAGATTGTACACAGATTTATATTCTTTAAAAAAAATCAATGGGAAAATCCCAATAGTTGGCTGTATACCATAGTTTAAAAAACCAATACAGAAGTAAAAACTTCGAGATGTATTCTGGTATAAAATCGTTTATTTAAAACTATAAAATGTCATGGATTGCAAAACGTTTTCGTTCTATACAGAACATCTTCAGTGCATCCTGCCGAATAGTTTGAAACTAGCACACTGTAAATAGTGTTAACCTCATTGTATATGGTTTACATAATATAATATATTAAAATTTAAAATTTAATGACTACAAGTCGATGTTGATAGATAAAGTGGAACACATGCTAAAAGGGTGCCATGGTTCCCTGCTCGAAGAGGCTAAGTACTTGCCAATTCAATGGGCACAGATCAACAGTTGGTCTGTGCCCATTGAATTGGCAAGTACCTAGCATCTTCGAGCAGGGAACCATGGCACCCTTTTAGCATGTTTTCCACTTTAACTATCAACATCGACTTGTAATCATTAAATTTTGATATATTATATTATGTAAACCATATACAATGAGGTTAACACTATTTACAGTGTGCTAGTTTCAAACTACTCGGCAGGATGCACTGAAGATGTTCTGTATAGAACGAAAACGTTTTGCAATCCATGACATTTTATAGTTTTAAATAAACGATTTTTATACCAGAATACATCTCGAAGTTTTTACTTCTGTATTGGTTTTTTATATTCTTTTGGTAACAACCGCATTTTTGCATTTGAAAATAAATAATAATGGTAACATATTGCAACTTCTGCTATCAAATAAAATAATTTATAGTAAACTATCATTTATTTAAATAAATAGGGGGTCAAATTTAATTTAGTAAGTCTTAGGTAAAATATTTATTCTTTAGCTTTGCAGAAAAAAATCCTAAGGACCTTTATTATGATATAAATTACCTCAGCAGTTAAAAAAGTAAATATTGTGCAAAAATGACCCCTTTTTAATTATTTAAACAATGATCCCCTCATATGATTTGGATACTTTTTGAAAATATCTTTTGTATTCACCTAAACTTTGATATAAAAGTTGTTCCAACCTGTACGGAATTACATTTTGATTTTTTTTTATTTTATTAAGCTATTATGACTATGTTTATTTTATATAGGCACCCAATAACATCAGAAAACAGCCTTGTTAAATTTTTTACGTGCAAAAAATTTTCTTATATTTTTCGCTGCATGATTTCAATCATTTTCATCCTCAATTTTAAATATTTCTTAAGCCAACCCTGACTAACAGTACCTAGTTCATCCCTAACTAATTACACCCCTTCCAATACAGACAAATATTCTTGGACATTGCGAGAGAGGTCACTTTCTCTATCTTTGGTTCAAACTCATATCTGCTGACCCCAAAGGCAGTAAAAGTAGCAAATAACTCTCTCTGGTGTTAGCTTCCATGTGCAACATATCTATATCAGTTGTACCTTTCTTTGGGTGCAACTATGAACTCTCGCCTTGTTCTGTGTTGAATTACCGTTGAACAAACGCTTTTATTCCCTATGCAATGGCCAAAGACAATAATTAGACACAAAATAACCGTTAACTCAATAAAAACAATTAAAACTCGTACACGAAACAGTTGTCAAACCGCGTGCGAAAGTGGCATATGTGTTCGCGATATACGTGTGATAGTGATAAAACAGGACTTTGGTATGATTTTTTACAAACTTATAATATTGTCTGTATTATATAATATATATGTCTAAAACATACAGTCCACACAACGTAAATTATATTAATAATTTAGTCTATTACTCAGTCTTCTTCTATTACTACGTCCGGCAAAGAATCCTCCTTCTTCCTTTGCAATTTCAGGAAATAAAAATTTATCCTCTCTAGAATTATGTGTACAAGCAGCTTACTGCAGTGCGCAATTAGAGCAATTGTGCAATATTTGTTGCATAAATCTTTTGCTCCCTTTTTATATATTCGATGGAGCTCTCTGTGCTCTCTTCCATCATCAATCATCCATAATATTATTTCCACCTGTGTCTTTTTAGAAGTGAGTAGAGTTCCGTTATCATCTGATAGCAAATTGGTTTTGGGTAAAAGAACGTTTTATCTGCTTTATTTTTTAAATATGTCTCTGGTCTCAGCTATGAAGAAGAACTAGAAACTATCAAATCAGACTTAGACCAACCGTATACTTAGATCACAAGTTTCATTACAGAGAACAGGAAACCAGTTCATAAACTGACTTTATTGTCTAACTTTGTAAACTTTCTCGTTCAAATTATTGGGAATTTCATCAAATAGCATATTACACACCACATTTAGTCACTGTCTATACAGGGTGTAACAAAAATACAGGTCATAAATTTAATCGCATATTCTGGGACCAAAAATAGTTCGATTGAACCTAACTTACCTTAGTATAAATGTGCACGGAAAAGAAGTTACAGACCTTTGAAGTTACAAAATGAAAATTAATTTTTTCCAATATATCGAAAACTATTACAGATTTTTTATTAAAAATGGACATGTGGTATTCTTATTGCAGTAGTATTTTAAGAAAAAATGATAATGAAATTTGGACACCCCATAAAAATTTTATGGGGGTTATATTCAATCAAAGTCATAAGGAAATTTATACTCAACGTATTTTTAACAAAACGATTTTTTTATCAATATAAATGGATAGTAAGGTATATGTTTTAACACATTTCATAGGTACTTAAATTTGTCAATAATCATAAAATTTTAACATTTTTTAAATTTTTATCAATAAAATTGTCATATTCGTGTATAACATAACCTCGATATTTATTAAAATGATTTAAAGTCGTGTAAAAATTTATGAAAAAAAATATTTATAGACGCATTAAATTGATTATAACTCATAACCCAATCGTATTAGTTACAAGTTAAATTTGGAATAAAGCGGAAATAGTTATTTTCCTAACAAGTGCAGAAAGTCATTCTTTTCCGCACGCGACTGCAATATGCCGAACGACGCGAAGCGGGAGTTCGGCAAGCAGTCGAGTGCGGAAAAGAGACTTTCTGCAAGAGTTAGGAACAATGTCTTTTCTACGAGTCTTTAAAAAATTACCAAATCTTAATCAATTAATTTAATTAATATGAAAATACATACAAAAATTAATTCTTTGACAAGGTTGTCAAAATCAAACTTTCAATATAATTAGTTAGCATGACGACGATCTTGGTTTCCATGACGATGATTCAAAACGACTGTTATTGTCTACCGATTTGACTTTCGAATATTATGTCAAAATAATTTTATTTCATCGAATTCTCGCGTTAATTTCATTAAAACAGGAACACAATAAGATATATTTGCAATAAATTAGTAAATAATATCTAAATATTAGTTTATTGCATGTATTATAATTACTATAAGGCAATATTAACATATCTAAATTAACACGCGTGCGGAAAAGTGAAACTTTCTAAACTAAAATGCGTGCGCGAAAGTTGACATTTTTGCACGCTCGTAGAAAAAAAATTTATGGCACATTTTGAAGTCTTATTATCTGTATACTTATTATCTGATATCTGTATGGTACATTCCATGTCAAATCACACAGGCAAACAATTTTGGATCTCCGATTTGTCTGAAAATTGGTATATAGCTTCTGCGGGATGTAAAAATAAGATATTTAAGGTCAAAAAATCTTCTTCTTCTTTTTTTCTCAAAATGTTATTTTATGCGATTTTACAGTGATTTGGTGTTTATTTAAACAAATTTGCATTTTCTGTCGTAAAGTATCGATGAAAAACATAATATTTTAATAGAAAGGACTCAAAAATGTCATTATATGGCATTATAACAAATTATTTTGAATCAAAACAAGTTTTTGATCAAATTTTATAGTGTAAAAAACGTTAAAATACCGTCTTTTGCATTTTCCTCCATTCCTAAAATACATTATCATCGATTTGGCTGAAAATTTGCCCACAGATAGCCAAAAGACAGGACTTTAAGTGGTTAAAAGGATTTGAATTATATTACAATACCAAAAAAGTTACATGCAGTAATATCAGACTCAAAAGTATATATTAGTCCAGTCGGGATAGCATTTGACCTTGAATGCCGAGCTGCCCAAAATTTTATTTTTCTGATCTTTAGGGGAGTCAATAGTAGCCTAAATTTAAAATCACGAATGAATTCCTCCGTTACGTTAGCAGCCATCTTGATTTTAAAGGAGAACCTGTTTTGCTCAATATCTCCGCCATTTTTAAATTTTCGACAAAAATGGTAGGAACTGAAATTGTTCCAAATAAATCGTATTTACCATTATTACAATTTCTTTTTAACAATTTTTGTCGTGAGGTCGATATTTTCGAGTTAATTGTACTTACAGTAGACGCCTATATTTTTGACTATAATATTACATGTAACTTTTTTGGTATTGTAATATAATTCAAATCCTTCTCACCACTTAAAGTCCTATGTTTTGTCTATCTGTGGGCAAATTTTCAGCCAAATCGATTATGATGTATTTTGGGAATGGAGAAAAATGTAAAAAACGGTATTTTAACGTTTTCTACACTATAAAATTTGATCAAAAGCTTGTTTTGAATCAAAGTAACTTGTTATAATGACATTTTTGAGTCTCTTCTATTAAAATATTATGTTTTCCATTGATACTTTACGATACAAAATGCAAATTTGTATAAATAAACACCAAATCACTGTAAAATCGCATAAAATAACATTTTGAGAAAAAATGAGGAAGAAAATTTTTTGACCTTAAATATCTTATTTTTACGTCCCGTAGAAGCTATATACCAATTTTCAGACAAATCGGAGGTCCAAAATTTTTTTGCTCCAAAATTGAGTAATTTGAAATGGAATGGCCCGTATACTAATTTGCAAATACATACTGTTATTTCAATAAATTTTAGTAGACCCTCGTTGATAAACTGTGGTTTAGTCATAAGAAATTTACCCAAGAACGTATTTAACTTCTTGTCTAGATTCATGAACGCCGTTTAGACTCTTTTCACTGGGAAAAGCTTACCTGGGAATCCCGTATATGACGGCGGCTCGCCTCGTGCCCAATTTTCCCGATTGGATGTCCCTGAGGGCGGCCTGGAGTTCGTCTTCCGTGTAGGTTCGTCGACCCGCCACCGCAGACATTCTAGGTTTCGCTCTGAAATCAGAACTGAAATTATAGATACGTGAGGTGTTGGAAAAACGAGGAAGATTGATTATGCTGTTAAAAAATCTTCTCGACAAACATTTTTTTATAGTACGAGTACTTATAGTAAAAGAGAAACTTAAAAATAAAATTACGAATCTTTTTTAGAAATAATAGTACACTAAGAAAAAAGTGATTAAGTTGTTGTCAAATGCGCTTAAAGAAGTAGTAAATAAATACATATAGACCAGGGCGCATCTGTAAAAATATTAGTACATTTGGACGTTGAAAGGTGACTCAAAATTTTTTGCAGACATTGCTTGAAAATTACTCAAATAATAATATTTGAGTGATCCTCCCTCTCAAAAAGGTCCGGAATATTGTTTAAATAATCAAAATGTCAAAAAATGAAAGAAAAATTAGATTTTTTTCTTCGTTTTTTGATTATAACTTTAAAAGTATTCATTTCCGAGAAAAGTTGTACTGACATAAAAGTTGTGTAATTAAATTTCCTACAATACAGAATTAGCTAAAAATTTAACAAACAGTCACCCTTGTTGCAAAATAGCAATAATTGCGAAAAAACCATACAAAAACAAGTATTCGCATTTTACGTTTTTCAACCAATTTTGCTACATTTAGGACCTTCATATTTCACCCAAAAAAACTTTATGATACAGTAAAACAACACTGTAAATTTCATTAAGATCGGTTCAATAGATTTTGCAAAATAAATTTTGCAATCAAGCTTTCGCAAAAAAAATTCATTTTTTCAAAATGTTACAGGACTAAAAATAAAGCAGATAGCAAGTTGAAATTTTATTTCCATATAGAAGTGTACTGTGCCTTCCATTTGCAATTTGCAAAATTAAACTCGGTTAACTATCACGGCGTCAGGAATTTTTTTAAATAAACCTTAATTATAGGTGCTACTCGCAGGACAGCGGATAGTTTGCTCTGATTGGGCATTCCAATGACCTTTGATAATTATTGATACATTTTAATTTTTATTACATTTCGATATAAATAAATAAATTTGTTTATTGCAAAATAAAAACACATACTATATCCTTTGAAATAACACTATTTTTAGCAAAAATTTTTTTGTTCATATATTTTAACTTAAAGAATAAACGTTGATTATTTTTAAACATATGCAATTGTTTAAACAATATTTCATAAACAATAATAAAATTAGTTTGATTTTTGTGGAATTAAAATATTAAAATACAACAAAATATAGAGTAAGAAAATATATTAGATAAAGATTGGAAGAAATTTTGGTGGAAATCAACTTGTGTGAATCTAACACCGCTGTCCTGCGCGTAGCACCAAAAATTAATGTTTATTAAAAAAATTTCCTGACGCCGTGGTAATTCATCGATTTTAATTTTGCAAATTGCAAATAAAAGGTATAGTACACTTATATAAGGAAAAAAAATTCAACTTGCTATCTGCTTTATTTTCAGTCCTGCAACATTAAAAAAAAATTTGCGAAAACTGGATTGCAAAATTTATTTTGAAAAATCTGTTAAACCGATCTTAATAAAATTTACATCGTTGTTTAACTATATCATAAAGTTTTTCTGGATAAAATATGAAGGTCCTAAGTGTAGCATAAATGGTTGAAAAACGTAAAATGCGAATACTTGTTTTTGTATGTTTTTTTTTGCAATTATTGCTCTTTTGCAACAAGGGTGACTATTTCTTAAATTTTTAACCAATTCTATATTGTAGGAAATTTAATTGCGCAACTCTTATGTTAGTACAACTTTTCTCAGAAATGAATAGTTTTAAAGTTAAAATCAAAAAACCAATAAAAAATCGAATTTTTCCTTCATATTTTGACATTTTGATTATTTAAACAATGTTCCGGACCATTTTGAGTGGGAAGATAACTCAAATATTATTATTTGAGTTATTTTCAAGCAATTTCTGCAAAAAAATTTGAATCACCTCTCAACGTCCATCTCAAAACAGATGCGTCCTGGACTAATAAACAAATACACTTTTGTTACTGTTTATTTACAACCTATATGAGGCCATGAGAGTCAGAGTGGCCTAACTGATTTTAACATTACTTTACATAATCAAAGAAAATGATCAGAAGATATCAATGTCCGATTGTTTTAGTAATTGTATGTTGTCCAATAATGATTCTTGGTCAACATAAAACTACTAAAACAATCAGACATTGTTAGCTTCTGATGATTTTTTTTTTGATTATGTAAAGTAATGTTAATGTTAATAGTTATTTATGATATAAGTGTTAAAAGTACACGTTTAAGGCACGCATGTGAAAGTTTGCAGAATGAGCGAAAGCGAGTTCTGCAATTCACATGAGTGCTTTAAAAATGTACTTTTTAACACGCATATCATACAATATTTTTTCTACAAACGTAATTACAGGACAATATCAACAAAAACTTTTACTTGAACTTGACTGACATTCCATTTTTATATTTTTTTGACATAACATCAAAATTGCCTATACGGTCAATACGAACTGCAGTGCCTTAAAAATATTTTAAAGCACTAGTGCCTTAAAGTAGCATTTTTATCGGTCGCATGGAGTGCTAAAAATTGCGGTTGTAAAATACGGTTGTAGAAAAATCAGTTAGGCCACTCTGGCTCTCATGGCCTCCTATCATTACAGAGTAATAAGTAAACGTGTTACTGGTTTTTGGCGTAAAGAAGAGACATCCAATGATACAGGGCCACTTGACTATAGGGCGCAAATGAACTTGGGGCCAGTTGCTATATAGTGTCCTTGTGACAGGATCATTGTAGAATAATTCCCTTACTAACTCATTTTCATTTTGTCACTCCATGGCTCGATAGATTTCTTCTCTGATGAAAGTAGTCTGTAAGTAAACCATAGTAAAGTGTTACCATAGTTACGTACCATAGTGCATCCCCTATCGATCTTAGCACTTTAAACGGAAATCTTGGATGATATAGGTGTAGTCCGTAGTACCAGATAGGTGTGAATACGACTTTGTATAGAAGAAATTTGTTTTAGATGTTGAATTTTGATTTATATTTAAGGAGCCAATATATTTGTGTCGGAATTTTAAATCCAGCTATCTTCTTTTGGTCTGGATATGTTTCTTCCAAGTGAGACGTTGGTCAAGATGGAGGCTACGATATCTAGTGTCTGTTACAGTTGGTATTCTTACATTATCCATTCTTACACGTGGGCATGTGTTGGGCGGCTGAGAAATATTATTTAAGTTGGTTTTGTTTTGTTTACTTTTGTTCGCCATTTTGTGAATAAATCACTGAGTATATCCAGGTGACGTTGCAGGACTTGTGAGGCTTGTATAGGATCTTCGTTTACAAGTAGTGTTGCTACGTTGTCAGAAAAGGAAGCGAGTGTAGTATTATTAACTTCTGGTAAAGCAGATTTGTAGCGTGAGAAAAGTAGCGCTCCGAGAACACTACCCTGCGGGACTCTGGAGTTGATAGGACAGAGGTTGGATTGTTGGTCATTGAATTTTACAGAGAAATTTGATATGTAGGATTTGAGTAGGAGGAAATAGCTACTAGATAATGTAATAATTTTTACATTGTAAAGCAGACACCTATGCCAGACTTTGTCAAACGCTTGTAAGATGTGTAGGCATATAGCGTTGCAGTATTTCTGTCCTTCAAAACATTTTGATAAAACAAAAAACAGATATATAAAAGTAGCTATAGGGAAATAGTGCAGTGACTCCTTAAAGCAGATGGTACCTAAAGAAGAAGTTGGGTACTCGCCACTGGGCGGCTTCTCCCTATGTTATTTTGCATAAATTTTACAAATTGTGGAATAATTCAGTAAGTAGTGACAACAGAGCTGTGAAAAAAAGTAACAATAATTATCAAGACGAGAAAAGACTAAACTTGTAACAAAGATTGTTCTGAAGCTATTTCCTTGTGTCATTTTTATGATTAATTATTTATATGGGAAATAAGCCACAATTAAAATGAAAAAATAATTTTAACAACGGCACCCGATTTGGGCGTCGAAACGTTAATAAAATTATTTTTTTCATTTTAATTGTGGCTTATTTCCCATATAAATAATTAATTGTAACAAAGAAGCTAACGAAGTGATCATCCCCAGAAAAATCCTCTAAATACGCAGAATATGTGGAGAACGGCATTCACAACCTAGAAGGCGTAGACCTGAAGGAAACAGATCATCAAATAATAAATGCCCTGGAAGCTACTGTAGAAAGATCTTGGAAGAAACAAAATTAAACATCAGATAAAAAAAGTAAACACAAAAGAACTTGAAAATGTATCGAACAGAAAGATAGAAGAAAATGAAATAAAAGAATGTGTAAGAAATCATGTAGAGGAATCTCTGAAAGCAGCTTGCTGTATTTTTACTTCATTTTTTAAACAATTTTGATACTGAACGTCATGCTTAGACTTTTAAAACAAAGGATAGACCAAAAACAAACAACACAAAAATATTTTTTGGTTTACTATAACATCCGTTAATAAATTCAGAAATTTTCGTCATTCATTAGCTTAAATGTTTCAATAACTCCATTAATATAATATTAAATTAATATGATAGATATATCACAAGTTCAAAGTATTCTATTGAGAGCGGAATAGTCATAGTCATACAAATAATCGATCAGTGAAGTATACACTGTAATGTAATAATAATGAGTCAATATGGGACATAGTTATCATTATTGTACTGTTATTGAAAAGGGGCATTAAATTAGAATTAACAAACATGGAGTAAATGAATTAGATTCGTAGGTCTTGAGAAAATCAAATGACTCATACATTATTAACGTATTGAAGGACTATCTGGAAGAAGAAAAAATTTTAAAGTAAATTTAATGAAAAAACGTTTCTCTTGGTAAAAGGTATATTTATTTAAAATTAAAATTTTATTTCAATTTTGACGAACTATGTACTCAGTTTTACAAAAAAACCGAATATTACCTAAATGACTTATCACCTTTTACTTTCAATCCCAATTGAACGTGGACGTGTCCAAAATAGTCGGAGCGTAGTGTAATTGCAAATACATATTGAATTAATCACTTATTCGCTTGTTTTGATTTCAAAGCCATCATCACGATTGTTTATCGACTTCGGAGTTTTGTATTTTTTGAAAGCATCGAAAAATCATAAAATATTATAAGTAAAATTAAGAAGAAAACGATAGACAGAAAGGAGTGGCGAAGAAGAGTAAGAAAGAGCGACTCATGAAAAGCGTAAATGCTGAGAAAGAAAAAGAAGAAGACGTCGTGAAAACACTTCGCTCATGAACTGCAATATCCAAAAATCATGTTTTGAGATAAATAGCTTTAAATTTTTTATTGCTAAGGAAAATGCATAAGAAATGCTTTAGATGGGTTAAACGAAGAATTTCAGTTAATACATTCTCTAATTTATCTTAAAAGCCAGTTTTGAAAAAATGTTTTGAGTTATGCCACTATTGCAGGAAATCTTTTTTCATTAAATATACAGTAAACCCTCCGTTAACCGAAACATTTTTAACCGAAACATCGTTTAACCGAAATTGCTGACAGTTATAATTTCGTCAACAAATAATAAATTCAAAAAAGGAATAAAATTAAGGAAAATGAATATATTTAGAGTGTTTTTTTAACGTAATTTTTTACTTTCTTTTGTGTTTTTCTTTTCAACGGATGTTTTGCAGCTACACATATCCAATACTATACCGGGTGGTGAATTGGAAAGCGGGCCATAGGAAACTCAATGTAAAATTCTAAACTGTTGAATTCCTGCTTCCCTAATTATTTTACATCAAAAGTCATAAGAAACTATTTGTAGAGAATTGAAATCTGTATTGAAAACAACTGTTAATATTGTTCTACGAACAATAATTATTCAAAATTTTGTAAAAATATAATACATTTTTCAGAGTAATACGCCAAAGTTAGGCCACACGCAATACCATAATGTGTATAAGGTTGCATTTGTTGACAATAAATTTATTATATTAACAATTTGAACTGTCAATTTTTTTATTTATTTTATCAATTACTGTTTAAAACACAATAAAGTTGATAAGATACCTTTAGTTAAGGAGAAGTATTAATAATAAAGATATCTTCTTCAGTCAATAATGTGCTCACTGTCAGTTAAATAATAACGTGTGGCCTAACATGCCCACACATACCTACTGCGGTAAATACATTATATTTTTCAAAATTTTGGAATGTGTTTAAATCGTAGAACAATTGTAACTTCTGTTTCTAATACAGATTTCAATCCTCTACAAATAACTTCTCATGACTTTTGATGTAACATAATTAGGGAAGCAGAAATTCAACAGTTTAGAATTTTACATTGAGTATCCTATGGCCCGTTTTCCGATTCACCACCCTGTACCTATAATTTCGTACAAGAAGAATACAAAAAACAATGTTATTCTTAACCGAAATTCTTGTTATCCGAAATGGCCTTCCCCCCAATTATTTCGGTTAACGGAGGATTTACTGTACTAACTAGGGATTATAAAAACAGTAATAACAGCAAAAATTAAATAATCCAAATAAAACTTTACTAAAAAATAAGATTTTTAAAGAGGAAACTCGTAGTGTCACAACAGATCCCTGATCCTATCGAGCGTTGGACGCAAAGTGAATAGTGACAGTAATGCAGCCAATATTTGGGACTAGTCACATAATACAAAAGCGACAGCTCTGTTATTTTACGGCCTAATATTGAATTGTAAGTTGTGCCGTTATTGATGGTGAAACAAATATGTTTTTTAACATTTGCAACTATTCCTATTAAAAACATGTGTATTTTGAGTAGTTGTGTCACTATTTCAGCCTATGAACGATTAATATATATTTAAACACAATCAAACACATCAATTATAATATCATTCTCATTAAAAAAGAATTAAAATTTTATTCCAATTTTGACGAATTATGTACTCAGTTTTACAAAAAAAACCGATAATTGCCCAAATGACTTATAACCTTTTACTTTCAATCCCAATTGGACGTATCCAAAATAATCTGAGCGTAGCGTAGTGTAATTGCAAAGACTCATTGAATTAATCACTTTTCGCTTTTTTTGATTTCAAAGCCATCATCACGATTGTTTATCGAGTTCGGAGTTTTGTATTTTGCGAAAGAATCGAAAAATCATAAAATATAGGTAAGTAAAATTAAGAAGAAACGACAGACAGAAAGGAGTGGCGAAGAAGAGTACGAAAGAGCGACTCATGAAAAGCGAAATTCTGAGAAAGAAAAAGAAGAAAACATCGTAAAAACATTTCGCTCATGGACTGCAATAGCGGCACAACACAAAAATCATGTTTTGAGATAAATAGGTTTAAAGTTTTCATTGCTAAGGAAAATGCATAAGAAATGCATTAGATGGCTTAAACGAAGAATTTCAGTTAATACCTTCTCTAATTTATCTTAAAATCCAGTTTTGAAACATGTTTTGAGTTATGCCACTATTTCAGTAAGACTTTTTTTCATTAAATACACTAACTAGGGATTATAAAAACTGTAGTAACAACAAAAATTACAAAATTCAAATTAAACTTTATTAAACACTAAGATTTTAAAATCGACAGCTCTAGTGGCACCCGAAAAGTGGCACTAGCGAAAGCCAAATATTTCTGCAACACTGACCCAACTCAAAATGTGCCACTGTTGATGACAAGAACATGTCTTGATCCTATTGAGCGTTGGATGCAAACTGAGTAGTATCAGTAATGCAGCCAATATTTGGGACTAGTCACATAATACAATAGCGACACTTCTTCCATCTTACGCTCTATTGAATTATGAGTTGTGCTGATATTTATGCTGAAAAGAACGTGTATTTTAACATTTACAACTATTCCTAGTCAAAATCACATGTTTTTTGAGTTGTGCCACTATTGCAGCCCACGAACTACTGTTTGAAAAATTATGAGTTGTGCTGGTATTGATGCTCAAAAGAACGTGTATTTTAACATTTACAACTATTCCTAGTCAAAATCACATGTTTTTTGAGTTGTGCCACTATTGCAGCCTACGAACTATTGTTTGAAAAATTATGAGTTGTGCTGGTATTGATGCTCAAAAGAACGTGTATTTTAACATTTACAACTATTCCTAGTCAAAACACGTGTTTTTGAGTTGTGTCATTATTGCAGCCTATGAACGATTTAAAGGTATTTAAACACATAAATTATAATATTATTTCTATCGAAAAAAATTAAAATTGTATTCTAGTTAAACGATTTACGTACTCAGTTAAAAAAACCGAATATTGCCTAAATGACTTATCACCTTTTACTTTCAATCCCAATTGGACGTGTCCAAAATAATCGCAGCGTGGTGTAATTGCAAATACACATTGAATTAATCACTTATTCGCTTGTTTTGATTTCAAAGCCATCATCACGATTGTCTATCGAGTTCTTAGTTTTGTATTTTGCGAAAACATCGAAAAATCATAAAATATAAGTACAATGAAGAAGAAACGATAGACAGAAAGGAGTGGCGAAGAAGAGTAAGAAAGAGTGACTCATGAAAAGCGAAATGCTGAGAAAGAAAAAGAAAAAGACATCGTGAAAAAATTTCGCTCATGGACTGCAATAGCGGCACAACACAAAAATCATGTTTTGAGATAAATAGGTTTAAAGTTTTCATTGCTAAGGAAAATGCATAAGAAATGCTTTAGATGGCTTAAACGAAGAATTTCAGTTAATACCTTCTCTAATTTATCTTAAAATCCAGTTTTGAAAAATGTTTTGAGTTATGCCACTATTTCAGTAAGACTTTTTTTCATTAAATACACTAACTAGGGATTATAAAAACTGTAGTAACAACAAAAATTACAAAATTCAAATTAAACTTTATTAAACAATAAGATTTTAAAATCGATAGCTCTAGTGGCACTCGAAAAGTGGCACTAGCGAAAGCCAAATATTTCTGCAACACTGACCCAACTCAAAATGTGCCACTGTTGATGACAAGAACATGTCTTGATCCTATTGAGCGTTGGATGCAAACTGAGTAGTGTAGTAGTAATGCAGCCAATATTTGGGACTAGTCACATAATACAATAGCGACACTTCTTCCATCTTACGCTCTATTGAATTATGAGTTGTGCTGATATTTATGCTGAAAAGAACGTGTATTTTAACATTTACAACTATTCCTAGTCAAAATCACATGTTTTTTGTGTTGTGCCACTATTGCAGCCCACGAACTACTGTTTGAAAAATTATGAGTTGTGCTGGTATTGATGCTCAAAAGAACGTGTATTTTAACATTTACAACTATTCCTAGTCAAAATCACTTGTTTTTGAGTTGTGCCACTATTGCAGCCTACGAACTATTGTTTGAAAAATTATGAGTTGTGCTGGTATTGATGCTCAAAAGAACGTGTATTTTAACATTTACAACTATTCCTAGTCAAAACACGTGTTTTTGAGTTGTGTCATTATTGCAGCCTATCAACGATTTAAAGGTATTTAAACACATAAATTATAATATTATTTCTATTGAAAAAAATTAAAATTGTATTCTAGTTAAACGATTTACGTACTCAGTTAAAAAAACCGAATATTGCCTAA
Source organism: Diabrotica virgifera virgifera (assembly GCF_917563875.1). Taxonomy (NCBI): domain Eukaryota; kingdom Metazoa; phylum Arthropoda; class Insecta; order Coleoptera; family Chrysomelidae; genus Diabrotica; species Diabrotica virgifera. Next base: position 19,275,764 of record NC_065451.1, read on the forward strand.
GTGACTTATCACCTTTTACTTTCAATCCCAACTGGACGCGTCCAAAATAATCGGAGCGTGGTGTAATTGCAAATACACATTGAATTAATCACTTATTCGCTTGTTTTGATTTCAAAGCCATCATCACGATTGTTTATCGAGTTCGGAGTTTTGTCTTTTGCGAAAGCGTCGAAAAATCGTGGCGCAATTTATTTTCAAGTGGGATAGGTTAGTCAACTCCGCGTTATCAGCGTTGTATTTTGATTCCGTCGAAAATTTCGTGCTGCTGATAACAAAATCGCTGTTTGTAGAATACTAGCCGTTATTAGTCCATGTTGTGAGACCGTTCCCGTATGAAAAAAGGACACTGATCTTATGGAAAATTTAATACTCAAATCAATCAAGTCATAAGTCCCTTAAATATAATAAAATTTACATAAATAGATTCGTCTGGAAATTACAATCATTTCTTATCATTGCGCCAACTCTGAATTTTAATTTATAACAGCGTAAATTGTTACTAAATTTTATGAAAATCATATTTTTCATAAATACTATTAGTTTAAAATATATTATCGCCATCACAAAGGAACAGCTTAACCCAGCGTGAGGTTGACCCTTACTTTGCGGTGCGTCAGTGAAAGTGCATTGTCATTTATTATCTATAAGATAAGATACCTTACTCTTCTTCTTCTTATGCAATCCACTAATGGATGTTCGCGATCACGTTTGACCCTTTTTCTCTATCCCTTGCAGTATGTATTAGGTCTCCTATGTGTTTTAGTCCTGTCCATTGTTTGACATTACGGAGCCATGACATTTTCTTCCTGCACACTCCCTTCTTCCTTCGATCTTTCCTTCAATTAAGGTTTGCAGAAACTGGTATCTTTCATTTCTAATAAGGTGCCCCAGGTATGCCGTTTTTCTCTGTTTAATTGTGCACAGCAGTTGTCGTTCTGTACCAATTCTTCTCAGGATTTCTTCATTTGTAATTCTTGCGGTCCAGGGAGCTTGCTATTAGGAGTTTGCTATTAAGATACTTTAATACCTGCAGAAAGATTTATAAACTGCCTTTTTACAAAATCTTTTTTCTTCCTTTAACTTATGTACTTATACATTTCATTTATTTAGATTGATTTATGCCGTTATTGTAATTTAAATGATTGTAATTTCGAGAAGAATATATTCATGTAAATTTTATTGTACATATTTGAGTAACATTACATTTTCCATAAGATGTGTGCGGTTTCCTTTCTGATTCGGTTTCTTTGCCGAATCGTGAAATTTTTGGCCAGAAATTGGTTAAACCTTTTTTTTTTAAACAAATTCCAAAGATTCCCTTTTTTAGTCCGGAAAATATTTTTTAGATTTTTGGGCCATTTTAAACAAAATAGGCATTGTGTCATTTTTTTTAAAAGTCAATAGTTTTTGAGTTACACGCGATTTAAAATCTGAAAAATTTCGAGACTTAAAAACTCTTATATACCTAAATTATTATTTTTGAGGTTTCCGAGTGCATAATCCCTAAAGATTCTGATGAGTAATCGGGGTTTATGTCAATTTAGACCGTTATTTTTAATTGTTAACTATGCGCGTTCACTCGACCTTTAAGCCGCCGCTCGTCAAATTAAATGGTGCGTCTCTGTCGCATTATACGATTGGCGTATTTAATTAACACATTGGCAATAATGAATTGAATAAATAAAAAAATTATTTAAAAAAATATGTTAATAATAAATTATTAAATTTTAATAAATGTCAAATGTTTCTTGGGAATTAACCGTAAAAATATTAATTTACATATGAGGTTTAAGCCTCGAAAATGCGTATTTTCGTATTTTTCAGATTTTAAATCGGTTATAACTTGCAAACTATCAAATTTTGAAAACAATGAAAACAGACCTTTTTATCTAAAATTAATCCAAAAAGCATAAAAAAATATTTTCCAGAGCAAAAAGGTGACCTTTTGAATTATTGTTTAAACAATTTCTGCCCAAAAATTTTGTCAGATTTGTATAAAGGGGTCATTTTTAAACAGGAATCCGTAAAGAAACCGAGTCTGAAAATTTTTTATACAGGAGAGGCCTGATAACATGGACTAATTTTGATTCCATCGAAAATTTCGTGGTGATAACAGAATCGTTGTTTGTACTAGCCGTTATGAAAGTATTCGGCTACTTTGGTGCATTCACTTTTGTTTTCAAAGAAAATCTTTGTATGTCAACGTTATCAAGATAATAATGTGTTCAAAATATTCTACAGCTAAACACTATTGCGTAATTCAATTTCGGTGTATTTTGTATTCAATTTTACGAATTTATATTATTTATTTTTTCCAAATGCCATTTTGTGTTTTATTCCATAAACTTTCTAGCCATAAATACACTAATAGGCAAAAATTTGGAATATTTATTTTATGACACAATAACTTAAAATAATTATTACGAAGTATCTTGCTAACTTTTATTAAAACGGATATATTTTATCATTTATTTAGTAGGCGGTGCAAATATTTTGACATATGATTTATTTTGACATTTCGTTTTAATAACATGTACTGTCAGTTGAGTGTTGTGTTCTATAGTTTTAAGTGACGCTGACCAAACATAAATTGAATTTTTTTTACATTTTTTTTTTCACTTTTGTAAACCAATATAGTATATACTGCCACAACTTCACAAATCAGATACTGCAATGAAGTTGAAGTAGCACAGATTGTAACTCTATCTAACGACGGGTATACACAAAAAAATATTTCAAGACGCCTCCATATTATCATATAATTCAATCTGATATGTCAAAATTTAAAAAAGAACAGGAAATTACAGAAGACGTCTGGGCCAAGGAGGAAAACGGTGTACAGGTGCTACAGACAACCACTTTGTAATTCTTTGGAGCTTACGAAACCGCGCAATGACATCGACGCATTACAATCTTTTTGACTATCCAGTTAGAGCAGCTGGACACGATCTAAGAATGCTTGGATTCCAACTTGGACCAAGCGCACTTGTACAAATGTACTTGAACTAAGTTGTTGGCCTCGGTTAAATGACCTGCAGTCAAATAACCAGATGGAAGTGATTGTGGAAAGTGTTCGAGTGGTTGCTGATATGTTGCTACATGAGCTTGAAGTCCAGAAAAAAGGAATGAAAATGAAAAATAAGGAAAATATCGACTTCGTAATTACTCGATAATGCTTCCTCAGCTTCGTATAACTCCATGAATCTAATTTATAACTCCCTTTCAGACCATTTTCTTTTTGTGTTTATTTCTCGTTTCAGATTTTTCGACACCGACGCCATTTTAATTTTACAATTCGACACTACTTGTATCCAAGAAAGTTGGCCAGCGTCGTACTTAACTTGGATAGAACCTGTTGAGTGTATTTGGACGAATAGGTGACACGATCAAAGTAGCTTTCAAGTGTTGCGTGCGCAGCGTCCAAGCACACTTAGATGTGTCAACCTGCCTTTAGCTCTTGACGACCTCTGCAAAGCCTTACGGCTTGACATGAGATCCCTAACCGAAGTATTATGCTTGCGAGACCCTGCTATCATAAGGTTCAACGCTTAGAATGGTGCAGAGCTTGGCAAAACTTGAATGGCCAATGAAATTTTGTCTGCTTCAGTGATAAATCTAGGTTTGTTTGGGTGGCTCTGATGGGCGCATAATAGTAAGACGTTTTCGAGGTAAGAGACGAAATATAAACTTGGTTGTTAAACGTCATACTGCAAGACAACCAAGGATTATGGTATGGGGTGCTATATGTTTGAGAAGCAGATCACCTCTAGTTCTTATTAACGGTACTCTGCTAGCTCAACGATATATTGTTGAAGTACTGCAACCGGTTTTACATCCCTACCTATAAACCATTCAATCTTTCAACAGGATAACGCAAGTGCTCATATTGCCCGTGAAACCATGGAGTTCCTACAAGATTCTTTGGAGTGGCCATCAAGATCAGCTGATTTGTCACTCATCGAACATGTGTGGGATATAGTAGGTCAAAAACTAAATCGATTGTCACGCCCTACAGCAAACTCAGAAGACCTGTGGATGTTATAAGAAGAATCTGGATGAGTATCCCGCAATATAATATAGACCACTTCAGTCGATCAATCCATAGAGTAAGTGAGTGTATCAAGGAATATATCAAGGAGGAGCCATCCATTAATTTTTTGACGAAAATGACGTTATAAATTTGTTTATAATGTTATCAATTAATAAGAATATTATAATGTGTACTACCATAAATAAATGTTTAAAAAAATATTTAGTTGTTCTAGGCGTTTTTTTGTCATCATTGTATAATGTTACAATTGAATGAACATTGAATGTACATGAAAACGCTTTTGGCAAGTCGTTCGTCATCACGCGCTCATAATCCCACTTGCACTTGCAAATCCCATAACACTTTTCTCCTTTTTATCATTTCCCGCGGATGACGAAATCCATAGATTTGAATACGAAATTACGGCGATGGAACGTAATTATAATTTTAGACAGTGCTTAAAATTGTCGGTTCGAAATTAGTGTCAATGCATTTTCTCATAGAAGCGATTTGGAAGTGGGACAAGGGCAGAATTGCATTATCTTTCTCGTTGTCGGGCAATCCACTCTACCGACTATTATATCAGGTATACCGTATAATCGAGATTCAGAGGCGCAGGTGAGACGAGATACGTCGTGACATCTTGCTTTGGTTATTTATTACCTATTACGTAAATCTGTAGGAATAGTTCCTAAAGAAGAAATAGAACTAGTTGAAAATTAACATAGATTTCGTCAATGTCCAACAAAGGGGACAAAAAAGATTGTAATAACTAGGGAGCGGATTTTATGCAAAACGCATATTGCTTGCATATTTCGCATATTTGAGAACTTTACCAAATTTTGCATATTTTAAGAGAAATATGGATATTATGTGTATATTTAAAAACATTTTTGTCCAAACAATGAAATTCTAAAATTTTTTAATTTCACACAAAATATTCCCCCGCACACGCTGTCGTATCTTTTCGAGAACTATATGAAGTCGAAGTCGACTCATTCTATACCAGGAGCGTCATTTGAAATTTTGCTAGGGGGGCAAACATTATATATACAATACATTATATATGCAAACATAATACAAAATTGATCTATTTTTTGTAAATTTCAGTCATTTTCAGGGTCAGGGGGGCAAGTGCTCCCCTAATCCTATCAAATGACGCCCCTGTTCTATACCTTTTCGGTTTTTCTTAGAGAACACCCGATGTTTACCCACAAAGTGCGCATAGTACCTACGCCGTCATAAAATAATTGTAGGATGGTAAAATGATGTTAAGGATGGTTAACCGGGAAATCCGGATTTTATTTAATTTTATTACATTTTTTAGGTATAATTTTGGTGATGATTCTTTCTATTGTTAACAGAATATTTACACTTTTAACCATCTTTCTATGATTCTTTAACGGAAATTTAAATATGATTTAAATCAGATCCCGTAAATGAGCAAAATTAGTCCCCTGTCATTCAATGAGAATGTTTAGTTTTGTGTAAAAGTTCTTCTGTTTGTGAATAGTGCAATATGTCGAAAGACTAGCATGGTTTATTAATGGATCAGAACCTATCCCGAGCTTTTTTGCACCAATGGAAAATTATTCTGCAAAGCATGTAGTAAAATGGTGAGCTTTAAGATTGCTTATTTCTCTTTTTTCTTTAATAAATAATATTTGGCTGCTGCCTCAACATTTAAAGTTTAAACAGTTTGATAAAGTATGCGTTATTGTCGTAGATACCATCTCAGCGAAAACATTGTCACACAATACGTCGGGACAGAACTACATAAGTCAAAATGCAAGAAGATGAGCGAATCAAAAGTTGTTCAGTTACCCATTGACCGTAGACATTCGTTGATGACTTGATCCAAAGAGCAACAGAACTGTCTCTCGTTGTCACTCCTATGTAAAAAAACTCACATATATTTTCACTTCGTAAAAATTTATGTGAGAGTTTCATCATCATCATCATCCTCCTCCTCCTCCAGCCCTTTGCGTCCACTGCTGGACATAGGCCTCCCTCATGTTTGTCCATTGTGCTCTATTTTGTGCACTTTGCATCCAATTCCTTGACATTTTCTTGAGATCGTCAGTCCAACGAGTAGGGGTCTTCCTCTACTTATTTTGTCCAATCTCGGCCTCCACTCAAGCAATCTCTTCTTCCACCTTTCATCAGTGATTCGAGAGACTTGTCCGGCCCAGTTCCATTTCAGTGTGGCAATTCATGAAATTATATCGGTAACTCCTGTTCTTCGTCTTCACTTCTAACTCGGTTACGAAGCGATATACTCAGCATTGGCATTTCAATTTTCCTCTGAGCTATTTGCAGCATTTTAGAAGTTGTAGCTGTCAATGTCAAAGTTTCGGCACCATAAGTCATCACAGGCAACACACATTGGTCAAATGTTTTACCTTTTAAAGAAATTGGTATATCACTTTTAAAGATATGTCTTTGAGTGTTCCATAGGCTGCCCATGCTAGGTTTATTCTTCTTCGTAGTTCGCATGTTTGGTTGTCTCTTGTGATCTTTACTTTGTGTCCAAGGTATATGTATTTTTCCACTATAGCTCTACTTCGTTGTCTGTGAGAGTTTATATGGTTTTAAACACAGTTAATTTGGTTTTCCTTCTAATTTCTTTCTTGTTCTAGAAGTTATTTTTTATTGGATTGAATAGTTCTGATGATTTACTAATCCTTTCTTTAATATCTTGTCCTGCCTGTCTTGTCTTCAATGTCCGGCCTTTCATTATTTTCAATTGTAACGACTAATATAAGTATTGGAAATGGTTCACTTACTCTATTTGCTTTCGATTAATTTGTATTTATTGTATTTATTATGAGTTGTTCTTGCGAGGCGAGTACGATATTGCCACAGTTTTTGTTTTATGTATTAATCTTCACACCATGTTTACACAATGTGTTATTCCACGTCTTCAGGTTATTTTGCAAGTCTTCTCCTTTTTCTGACATAAAAACTACGTCATCTGCGAATGCACATTACGAGATGCTTACACTTTAAAGATTTCTGTACCATATATGTAATTTCTTAATTTTGGTGTATAATCTTTCATGATTTCATCCATAAAGATGTTGACGAGGGTTGGGCTCATGACACATCCTTGCATTAGTCCTTCAGTTGTCTCGAACTCTGTCGATTTAATGTTTTTATGTATTATAAGTACAT